>NC_056737.1:1459204190-1459384190 GCF_019279795.1 Protopterus annectens
TGTGGTGACCTAGACACTGATGGGGAGCTGTGTATCCCTTCCCTTTGCTGATCCTGCTGCAGCTGTTTCATGCAGGATCAGATTGTGTAGCATAACACATACTGTGAATATTTGTGCACATGTTCATGGAGTATACTGCAGGGCTCCACCAGATATATTGAGGCACAGGAGCCATGACTTCAGAAGCCCAAACACTTGCTTTATGATGCTCTTGCATGTGCTCCATTATGGCATTCTTCTATGGGTGTGTGCATTTCTGAGGGTTGTCATCATCCATGGTTCCAGGGTGTAGCCAGCATCCCCCAGTAAATGGCACTGTGGGATTTCCCCCCAAGCAAACATCTGGTGCAGGTGTGATGTGTACCAGATATTGGAGTTGTGACAACTGCCAGGGTTGCCAGCACACACAATCATGATAATCCCCTGCGTATTGCACACAACTTCGCAGTTGATGGAGTGGTATCCCTTGCGGTTAACGTAGATTCTACCCTACTCACTAGGTGGTGACTTGATGTGTACATGAGTGCAATCTATGGCACCCAGTACTTCAGGGTAGTGTGCTACACAGAACTGTTGCTTATTGCTGGCCTTCACCTCAGGGAAAAGGGGAAAATATATGTGTTGCTGGCATGTGGAAGCATAGCATCCAGGAACTGGTGGATTATCCTGAGTGCTGATGCCTGTGACATCCCCATCATCTCCCCAGTTGGTCTTTGAAAAGTACCTGTAGCTAGTATCCTAGGGGCTACACATACCTTAGTTTCCACTAGGATGGGCTCCCCTCTGTTAGCTCTTGGTCTGAGTTGAGGGCAGCAGAGCTCTGAGTTATTGTAATATGTCCTTGTCCACCCTGTACCACTCTACAGATTCCAGCTCATTTAGCTCCTGGATGGTTACCTTGGGCCTGAGCACTCTTCTTCTTCTCAGCCTAGGCCTATTGTCAGTAGCACCAGCAGCACTGACATCAGCATCTAGCACATACAGATGTGAAATAGCTGCAGCAATGCCTAGCATTCTCAGTTAAAATTTCCAAGTCTCTAGTCTAATGGTTCAGAGTATTGAGGGGAAATCAGAATGTAGGATGTATGCATACCTTATACAATTCTGGAGTAGGTCCACAGTGAGGGATTTGCTAATTATGATGCAGTTCACCTGCTTAGGATATAATTGACATGATTTACAGGCCCTACATCAGTGTGCAATGTGGAGCTATGAGCAGCATCATGCAGCATAGCTTATACAAAACTATATATTATTAATTGAATATATCCGGTTTCCATTCATAGCTGGCAATATCATGACTGTGACATGGGTGGTCTGATCGTGCGAACATGCTAAGCTATGCCCAAACCATTTGCAGCAAGTGGCATGCTGCACAAATATGCACACCAAGCACAAAAATCCTAAAAGTGACAATACACACCTCCCAATGTCATCCACTTCCAGTAGGAATATAAACACCGTGTAGGAACCTACACAAAATGGATATGGGTACACTGTTGGTCCCTTTAGCAATTCAGCACATCCAGTGCATTTACCACTCATTTGCATAATATTCATGCTGACAGCCTGAAAACTACATGGATCATATCCGTGTAAACTGGGTAACACAAATGCACAACTGTACAGACTTGATGCAAGGTTCTGCAGTACATGTTGTCTAACATACATTATAATTTTTTATTTTACAAATGTTTTATTTTTGTTAAGCATGTTTGTGCAATGTGACGAATACCACAAACATGAGGAAATTAATAAAAAAATTACTAATTTCACATAATCCCTTTCGTTTTCAGACATCTGCAATGTGCATTTTGCACATTTATGTATGTGATATTACCTTTTTAGAGGAATTATGTCCATATTTGTGGACTTTTACATTCTTGTCTTTCAGAGTAAACTCCTGTATGTGGAAAATTTCAGTGTACACAACTAACATGGACATGGAGTCTACACAGATGCATTACAGCATGTTGGATCATTCCTCCTGGTTAATCTGCCAAAATCCAGCTAATTAAGGCAAAATTTGCATTGCACAAAAGGTTCTTTAGCAGCGCATGTTTGTGCGCCACTACACAGAATTTTCTGAATCTAAAACTGTCCGTGCCCATGTATACATCATGGTGCGATGGTCACACAAAAAAAAAAAATTGTGTTCACTTTATTGAATTTCCCTGTCTGTGGAGCATAACAAAGATGCTGAATGGCTAGAAAAAAACTGAGAAGTTCAAATGTACAGAAAAGGAATGGCCACTGAAACTGAACTAAATTGTGAAAATTATGAAAAGGTCCTAATGGAAAACCCCAAGGCCAAGATACAGTACCAGCTTCTAGTTAAAAGTATTAACATCTTTGCACAAAGATTTAGCCCTGGGTAAGAACTACTTATATGCACATCCCGGATAGCCACCAACCTGATTAACAACAGGAAAAACAATACACCTCATTAAGAATGAGTTTGTAAGCCATCCTAAAAACTATAGACCTATAACATGCATTGTGATGATGTACAAACTATATACTGGAATTGAGATAGAATTTGTAGTCATTTAGAAGAAAACTGAATTATGGCAACACAACAAATATATGACAAAGAACTGTAAAAATGTAAGCATCTATGTATGGCATGGATAGATTATAATTTGACAGCATAGGTTCATAGGCTGGTACTAGGCTATTGGTCCTAGAGCCTATACAAGCCTAACCATAACAATTCCCTGGCTATTTCTTCCCACTCTATTTACTTCCCTGGACCCCTCTCTAGCAGGGCAACTGACGTGATCCCCGAGGTGAATTTCCTATCTCCCATCCAATCATCAAGGTTCCTTTTGAAGAGGGCCAAAGAGGTGCTCTGCTTGACATGCATGGGCAGTCTATTCCAGAGTCTGGGAAGTCTCTGGGTCAGGAACCTATCCCTCCAGCATGTTTTGTTTATTGTGATGACAAGGTTTAGATCCCTGGAGTGTGTGGCTCTGAGGGATTGGGATTTCTTTAAGTGTAGCATGTCCAAAAGCTCTGAGTTTGACATGGCCTTGTTTGTTAAGCAGAGATAGCCTCGGAATAGACGATATGTGACAGAGTATAGCTGGAGTTTTTTAAGGCGGTCAGCATAGGGCGTCTGCTTTAGGCCTGTGATTCTTTTAGTGAGGTATTTCTGCAACCTTTCCAGTTGTTGCAGATGTCTTGAGAGGTACATACTAAATGGTGCATTGTATTCTATAATGAGTCTAATGAGGGATGAGTACAGTGGGGCAATGACCTCCTTTTTTCTGGATGAAAAGCCCTTAGTGATTAGGTGTGCCACATAGAAGGATTTCCTGATTGTTGTGGCGATGTGGTTATTGAAGGTGAGACCACTGTCCACCTGTGTCCCTAAGTCTCTTATCACACTTTAGGTGTTTAGTGTACTGCCACCTATGTGATAATTCACAGGTATATGTTTTTTCCCAAAGGGGATAACTATACATTTCTTGGCATTGAGCTTGAGCCCATGGCTCTGGCACCAAGCATCTGTTTCTGTAAGTCCCTTTTGTAGAGTATCGACATCATTTTGGGATTCAATAATGGCTCCTAGTTTGCAGTCATCTGCAATCTTTGTTAGCCAGAGTCCCTTAGTGTTGGCCTGTACTTCAGAGAAGTAGATGCCAAACACACTCCAGGGATCTCCCCCCCAAAAGAGCAAGTATCTATTCCGGCAGAGGGCTGCCTCCCAAACATCTCTGATGCTCAGGTGAAGGCTGCCCTCTCCAAAGCAAAAAACACTGCTTCCATGGGACCAGATGGCGTCCCAGGTTGTGTCCTACATGAACTCCAAGAGGAACAAATCCCTCAAATAAAACAGCTATACAATCTCAGCCTCATTACAGGATATGTGCCCACAGAATGGCGTACAGCAACAATGGTCCCACTCCACAAAGGGGGAGCCTCTACGGACCCTGGAAACTATCGCCCCATAAGCCTGACTAGCTTAGTCTGCAAGGCTATGGAGAGGATCATCATGGAGCTCAAACAAAGACATTGGGGACCTACAGACACTAGATCCTACCCAGTTCGGCTTTGTCAAGGGCAGATCCTGCCTTTTGAACCTGGTTGACTTCTTCAAAACAGTCACCAAAGCCATAGATGAAGGGAAGGTAGTCCACACAGCCTATCTGGACCTTGCAAAGGCATTTGACACAATACCCCACTCGGGCATCATAGATAAGCTATCCAGCTTAAATATAAACCCCTATGTCACAAGATGGATCGCAAACTGGCTCAAAGACAGAACCCACAGAGTGAGAGTTGCTGGAGCCATGTCAGACTCGAAACCGGTCACAAGTGGTGTCCCACAGGGTTCTGTCCTGGGACCACTCTTGTTCGGTATATACTTTTCCGAGGTACAGGCAAACGTGGAAGGACTATGGCTCACCAAGTTTGCAGATGACTGCAAACTGGGAGCCATAATCGACTCTCCAGCTGACACAAACATCCTTTGAAAAGGTCTCACAGAGACAGATAACTGGTGCCAGCGCCATGGTTTAAAGCTAAATGCCAAAAAATGTATAGTCATACCCTTTGGCAAAAACAATGTGCCCACAAATTACCACATAGGCGGAAACCCATTAAGTACAGAGAAAGTTATTAGGGACCTGGGGACCCAAGTTGATAGCAATCTCTCCTTTGAAAACCACATTGCCAAAGTGGTTAGAAAGAACTTCTACATAGCCCATCTCATCACGAAGGGTTTCACATCTAGCTCAAGAGAGGTAATCGTGCCCCTTTATTCATCCCTCATCAGGCCCATCATAGAATACAATGCCCCTTTTGGGATGTACCTTACCCGACACCTGCAGCAATTAGAGAGACCCCAAAAGTATCTCACCAAGAGGATCAAGGGTCTCAAACAGATGCCATATGCTGCTCGGTTAAAAAAACTCCAGCTCTACTCAGTTGCATACCGCCTACTTCGAGGCAATCTATGCCTGACATACAAAGCTATGTCAAATCCGGAATTAATGGACATGCTCCACCTCAATAAATCTAAATCCCTTAGAGCCACACGCTCGAGGGACTTGAACCTCAGCACAGAAATAAATAGAACTTGCTGGAGGGACAGGTTCATAACCCAGAGGCTCCCTTCGCTCTGGAATAGAATTCCAGTTCATGTGAGGCAGAGCACCTCACTGAATCTCTTCAAGAAGAATCTCGATAGGTGGATGGGGGATCGTAGGTTTGTCCCAGGGATTACTCCCGTGTCACTATTAGACAGAGGCACAGTAAACTAAACCTTAAAAAGGGCACAGTATACTCAAATCAAGGGGTGGCGTAAGCCATACAGAATCGGGCTAGGCTTATAATTGCCCCAGGGCAGATAGCCTAGTATGAACCTATGAACCTATGAACCTATAAGAGAGGTCCCAGGACTGAACCCTGAGGTACTCCACTTGTCACTTGTCTGGAGCTGGATTTGGAGTCAGCTACTTTTACAGTGTGGGTTCTGTCAGTAAGCCAGTTGGCAACCCATCGAGTGATGTAGGGATTAATGCCCAGCTTAGTAAGTTTATCTATGATTCCAGAGTGGGGGATGGTGTCAAAGGCCTTGGCGAGGTCCATATAGGCTGTATGGACTGCCTTACCCTCGTCCATGACTCTGGAGACTGATTCAAAGAAGTCAATCAGGTTCAGGAGACAAGATCGGCCCTTCATGAACCCAAACTAGGTGGGATCCCATGTTTTAAGGTTGCCAATGCCTTTGTTTAGAAGTTCCATGATAATACATTCCATGGCCTTGCAGATCAGGCTCATCAGACTGATGAGGTGGTAGTTCCCGGGATCCAAGTTGGATCCCCCCTTGTGGAGTGGGATAACTGTAGCTGTGCGTCACTCAATGGGCATGAAGCGTGAAGTGAGGGTATGATTAAGCATGACACTTAGGTGAGTTGCCAGTTCATTTTGTAGTTCATGTAGTACACTGCCCGGGATGTCATCTGGTCCCGTGGATGCTGTATTCTTAGCTTTGGAGAGTGCATTTTTTACCTGTGTGGCCATTATTAATGGAATTTGGCAATCTTCCAGTATTGAGATAGGCCCTTTAGGGGGTGAGAGGGGAGTAAAGTTGGCACTGAATCGATCTGCCAGGATATTGGCAATATCCTTGGGATCAGTATATTTAATGCCATTCTGTTGTAGCTCAGAGCAGATCTGAGCATTGCCATTTAGATTCTTGACATAGTTATAGAATGCCTTGTGGTTGTCTTTAGAATCTTTGGCAATTTTATTTCCATAACTAGCTTTGGAGGATTTTATGAGGGATCTCAGCTTCTTACTGAGGCTGGTAAGGGAGTTTTTTGAATCCTGGGATTTTCCTCTTTTCTGCAATAGTTTCTTCCTTTTGTTGTAAAGTTTGTTTATGGCAGGGGACCACCAGATTGGCTTCCTTGTTTTGGAGGAGAGCATCTTGGTTCTATTTGGGATGGCACAATTCATGCATGAGTGGATGTGCTTGTACAGTGCCTTAGTGTAGGACTCAGCAGTCGAACTTTCAGTTCCCATCTGCATGGGTGTCATGAAGTTTGTAACTTCTGACTTGAGTAGCATAAAGTTGGCTTTGGAGAAGTTTTTTTAAGGAGGTTTCCTTACTGGGGGGTGGGGATGGGATGTGGATGTTAAGGCTGATTAGCTTATGGTCTGATCTGACCAACGAGGGGGTGACCATAGGTGTGGAGCATCGATTTCCCATGTTGGTAATGACCAGGTCTAGGATATTGGAGCCCCTGGTGGGACTGTGGATTAGTTGATCCAGGGCATTGGAATTTTTGAATTCCAAGAACCGTTGGGCAAAGGTGTTGGTACACGAGTAGTTTTCCCAGTTAATGGCAGTATAGTTGAAATCACTCAGTATTAGGGTGTTTGGTCGTATATTAATATTTTCCAGTATGTTTAGAAAGGTGTAGTGAGAATCTTGGGGCATGGTGGGGGATCTGTAGTAAGCTACAATTTGGATTGCAGTCTTACCTAGTGTTAGTTGCACCTGGAGAATTTCAGATGCATTGTGTTGGGCAACTAACCCGGTGGTGTGAATATCCTTGGTGAATATGGACACTCCTCCACCTTTAGTGTTTCGATCCTGGTTTGGTGGGCCGAAAAGTGTGGTAAGAGTTGTAGCCTGGTATTGCAGAGGTGCTCTCTGGAGCCTTGAACTATGTCTCAGTTACTGCACAGATATCGATGTTCTCCATTTTTAGGAGTGCCTCGAGAGACTGCATTTTGACATTTAGACTTCTAGCATTGAGTAGCATTACCTTCAAATTTTGCATGTTTGTACCTGTTACGGTGGTGGTTTTGTCCTTTGAACTTTGCCTAAAAAAGACATTATAGGGGTGGCAACAGCCTTTGCCAGTAAAATGAATCCCAGGGGCGACAGGTGCAGACCATCTCTGGCAAAGCATCGTGGTCTGTCGATCATGTCATCCCAGGCAGACAGATACTGGATCCCCTTTGAATGACACCAGAAGCTTAGCCAATTGTTGAAGTCAATCATTTTGTCCTTATATTGTGGTATAATTCTGGGCGAAGGCAGGATGCTAGGGTCATACCTGCCTGGGCCACATGATCCGAGAACTCTTCCAAGTCTCTTTTCATGTAGTCCAGGGAGGTACATCTCAAGTCATTCACTCCAACATGGACAATGACAGTCATATTTGTATTTGTTGTGGAGTGACTTGAATGCATGAGTTATGTGGTGGATCCTGGCACCTGACAGGCAGCTCACTGTAATTTTCTCCTTGTTCAGCCTGGTGAGTGGGACATCAGTGTGCCTGACTATAGAGTCACCTATGACTAAAGTGTTGGGTACATTGTCTTGCCTTAGGGGCTGTTGCTGGGTGGCACACTGGTGTTGTGAGCTATGTGACACTTTTGTTGTGATTGGTGTTTGTTTGCGTTTCAGCATTTCAGCTTCGGAGGTCCTTGTTGCTTGGGCAGGTTACAGTTAAGGGCCTCCACATATGTGGATTTAGTGTTGCTATGTTTGGTGTTGGTGGTGTGAGTTTAGAAGGGCTATTTGTTGCTTGAGGTGTAGTGCGGGTGTTAACCTTCTCTTCTTGACTGTCTAGCACAATCTTGGCTGGAGAGAGCTTTGCTTCCAGTTTGGCTATGTAAGTGCATCTCTCACAGGTTGTAGTGTTGGGTGGTAGGAGGAGAGGGTTGTCTGTGTACATTAGGCAATTGCTGCATTGCCCCAGTATGTCCAGATTCACCAGGTGGACAGGAGAAATCAATGGAAGCTGACCTTTGGACATGCCTGGTTTGGTGCTTTTTTTTTTTTTTTTTTTGAAAAAGTACAGGAGCTGTTTTCCCTTACCTTAGCAAGGTAGTTTGCAATTATAGACTGTTTAGTGACTATGATTAATTTCTCCTTATTAATAAGAAGAACAAAAAAAATTAATAAGAAGAGTTGAGTGTTTGCATCAGTTTAAGGCTTCCTAGTGCTTTCCAGCAGGTATTAGTGCAAGTCACAGGGATGCTTAAAGGTAAGCTAAAAACATGGTTTATCCTAAACACTGCAGTGTGCACTAGAGAAGTTAGCTGTGAAAGTAGGTAACTTAAGTTTTACCTGTCTAAAAGTTAAGCTTTAGTGGAGAGTCACTATTTTTAAAACAGAAAGATAGATTGAAAAGGGGGTGATCACTTTTGTATTCCGGTACTATGAAATACAGTAGAATGGCCAACAAATTTAAATAGTTGAAGGGGAGTGATTTCACAAAATGATAATTTTGTGCTTACTCACACAAGCCAGTGAAAGCAGAGAGGAAATGAGATATATGCTCAAATTAACATGAGGCAGGCAACTAAAAAGACAGTGGTATTTAAGAACACGACAGTGACAGGGTGGGGGGGGGGGGATTTTTGCCTGACACACAAGAGACAGAGCTGTGGGGTATTTTGAAGTTTTAATATGCAGTTAAAAGCAGAACACAAGCAAAACACAACGTAAAGAAAACAAATCACAGCACTCAAAATATAAAAAGGCAATAAACTAATACAAAATACAACAAATAAAAAGCAAATCAACCTTTCCCTCACAGCAAAGTGTAGCAGAGTCTGGGTGAGCCTTTCATGTTCCATTTATGAATAAATGTGTGCTTACAGATGCATACAATACATTCTACATTGATCAATTGCATTATACTGATCATGAAACAGTGGAAAACCACTTTGCAATTAAGCCATGACAAAGGGCAAATTATTTTCCCAGGGATAAAAATTGAAAGAGAAATATTCCAGGGTGATTCCTTGTCACCGTTGTTATGTTGTCTTGCCCTTAATCCATCATACTGCTTTCTTAACGAGTTAGGTCTTGGTTGCAGTTCGGTTCCCAGAAAACAAACTTGCTTAAAAATTTCTCATCTACTTTTCTGGATGCAGGGTTGCCAGATGTCCCTATTTGAGCGGGACTGTCCCGGGATTAGCAGCCTGATCCCGAGTCCCACACTGCCGGTTTAAATCCTGGGCAGCCTCCGCTTTGTTTGTTTTTTTTTGATTGGCCCATATACCGGCATACGAGCCAATCAAAAATCGCTAAACATGGAGCTTCTTGTGTTTAATGCGGAATATCGCAGTTCCACATTAAACAGAAGTAGCTCCGTGTTTAGCGATTTTTGATTGGCCCGTATACCGGTATACGGGCCAATCAAAAAAAAATAAACATAGAGCTACTTTTGTTTAAGGCGGACCTCTGATGTTCCGCATTAAAGACCTAGCATGGAAGACCTTTTTTTTTTGTCTTCACTTGCTGTGAAAGAATTTTTTTGTCCCTACCTGGCCAGTCAGAACTCTGACAACCCTGTCTGGATGGCTTAAAACAGTATTTTTCATCAGATGAGAGGTTGAAAGCACAACTGCAAGTCATTAAAACCTTCTCAGATTGGACATTATAAATGTGTTAAAGCAATGTTTAATGCAGAAAAAATTGCAGTACTGAGAAAATGTCAATCTAGTACAGAAATGTGATATAAAGGAACTTGAGCAGAAAGGAGTATATAAATATCTGTGAACTGATGAGGGATTGTCAAAATAACATGAAAAAATGCAAATGAAATGCAGTATGGAATACTTCAAAAGACTAATATTAATATTGAAAATAGCCCTGATATCTATGAATAAAGCCCAAGTTATAAACCAGTTTTGGTGTAATTGACTGGACCCAAAAAGTATTGAATCAGTTGGACTGAAAACAAGAAAAATGCTTCATGCTTATCAAATAATATATAAAGTCAATGTATACCAAGATTTTATAGTCCATGCTCTGAAGGAGGTATAGGCCTCATCAAAACTGATTACATGCATAGATCTATAGTAGTGTGACTGCATACATATTTTCTGACCTCATCAGATCCCAATATAGTGAAAGTTTTAAAATGAGGAGATAAGATAACGTCTTTGCTTAGTTTAGCTTAGAAGCATTCAGCTGGCAAGCAGAAATGGAAATCAGACCAGGAGTAGACAAAAATCAGACAGCAACTAAATATGCCGAAAAGTGAAAGAAAGAATATAAGGAGAAGGATTACATGAGAAGCAAAGAAATATGGAAAAGCCATAAATATAGTAGTAAGTATGGAGATATCCTGGAACAACCTCAATGACTGATGCAGGAATGATTAAGGAGAGATGAGTTGAAAGAAAAAAAAAATGGATGAAAGGTTAATAATGGCAGCCAGGGATAGTGGACTGCATACATGTTGGCTTACAAAGTCCACTGAACATGTGGAAGAAACTGACAGATGTAGGTCCTGTAAAAAGAATTGGAAACAGTCACACATTTTGTTGCTTCATGGCAGACAGCCTGTACACTGAAAGGCACAATCATGTGGCAATATTTTGTACTGGGGATTGTGCAGACACTACAATATTGAAGTAGCTGAGGAGCACTAGAAACATGAACTACAAAGCATTATACAGAATGATGAAGTGTACATCATTTGGGAGTCTCCCATTAAACAGATATTGCAATCCATGAAAAAAAAGACAAAAGTAGCATTAATCATTGAAGCTTCTACACCTTGTGATTACAGTGTCTCATGTACAGAGAGACACACAGTCATAAAATATCACGATTTGCAGGCAGAATTGATAGTAATTTGGAAGAAGGAAGCCCAGTCCCAATAGTAGTAGGAACAATGAGTCAAATAAAACCAAAAAAGAATTTACAATTTAGATATTATATCAATACATGTAAGTCAATACGAATTATAGGAGTCAGTTCTAGGCACGTTGCAGGTGCTGTGAAGACCAGTTTTGGCTAACATCAAAGACTGAAACAATACTAAGTTCACGAACTTTAATTATACCCTGACTCAGGAATTGGGTCCTTGCCCATCACAGTATCAGAAACCCAAAAGATTTGGAGAAACTAAACCAAGAAAATATAAATGTAGTAAACATGTGCTTTAGTTTTACTGTTTAATATTCTTGTGTGAGGAAATACCGGCTGTTATGCATGAAAAAAATGCAGACTCAGACATTTGTACAAGAAGCACCTAATATAGCAAACTATTCAGCATAATCCCACTTTGTAGCACACACTTACTGGCATTCTGTTGCAGTACAAAAATCATACTTAAATTATTGTTGTCTAACCTTAAACAGGCAGATGAGGCATTCTGAGCAAAGGTGCTAACAACTAGTAAACTACCTAATAGTATGTGACACCCTTCAGCATCCACACACACACAAAACACACACCCACACACACACCATTATTGGGGTGCAGGTGATTTGAGAGCACTGCAGAAACGCAAAACTAGAAACATGTTTCTGTAATCGCTGCAGGTGACGCATGGTATAAACTATTGCCTTATAGTCAGGATACTACAATGTACATTGAGCTGCAGTGTGTGTGTGTGTGTGTGTGTGTGTGTGTGTGTGTGTGTGTGTGTGTGTGTGTGTGTGTGTGTGTCTGGTATCTGGTGTTACTACTGGTACCAATGCCAACTGTCAGAATAGCCTTGTTTGTGATATGTAGTTTGGCAATGCCCATATTGTATGAGAGTGTATTTGGAGAGGGGCTCCATTTTTGGACAGTACATATATTCTAAATGTACTTTGAAGTTGTCAGTGTAATGACTCTGGAGTGAAGAAAGTGTAGTTACCATAAGGGCTACATTTCTAGCGCAGATGTTCTCAAGGACTAATTGTAAGAAAATGGTATCTCACGGTGGATGTCTGCATATTTTCATTTTTAGACATCTAAAGAACTTTCCATAATCAACCAACTGGATAAACATCCGCAAAAAGCAGACTGATAAACAAAACCCATATAAATTCCAGGCAGGCAGGTAGCCTGGACTCCAGATATAACTTTAAACCAAAATAAATTTATATAAAGTGCTTTTCGTCCAATTCTATACATGAACTTCTTCAGATACACTGTTACTAAAGAAAATGTTATGTAGAGGGTACTTTAAATCCTTGATTGGTCTTTTGATCACATGACTAGTAAGGGAGGGTATTTTAAACACCATTTTCTTTAGTAACAGTGTATCTGAAGAAGTTCATGTATAGAATTGGATGAAAAGTGCTATATACAAATTTATTTTGGTTTAAAGTTATATTTGGAGTCTGGTCTACCTGCCAGCCTGGAACTTAATTGAGCTTTCCATAATGAATTTGTTACAGTTATAGTTTTACATCTTCCATAACATGCAGGTAAAGGAAATATGCAATAGAAAAACAACATAAATTTGCAGTTCAGTACAGAAATTATGCAGTCTAGATTTCCCGGATCATCATAAAAATGCATAGCTTGAAGGCAGGCTTAAGGTGCATGCAATGATGAAGAGACAGCAAAGGCCAGCAGTTATACTTATCAGGTCTGATATTCAAAGGCATAGATATTGGAGTAATCATATTTATCCATTTTATGAGGATAATATTTCTGTAATGTGATTCTATATGTTTTATCCATCACATTTCAGGGTATACTTTTCAAATCTATTTAAGACCTTTGTGGAAACTGGCAATTGACAGTATTAACCAATAGTAAAAGAAGAATATATGATGATGGTAAAAATGGCTAACAATGCAGACAGTGGTATAGAGCCAAGCGAAGATCTCTTCCTAAGTACAAAGACTCTGACACAGACTAAAGAAATCAGGATACATGTTGTGTTTTGTCTTCTACAAAAAAAAAACTTACAAGTTGCTCAGTCACTTTCCATGTTTCACTCTTAACTACCAGTTTGACTGGTTACTTCAATCTCTTATCTTACTTAAGAATTGTCAGCCTGGGCTTTCAGCATATCCCCACTCCATTGGCAATTACTTTCCATATTGCCTGCTTTCAATGCCAATAAATTCTGCACTTCTAGCTTCTTCTTTGACTGCTTCTTTCATCCTTTGGTTCCTCTTGGCATGAAATTAAAAACATCACTACTTCCTCTCAATTAATAAATACTTTCAAATATATGAACTTTCTAATGCAAACTTACCATTAACTCTCAAAACAACCATGAATTATGTCTGTTTATGTCTGCACATAAAATGATTTTGAAGTATTACTCATGTACATGAAGCTGTGCATATGTTGAAAACATTTTTCAACTACAACTGCAATTATCATGCATGCGTCATATGTATGCATAGTATATTTGTGCAGAATAGTACTGTGTAAACTACTTTTTTTGCATTAATTTTTTGCAATAACTTTAAATTACACAGCTTACCAGATGGACAAAAAATTAAATATGGAATACGGCAAGCTACATTTTTCTTAAGGATTTCAACTCAAGACTTGCCAACTACACAACAAAATTGCCTTTGACGGTGAGAGAAGATTTCTTGTGATACCTATTTTTCATTTAGACATTGTAAGGACTGTTTAGCCTTCCTCTGTTATAGGCTTATTGAAAGAGTGCTAGTTCTGACACAATGTCAAGATATATCAGAGTTAGAAGTGTTTAAAACCATATCAATGAAAAAGTCTAAATAATAAAATTGCTTTAATGGTAGCATACAGATGACATATGTTTTTTTCTGCTAAAGAAGATGTGGCAGTTGCTTCAGTACTCCTTTATGTGATTTTCTTCTAATGTGAAATAAGCAGTTTATTTAGTGAACTCACTTGTTTTTCTAGATGTCTGTGAAGCAGGGTCTATATCAAAATTCCGAACAGGTACAACGCCGAATGTGAAAACATCAAACCCAAAATATCGAATGGTGAAAATAGCGAAGCCCCAAACATCGAAATCTTACCTAGGGCAAGATTTCGGTGGGCCGTTCCGTGGCTTCACTATTTCCTCCACTGTGGTGCGAGAGTTACAGACCTTAGGGTTAGGGTGTGAGTTAAGGTAAGTAGATAGGTAGTAATGTATGTATGGTGTAGTGTAGGGTTGTGTTTTGTTAACTGTGTGTGTGTGTGTGTGTGTGTGTGTGTGTGTGTGTGTGTGTGTGTGTGTGTGTGTGTGTGTGTGTGTGTGTGTGTATTAATTAGTTTGTGTATAGATTTGTAGGGTATGTGTGCGATAGTTACGGACCTTAGGGTTAGGGAGTGGGTGAACATAAGTAGATAGTTAGTAATGTATGTGTGGTTTAGTGTGGGGTTGGGTTTTGTTAAATGTATGTGTGTGGTTTATTTATTTTGGTGTGCTTGTGTTGGATGTATGTTTCTTGGAACAGCAAATTTGCTATTCTGAGTGTTCGATGTTTTCAATATTTGAAATTCCAATTTCAAACATATGGTGTTTGACATTTTGGAATTTCAAATATATGATATAGACCCATGAAGGAGTGCCTTTTTTCAAAATGTCTGACATGACCACAGTAGTTATATTGATGCAGGCCCAAGATGACATTAAAACACAGGGACAAGACTTACAGTAATATTTTGGTCTATGTCAGATGATATATAAGTTGTAATGGATTGGCAATGCCACCAGGCAGATAGCCCAGAGCAACTATGAACATGCAGAGATATAAATAATATGCTGTACGAACATTCCACTAACTATGAGTCTTTTAAAACATCTTTGTTTTTCATAGTAGATTGCGTTTGCGGTAATTCCAGGGGGTGAACTTGGTCCTCAAGGCTGTGGAATTGAAATGCAAACTACAGATGAATGTGGGTCCTCCCCTGGGTTAAATCAACAAGTATCAAAATCTGTGCTGAAACTGAGACCTTTAAAATAAGTTATTTTGGTCTTCCTGATGACTGTTTAATTTGCCCCTATTCAGTATTTTATTTATACTAGTTCATAGATTTCTCTGATTTAGCCCTCACTCTTTTTCCTCTTTTGTTTATGTGTGAATCCTATCTCATATGTACCTGGTTGTGGTCTAGTAGCTGAAAATTGTTTCAGCTAAGTCAGGCTGCCCAATATCCTAATATAAAAGTTGTCTATTATTTATTTAAAATTTGTGGATTCTACTCTGGGGAATATTTTACAGCTTTGCACCTTCAATTATTCAGTGTGCCTTACACATATCAAATAAAAGCCTCAGTAGACTCTTGACAATTCATTTTTATTTGCCATTATTAACTTTATTGGTGTTGGATTGGCAGTAATCTAATTGCATGGCTTTCTATCTCTTATTTATACTGTGTGGATTATGTTATTATTTTGATGAAGTCAGAGGATTAATTTTTTGAGATGAAAACATTTAGCTATTAAACTTTTGTAGGCTTTTCTGTACTAAGTGTGAATACTTAAATGAGACAAGATATATTTATGCATGTATTTTTTTCTTTTTTTCTATCATTTCTTGTTAGAATCTTGGCATGCTACAATTTTAAGTTTGCTGATTAACATTAGGGCTGCTTTCAACTACTTAAGAAATACATGGTTCTCAGTCTGTTAGTTTGCACTTTTCAAATTTTTTTTTTCTGTTCAGAACTTCAGATTTTGATGGATATATCATTGTTTTGTGAATTATATTTGTAGCTTTTTAGATGTATTTTCTGATTTACAGTTAACCTGCTTTAGAAAACACAAATGGTGTATTATGTATGCTTAAGTTTTCAAAAAGAACTTGCAAGTATTGTTTTGAGTTATCATTTGCCTGTAGAAGTGACTGTGGCTGTCTAAGGTAAGAACAAATATTCTTGTATATTTGCACAGTCTGTAGCTTTTGCATTGGTATGTCAGTAGCAAATATATTAGTCCTTTATTCTCCCATAGTAAAATCTGATGAAATGTATTTATCATCCATCCCTAAACTTCTCACAAAGTCCTTTGGGTCTAGTATTTGCACAATTAAGTGTGAAGCAAATTCTGTCACCACTTATCTTGATTCACAATTACTCCACTACCTTCTTTGAGAGTCATGCTCACTAGTCTCAGGATTGATTTATGCAATCAGTCCATTCCTTCACTGGGCATCCTTACCTCCTCTTACATTCTTTCTGTCTCTCCTCAGTTTGCTTACCAAATTGTCTTCTACTTTACTACTCATGCAACTGAGACACACTAATACCCTCTCCCTGAACATTTTTGTGATAGAGGCTTCCTTGGCTTCTGTATTAATGTCTGCTTTTCTTTTTTAATAGCATTGAATTGACGGAAAATAAATAGGATGGTAAAACCAATACGGAATCAGCTTTTGCTCACAATAAATAAAAACCTCCAATATTGATCCCCAAATTCCATCTAAATTCTTGCACATACCCATGTTTTCAATCCATAACTCATTTTATAAACTGTTACTATCCAATCATCTGGGATTACTTTCTATAAATGGAAGATAAGAGTAATTAATGTGATAATGGCATTTCTGATCTATGTGCTAGTTAATTAAAAACAAGAGAAATTATCCCAAATGCCAAATAGCTTAAACAAAACATTTTCATTATGTGGTAGCACATGTACAGACACTGTTTTAATGGCCTCAATAATTTTAAGTCACAAGAGTCTTATCAGGCAATCCCAGATTAAATGAAAATATTTCACTTTTTCTTCTTTATGGCAGCACCAGCAGTCTTTGCCTCTTTGAAACAATTTTATTGCTGTTAGCTGCCAACTATTTATAATATTATGTACAAGATAAACTGAGGGAGATCCAGTTGCAACCCATTTGTTTAGGCCTTTAATACAACTGTTCCTTCTGAAATATTAGCACCCTTGGCCATCTTCCCCCCTTTCTCAATGTCTTCAGTACCTCATTAGAGAATACTGTCATTAATGTAAGTAATAATCTAATTCTATTTACAACTGTAGCTCCTAGACAATTAGAAATTAGCTCACTATATGGATTTCCATGACATGTACTAGAGCTTTGTCCAGGGTGCATAATGGGCCTTAACACTTTCTTTAATTGAAAATACTGTTTCCAAAAAGAGAGAGTAGCTTAGGGAAAACAATTCAACAGCTTTATGTAGGATATTATGTAGCTAGTTGCAAAACCCCATGCATCCCTAACAAAACAATACCAGCCTGTTTCCAGTCGGGCCACCACAGAGGGTGGAAACCCTACCAAGATAGTCTGTTGTTCCACAGAACTGAAACAAGGGTAAGATAAGTGTATTTCCTGTACCTATCCCAAACACATTATCTCATACCAAAAGTCCATGCATCCCGGTACACAAACATTGTTATTTTCTTAAGCTGCAGATAATAAACCATTGACACAGAACTGCAACCATATATACCTGACCTTCTGTATGTACAATAAGACCATCTGGTGGATGTCATTACTTATGCATACACATGTGAAAGGCCAAAGCTATTCCTCCCATCCACACAAGAATGCTTAGTATGTATTTTTTTCCACCCATTTCTCAGGACATTGCCTTCCCATATGAAGTATCTAATCAATCTTTGGCAGACTAGAAAATATGGCCTTATTGACAAGCCTGAGGATATGCAAAAGTTTAGCTAAAATAACCATTCCTACCACTTGTATTCTACTCAGGAAATGAATAGTTATTCCCTTAAATATACTCATGTTCTGCAGAAAGTGAAACATTGACTTGGTAATAAGTTCTACCATTTTTTAGCATCCAGAGTTATAAATATACCCAAGCAGGAATACTATAGTAAGTACAGTTACTATAATTTTAAGTGTCTTCATCTGCTCTGCATTCACTGCCCAGCTTTCTGTGCCATACTAAAGCACTGACTGAAGCACTGGTTTGTTCACCTTACTTTTAATCTTTTGTCACATAGTGCCCTGAAAGTTTTTTTTTTTTTTTGCCAGTTGCCTAATTAACTGAGCACAATGGGCCCCCCAATGTTTTATTAAAATACATCTATACAAGTAATAAAATAATAATATAAAAGGAACATTGTGAGACCCAAGAAATAAACAGCATGAAAGGAGCAAAGCAGGCTGAACAATGACAGTACTCTGCTCATCAAGTGAGAATGTTTGACTCACACAACTTTGGTGTAGAAAAAAATGTGGGATTTTCAGGAAAATGGAGAACCTCAGAGAAGAGCATAGGTGGTAAGGATGGAAGTTGACTCAGTAGAGCAGAGAACATACAGAGTGCACTAAAGAGGAGAAAATGTGGCCAGCAGAGAGGAAATTATGGGAAAAATTGGAAAGAGAAAAAGGAAATGGGAAGACATTTTCAAAGGAATGGAGACAAGTGACACTGCAGAGAGAAAAGTGATGAGAAACTGTGAGATCTGTCTCTGAAGAAGACAAAATGGAGAAAGTGGCTAGAAAATAGTTGTCATCAGTGATAACTGATAAAGCAGAGAAAGATATTGGTAGCAGTGTGAAAACTAATGCAATGATAAAAGAAAGAAAGAATTGAGCAGAAAATGCATTCAGTCAAATGGGGGGGGGGGGGACAGAGAAAAGGGTGCAGAATGGTGGAAAGTGTCTGCAGGAAGAGTCCAGGACATTTAGTTAAGGAATCAGATGAATCCCAGGGTGCAGCACAATCAGTTCAATCAGTGAGTAACACTGGGGTATTGCAAATGGGGGGGGGATTACAGAGAAGGAAGAGTTAGGGCCAGGGCAGAAGGTGAAGTAGTTAAAAACAGTCTACATAGAGCAAGGACATTTTGGTAACTGAAGACTTAGTCTCTATGGCAATTACGATCCCTAATTGAGAAACAGTAAAAATCTATTCTAAAGACATGTTTCTGGAGCATTTCTCCCCGGGCCTCCGCTGAAAACAGGATCTGTGGAACCTAGTCGGACTTTCCCGGTCAACAAATGTTAAATAAAATAAATATTTATGGCAAAATTTGTTTCACGGTTCAGAATTAGCAAGGCAAAGTAGTAGATGGTAATGCTGCTCACTGTGGGGGGGTGATAACATTATCATCAATGACTTGTCAGACAACACAGTAGATTTGTTAGCAATTAGAGACAGGGAGGTGATAGACAGACCTCAGTGCAGGGTGTTGGTAGCACTAGCTTCAGAAGTACTACCTGTAGTAGCAGCCAGCACACTGAGCAAAGAGAAGGTTATAGATAATAATGACTGGTTGTGTTAATGGTCAAGGAAAGAGGGCTTGGGTCTGGTAGGGCTAACAGGAGAGACCTGGCAGAGAGTCCAGCTTTTTGTCAGGGACAGTCTCTGTCTTAACCCCGAATGGATAGTGGTGCCCAGAACTTACTGGTAAAGAAAACCCATTCAAAGGTTCAAAGGTATGTCCAAGATGCAAAAGGAAGAAGAGATCTTTAAGAAAAAGTAATGACAAAAAAGGAACAAAAAGAGGAAAAGACCAGACTGAGTTATTGTTAGGTGAAGATATGACACAGCAGTTAGTGACACAGAACAGATAATGGATACTGAAGATAACATACAAGCATCACCCAGTGAGAAAAGGAGGTGGAACAGGAAATTTCCCAAGCATAGGCTGCTCAGAAATGACAGACAAGGTGTAGATGGAGGCTGAGTCATAATCTACATGAAGATATAACATATAACATCAAAGTAGAGGGGATGCTACTACCCATGAATTTCTAAATAGGATCAAGGAAGGAAGCCAGGTCAGAATCCAGGGCAAGACCCAGGCAGTTAAGGTAGAGGAACTGGTGGATTCTTAGGCTTTGTTACAGTCAATGGCCCTAAGACATGGCAAGAGAGGAGGCTGAAGGAATACAGTTCAGAACGCAGGAGCACAGTAGTGGTAAGAGGGCTAATGTTAATGGAGACATGTATTTTCAAAAAGTGAAATAGAAAATTTTAACTGACTGCAGACCAAAGGAAATGGAGGTGTCTGAATCTTGGATCATGAGCAGTTAAGGCAACGCACAAAGGACTGTACCAGAAAATAATGAATAGAGGATGCAGTGTTAGCCAAGCTGTAATGATGGTCAAGGTTGTCCAGGTTAAAGTATCTTTAGCCAATTATGATCAATAGAATGCTGGAGAGATAGAAGTACAAAGTTCATAATGTGGCATTTATGGAAATATGATTATGATATACTGATAAGAGGGTAAGAGGGTGAAATATGAAATCTGAGTGTAAAAAAAATTCTGGGACTGGGTCAGGAGTATGAACAAGGGCTTGAGGAAGAAATGAAAGTATAAAAAAACTGAGGAAAAGGCCAATGTGGTTATACAGGAAGGTGATAACAGTTATCATGGTAAAAGGAGTTGTGGAATGGAATGAAGATTTAGACAGTAAGCTACAGCAGAGGGCTTTCCTCCCCTGCAAAAATGTGATGTTAGGTATAGGAGTTTCCTTTATCTGAGCTTCCTTGTGTTAATGGTCAAGGAAAGAGGGCTTGGGTCTGGTAGGGCTAACAGGAGAGACCCGGCAGAGAGTCCAGCTTTTTGTCAGGGACAGTCTCTGTCTTAACCCAGAATGTAATCTATTCGGCAACAATGTCAAAGCTGCTGAATTCATTCAGCTGATTTGACAATCTGCCGTGCTCTACATTTTGAGTTTCATTTTTTTTTCAGTGTGTCAAACGGAAATAATTTTTCCTTTCAACATTTTAATACCAAACTCTCTCTCTCTATATATATATATATATATATATATATATATATATATATATATATATATATATATATATATATATATATATATATATATATATAGTATCTATCAGTCTAGATCCAGCTATTTGTCTATTCAAGGCCATTATTTTACTTTTTACACTATAAAAATGCTGAGCTCAACACCAGCAGCAGAAAGTATAATGCACAATGCCAGACTGTGGCAGTGAAAGTATATGAACAAATGCATCTGTTGCTAATGTATAAAAGCTATCTCTTAGCCTCCTTTTGAGATTTTATTATGACACTTTTTGGGGAATAATAACAGTAAATTCAGCTATAAGGTGCATCTAAAAAAATTGTTCTGACAGTATCGATTTTGATACAACACTGAACAACAGCTTATGTTGACACCACCACATTTGCTGCTGGAAAACACAGCATGTTATATCTGAAAAACATACAGAGCTACATTTTTCAGGTAAAATTTATATGCATTTTATTCCTGATGTAAAGTTTTCTCAGTAAAGAAGTGCTCTGTGTGATAGCAGTTTTCTGCAAAGTTAGCAGAAATTCTAAACATCACCTGGAATGAACACAAAGTATTATATAATGCAGCAGATTTTGGCAGGGAAGACATATAAACAAGTTCATATGGAACCTGGGTATAAAAGTTTGCATCTTGGTGCACCTTTGTAATTTCATTATGAAACTTTCCAGCAGTAAAAACATGCTCACCTAATGCCTGAACACCGACTAATTCAATGCTAAAAAAATAAATAAAATGGTCCTCAACCTGGCTATAGAAACTGACTTACTTTACAAAGTATGACAAGAAGCTGGAATGTTAAAATGAGTGAAGAGAGCCATGGAAACTGCAGCTGAAGAACTAGATTAGAAACTGGAAGAACAAGCAACTTTAACCGAGCAAAAAAGCAGACATTTCATTACATGGTCTGAAAACACAGGAAGTAAAAGTAGCCACCAACAAGCTGTGTAAGTGGAGATCAGAGCCCAACACGATACTTTAGGATGGATTGGACTGCCAAAGGGGAAGTACGGAGACCAGCCTATGGCACTATATGGAGGTAATTACCATGTCTGCTGAAAAAGCAAAGACAGGTCAAATAGGGAGAGCTTATTGTATCCACTCCAGACTGATAACCAATATAACCAAAAACATTGTAGACTATAAGGACAGAAATGAAGCACTGACAAAATCCAAAGAACTCTTGACAACATGTAAGGTCATGGGAGCACCAATGAGGGTTGCACTTAACTAACTTGTCATAGTCCTCAAGGAATGCAACTATAATAGCTGCTGTGATAAATTAAAATTTTCTGCAGCTCTGCAGGCCTCAGGGGAATCAAACACTCACCTTCGATTATATTTCAAATGCAAAATCTAATTTAGAGACACAGATTGCAAGGGAATTACACTGCCAGGTTACCCTGAAATAAAAAAAATTAAAAAAAGAAACATTTCCACAACTCAACAGATGTAAGAGATGCTGAATGGAAGAATCACTTATACCCAAGCACCCAAGTCTAAACCCTGGAGATTAAAATGTTGAAATGTTCCAATGGGCATAGTCCAGTTAATTCAGAAAAAAGCTATCCAGGAAGAATCCAGAGATCACCAACATTACAATCTTCTCCTTATATTAGACTTCAGCCACTGGCACAAATGGATGAATTGGAAGAAGACAGTGGCATTGGTTTTTGCACAAAAAAACCCTCTGGAAATGGAGACTGAAGTCTTTCAGAAGGCAAGTGACAGGCAAACACTCTTTAATTGTGGCCTCTATGACAAGTGGGTGACAGTTCTATGTAACACTATGAACTAAACTAAAGACTTTCTCTTGTGTATTATTAATGGGTTTTAATAGAGGTTGCAGAACAGTGAAGCTCCTTGCCCCACTGTACTAATATCTGCTAACCCTACCCTCTACCTTTCCTTTATACAAACCTTTCTGAAATAGTGACATCATTCATCAATTTTGAGATGAATGTGTTCTGGGGTTATAGTGTTCTAATCACAAAAGGAAACTGTTTCCTATTATAATCATTTTTCTTTACTATTTTTAACTTTTTCATTTGTTGAATTTCAAAATCCTGGTATTGATGACTTCAGCTTTGATTTTGTTTTTGCATTCCAATAATTCCACATATACTCATAAATAAACACACACACACACACAAATAAATATATATATATATATATATATATATATATATATATATATATATATATATATATATATATATATATATATATATATATATATATGTCCCTATCAGTTGATCTTGCTTTCAGAAACTCAAAATTCATATCAGCGAGACGTTATCATCAAATTTCCAAAAACTCAAAGCTTTTGAATGGAGATCACGGTACAGAGAGAATCAGGAAATGTACCATTTTCCTCAATGTAGTGTGATCTTGGAGCTGGGACTTGCCCACTGCAAAAATGTAAAAAAAAATTGATTTTTGTGTTTCGTTTTCTTTTTTAATTTTGAGTTTTCAGAAATTTGATCATATCATCTCACCGATATGAATTCTGAGTTTCTGAAAATTCGATGTATATACAGCTATATATATATATATATATATATATATATATATATATATATATATGCATGTATATATATGGGTCTACTTCATTTGATCGAAAGACCATTTGACCTAAACCCATTTGATAGAAATTTCATTTCATCGAAAACCAGTATTCAAGGCAAATAAGGATTTGTCCCCCTCTCCAATGTCATGTGACCCTGGAGTAGGTATATATAGTTTGGGGGGGGTGTGGGGGGTGAAGCTCCCCACCTATTTTCATTTAAAATCTGTACTTTTTGTGTTATTTTCTTCTTTTAAAGGAAACTAGGTGGGGGGTTCACCCCCCCACACACCTACCCTAACTATATATGCAAACTCTAGGGCCACACGACATTGGGGAGGGGGACAAATCCCAGTTTTATGCCTCGAATACTGGTTTTCGATCAAATGAAATTTCGAACAAATGGGTTTAGGTCAAATGGTCTTTCCATCAAATGAAGTAGACCCATATATATATATATATATATATATATATATAAACTAAGAAATGAACTTCGTGACAATAAAAGCATTCAATAAAATAGTAAATAACACCAACAACTCTTGTAGAACTTTAGCTGTCTTATTTATTATCAAGACTTCTTCAGAAAGACATGTTTCATAAGTATGAGCAACCATTTTCACTTCCTTTATATACATTAGTTCTAGCAGGCCATTTAAATTAACAACAGTTCCTTTCCAACAGAAAAGTGTGAACAAGCAGGTGCTGTGTGCATTTTCATTAACATTACAATTGCAGTTACATAAGGCAAATTGGTCAGACAGTAATAGCCTTGTGGTGCCGTGTGCATATTAAAAGGGATAGTGTGCAAAAAGGGATCGTGTGCAAAAAAAGGATTGTGTGCAAAAAGGGATCGTGTGCAAAAAAGGGGATTGTGTGCAAAAAGGGACTGTGTGCAAAAAGGGATTGTGTGCAAAAAAAAAAAAAAAAAAAGGTGGGGGGGGCAGGAAAGATGACAGTCATGCTGTGATGATTCTAATATAAACACATAACTTATGAGTGTTTGCCTCCAAAGGTAAGTAAAGAAGGGAACGGAGGAAGGTGGAGGAGTCAGGTAGAGAGTCCTACTATGCTTTGGCATCGGTGTGTGTGTAGAGAAATGTGTGGGTATGCCACCTGATGGGGGAGTGGGAGGAATGCGGTGTGATCTTGAGGGGGGGCTGTTAGGGGGCCGCCCATGACAAGGAGCCTATGAATAACAGTGTCCCCCAGAAGACTGTCAGTGCAGATGGTACCACCCGTGGGCTGGTTTGGGTGGTATCACCCCTTGAATGGCTGCGTGAAAATGTGAGACCGGGGGTATAGTTGGTGGGGTCAGCGGGGGCTAGCCTGGTGATTGGGAGCATGTGTGTAGGGGGTATGGGGGAGTCAAAAGTAGAGAGAGAGTGGGAGCATGTGTGCAGGGGGTATGGGGGAGTCAAAAGTCAGAGAGAGAGAGAGGAAACACATTATATTCACTTGCACAGTTGTAAATCCATAAACACATTAAATCTACTTGCACAGTTCTTCAAAACCCTCTTGCACAGTTCTTCAAACCCTATCACATTTCAATCTCTATACCATTTAAGTGCACATTTAATGTTCAGTGTCTCGTTGAGACCTGGATAGACATCAGCTCTCAGTTCTATCTGCCATTTTAATTCCCGGACTTGCAGGAATGTGTCCATGTCCCCTACAAATTCTGTTATTTTTTCCAGCACTGTGAATTTGAATCCTGTGAAGTTTGGGCAAATAGTACTGTGTTTAGCCAAGGCATTCAAACTGTCCTGTTTGTGTATTGCTGCAGTGTGTTCTTTAATACTGCTACTCAGCTTCCTGTTCGTTTTGCCGATATAGAAATTCCCACAGTGTTCGCAGAAAGCACAGTAGACTACATTTTTTGTTGCAGTCATAGTAGTCATGTAGACCGACAGTTCTGTTGCAGTGCGGAAGGTGACATTGTTGTTTTTTATGTGTACACAGGCAACACACTTGCCGCAGTCAGACATTCCAGGTTCTGTCGATACCGCTCTGTGGGGATGGGCTTTTATTCCTCTCGACGCACCACCAAAGGAAGGGGTTCGTTTGAAACAGAAGTTTGGGGTTGTCCCAAGTAACTTTGTCAGACCTTTTCTCCTCCCAAGATGTCCCAATTGTTGGTGAGGACCCTCTAATTCAAACATATCGGTGGAAATTGGAAGGGAAACTTGACACCCAGTCCTTTTTGTTCGGTCCGTTCTGTGCCCTTGCTGTGAATCCCTTTTCCAGGATTGGTGGGTACCTGGAGTGTCTGTGCTGTATGATCTCTTGGAACAGGTTGTCCACTAGATACTCTGGGTATTTTCTTTCTAGGAACAAGTTTCTGAGGTAAAAGCCTTCCTTGATGAAAACCTCGTCCCTAAAAATGAGTCTGTATAACCGGATGAATTGTCCTTTTACAATATTCTTTTTCATGAAATGGGGATGCTGGCTGCTGAACTCTAGATAGTTATTCCGGAAAGTGGGCTTGCGGTAGATGTTGGAGTCAAACTGTCCATTTCCCGGGTCTATAGTGAGGTGGATATCCAGGAACTGAGTGGTGGTTTCGATATGTCCTACCGTGAGGGTCAGGAAGTCCAGACTCTGGAAAAGGGTTTCCAGAAAATTGCTCAGAGAAAGTCAGCCCCCCTTCCAGACAAAAAAGACGTCATCAATATAACGCCTGTACATTATGGTGTTGTTGAACCCGGGTAGTGATTCAACCTTATCCATTTCCCAGGCACTGAGGACTAAGTTTGCATATGCTGGGGCCATTTTGGACCCCATGGCTACCCCTTTCTGTTGGTGGTAAATCTTCCCGTTGAGTTGAAAGAAGTTATTTCTTAATACTGCTTCTGTTAACCTGCATACAGTATTAATCTTAGTCCCGCTTAGGTTGGAGTGCCTGTTCAGGTACTGTCTGGTGAGGGTCAGTCCTTTGGCGTGGGGGATGTTTGTGTAGAGTGCTTCTACATCTAGGGTGACCAGTAAATATTCCCCTCCATCCAGCCTTAGTTTGAAGATGTCATTTAGAAAAGCCCAGGAGTCCTTGATGTAGTATTTGCTGTTCTGTACAATGGGGTTAAGGATGTGGTCCACGTATTGTGAAATCTTTTCTGTTTTGTCCTTGTTCGATACCACATGGCGGAAAGGTGGATTTTCAGGGTTCTTGTGAACCTTGGGGATTCCAAAAAATTTTCCAAGGCTGGGTGTCATAACCTGCATGAAGTCTTTTTCGTCTTGAGAGATCTCATCCCTGAGGTACAGTTCCAACAGTAGGTTGTCAATTTGTTTAAAGTTCTGTTGTACCTGGTTGATGTTGACCTTTTTGTAGAACTGGTTATTCATGAGGGATGTTTCAAGTGTTTGGATATATCTCTCCTGCTCCATCACTACTATCCCGGATCCCTTGTCAGCCTTCATGATCCGTAGGGATTTGTCCTGACTCAGTTCCTTCCAAGCCTGTCTTTCTTCCCTGTTCAGGTTGTGCCACTTTGCTGAGGGCTTATCAGAAAGGAGTTTCCTGATATCCCTTTCGCAGGTACAAGCAAAGAGGCTCAGTGTGTTGGAGAGTGCAGGAGTGTACAGGCTCTTCATGGTAAGGGGTCTGTTGTTATCTTCCAAGCTTTCCTCATCTTCTTCCTCTTCATATTGTTGTATATCTAATTTTAGTTGTAACTTTCTCAGGTAGCACTTGAGGTCCAGGATAACATCCGCCGTGTTGGCTCTCTGCGCCGGGATGACCAAACCAGCCCACGGGTGGTACCATCTGCACTGACAGTCTTCTGGGGGACACTGTTATTCATAGGCTCCTTGTCATGGGCGGCCCCCTAACAGCCCCCCCTCAAGTTCACACCGCATTCCTCCCACTCCCCCATCAGGTGGCATACCCACACATTTCTCTACACACACACCGATGCCAAAGCATAGTAGGACTCTCTACCTGACTCCTCCACCTTCCTCCGTTCCCTTCTTTACTTACCTTTGGAGGCAAACACTCATAAGTTACGTGTTTATATTAGAATCATCACAGCATGACTGTCATCTTTCCTGCCCCCCCCTTTTTTTTTTTTTTTGCACACAATCCCTTTTTGCACACAGTCCCTTTTTGCACACAATCCCCTTTTTTGCACATGATCCCTTTTTGCACACAATCCCTTTTTTGCACACGATCCCTTTTTGCACACTATCCCTTTTAATATGCACACGGCACCACAAGGCTATTACTGTCTGACCAATTTGCCTTATGTAACTGCAATTGTAATGTTAATGAAAATACACACAGCACCTGCTTGTTCACACTTTTCTGTTGGAAAGGAACTGTTGTTAATTTAAATGGCCTGCTAGAACTAATGTATATAAAGGAAGTGAAAATGGTTGCTCGTACTTATGAAACATGTCTTTCTGAAGAAGTCTTGATAATAAATAAGACGAAAGCGCTAAAGTTCTACAAGAGTTGTTGGTGTTATTTACTATTTTATTGAATGCTTTTATTGTCACGAAGTTCATTTCTTAGTTAAAGTTTCTTCTCTTCGTTCAATTTTTTTGAGTGCGGTTAATTTTAGTTATAAGTCTTCTACTCCGCGTGACAGTATGGCAGGAAACATAGCACCCAACTCAGGCTCTAGTAGCTAACTGAAGACAGAAGCAACCAGGAGCAGGACACCAATTGATCCAACAACAGTTCTTACAAAATTATTGGAAGGAATTCATTTGGCGCAGGATCTCTTCGAGGACCTAAACAGCAGACCTTTAACACCTACAAATGAAAGGATCACCAGGGACCGCACTGAACCCCCGGACCACTCTGGACCCAGGGCCACAATTAACAACAGAACTGCGACAGAAATAAGGACCACACAGGCTCTTGACCTGATACTCACGCAGACGGAAATTAATCCCTTCCGTTGCCCGGTCCAGAATACAACAGCACAACTGGAGTACAGTCAAAACAGAGGGGTCTCACAGAGTGCCAGATCTCTAATTACCAGATTTGAGAGACTGATTAAAACCTACAAAAACCTGGAGCATGACAACTTCTATCTGGAAAGGTGTTTAGAACTGGATATAGTCCCACAGGGTCTCAGGTGTAACAAATTTCCTAACAGGACTACTCCAAACTCTCATCTTCACAAAGAACTGGTCAAAATATAAAATGACTCTGGGCTAGCAGCTATCAAAGCACTCATCCAAAGTAATACTGAGAGTATGGCCACCTACAAGTCTCAAATAGATGATCTGCAAACACACATCCTGCAGGATCCCACATTTATTGACTTCGCGGAAATGTGGGACAATGTACCGCACAAAATTACTAGGCATGTGGCGGCACTGATTGAACGCAAGAAAGGCAAATTGCTTAGGGACATTAAACAATATGAGGAAGGAAAAGCATACCCGATCAGGCCCACACGCTCCTTACACACACGGAGAAGGCCAGACAGATATCCCACAAACAATCCGTTGTCCACAACTGAATTAAGGCCTATGACAGAATTACAAGAACCCACAAATGGACCCAACACACCAGAGGTGGATAGACTCCTCATCACATCCAGCCCACTAGCAGGGAGTAGTTCCCAGATGATGGTACATACTCCTGCTAGGGGACAGCCAAGACCAGAAATGCCTCTCCAGAATCAGCCGACACAGAGAGATCCAGACACCAGCGAACGTGACCACCACGACAACAACAATACAAACCGCAGGACACCGGACAGTGCGATCAATCAAGAAAGGGTTTATCAGACCCCACAAATCAACGACCAGTCTTCCAACAACAGCACAAGTAGCAACAACAATGTTTTTTTATCTTCAGCAGGACTCACAACCAGAACCAGGACTTATACCAGGTTCAGACCTGGGGGTAATGAACGAAACTGGAACCACAACACCAACAATATTGAGGGAAGGAGGGGGAACAACAATCACAGGGAAGAAGGAGCGGGAACGGGATACAGTACTAGTATTACTGGGGTGGACCACCCTGATCACCCTCCCCATTCACTGATACCAGCACCTGATAGCACTGACTTCAGGTCTCCAGCAGGGGTAGGTGACATCTTTAACCTCACCACACGAGATTTCTCGGAAAGCCATAATAAGGTACTGAAGAAAGGCTTTTCTTTCATCCCGGCGCAGAGAGCCAACACGGCGGATGTTATCCTGGACCTCAAGTGCAACCTGAGAAAGTTACAACTAAAATTAGATATACAACAATATGAAGAGGAAGAAGATGAGGAAAGCTCGGAAGATAACAACAGACCCCTTACCATGAAGAGCCTGTACACTCCTGCACTCTCCAACACACTGAGCCTCTTTGCTTGTACCTGCGAAAGGGATATTAGGAAACTCCTTTCTGATAAGCCCTCAGCAAAGTGGCACAACCTGAACAGGGAAGAAAGACAGGCTTGGAAGGAACTGAGTCAGGACAAATCCCTACGGATCATGAAGGCTGACAAGGGATCCGGGATAGTAGTGATGGAGCAGGAGAGATATATCCAAACACTTGAAACATCCCTCATGAATAACCAGTTCTACAAAAAGGTCAACATCAACCAGGTACAACAGAACTTTAAACAAATTGACAACCTACTGTTGGAACTGTACCTCAGGGATGAGATCTCTCAAGACGAAAAAGACTTCATGCAGGTTATGACACCCAGCCTTGGAAAATTATATGGAATCCCCAAGGTTCACAAGAACCCTGAAAATCCACCTTTCCGCCATGTGGTATCGAACCGAAGGACAAAAACAGAAAAGATTTCACAATACGTGGACCACATCCTTAACCCCATTGTACAGAACAGCAAATACTACATCAAGGACTCCTGGGCTTTTCTAAATGACATCTTCAAACTAAGGCTGGATGGAGGGGAATATTTACTGGTCACCCTAGATGTAGAAGCACTCTACACAAACATCCCCCACGCCAAAGGACTGACCCTCACCAGACAGTACCTGAACAGGCACTCCAACCTAAGCGGGACTAAGATTAATACTGTATGCAGGTTAACAGAAGCAGTATTAAGAAATAACTTCTTTCAACTCAACGGGAAGATTTACCACCAACAGAAAGGGGTAGCCATGGGGTCCAAAATGGCCCCAGCATATGCAAACTTAGTCCTCAGTGCCTGGGAAATGGATAAGGTTGAATCACTACCCTGGTTCAACAACACCATAATGTACAGGCGTTATATTGATGATGTCTTTTTTGTCTGGAAGGGGGACAGACTTTCTCTGAGCAATTTTCTGGAAACCCTTTTCCAGAGTCTGGACTTCCTAACCCTCACGGTAGGACATATCGGAACCACCACTCAATTCCTGGATATCCACCTCACTATAGACCCGGAAAATGGACAGTTTGACTCCAACATCTACCGCAAGCCCACTTTCCGGAATAACTATCTAGAGTTTAGCAGCCAGCATCCCCATTTCATGAAAAAGAATATTGTAAAAGGACAATTCATCCGGTTATCCAGACTCATTTTTAGGGACGAGGTTTTCATCAAGGAAGGTTTTTACCTCAGAAACTTGTTCCTAGAAAGAAAATACCCAGAGTATCTAGTGGACAACCTGTTCCAGGAGATCATACAGCACAGACACTCCAGGTACCCACCAATCCTGGAAAAGGGATTCACAGCAAGGGCACAGAACGGACCGAACAAAAAGGACTGGGTGTCAAGTTTCCCCCTTCCAATTTCCACCGATATGTTTGGAATTAGAGGGGTCCTCACCAACAATTGGGACATCTTGGGAGGAGAAAAATGTCTGACAAAGTTACTTGGGACATCCCCAAACTTCTGTTTCAAACGAACCTCTTCTTTTGGTGGTGCGTTCGAGAGGAATAAAAGCCCATCCCCACAGAGCGAAGTATCGACAGAACCTGGAATGTCTGACTGCAGCAAGTGTGTTGCCTGTGTACACATACGAAAAAACAACAATGTCACCTTCCCGCACTGCAACAGAACTGTCGGTCTACATGACTACTATGACTGCAACACAAAAAATGTAGTCTACTGTGCTTTCTGCGAACACTGTGGGAATTTCTATATTGGCAAAACGAACAGGAAGCTGAGTAGCCGTATTAAAGAACACACTGCAGCAATACACAAACAGGACAGTTTGAATGCCTTGGCTAAACACAGTACTATTTGCCCAAACTTCACAGGATTCAAATTCACAGTGCTGGAAAAATAACAGAATTTGTAGGGGACATGGACACATTCCTGCAAGTCCGGGAATTAAAATGGCAGATAGAACTGAGAGCTGATGTCTATCCAGGTCTCAACGAGACACTGAACATTAAATGTGCACTTAAATGGTATAGAGATTGAAATGTGATAGGGTTTGAAGAACTGTGCAAGAGGGTTTTGAAGAACTGTGCAAGTAGATTTAATGTGTTTATGGATTTACAACTGTGCAAGTGAATATAATGTGTTTCCTCTCTCTCTCTCTCTCTCTCTGACTTTTGACTCCCCCATACCCCCTGCACACATGCTCCCACTCTCTCTCTACTTTTGACTCCCACATACCCCCTACACACATGCTCCCAATCACCAGGCTAGCCCCCGCTGACCCCACCAACTATACCCCCCGGTCTCACATTTTCACGCAGCCATTCAAGGGGTGATACCACCCAAACCAGCCCACGGGTGGTACCATCTGCACTGACAGTCTTCTGGGGGACACTGTTATTCATAGGCTCCTTGTCATGGGCGGCCCCCTAACAGCCCCCCCTCAAGTTCACACCGCATTCCTCCCACTCCCCCATCAGGTGGCATACCCACACATTTCTCTACACACACACTGATGCCAAAGCATAGTAGGACTCTCTACCTGACTCCTCCACCTTCCTCCGTTCCCTTCTTTACTTACCTTTGGAGGCAAACACTCATAAGTTACGTGTTTATATTAGAATCATCACAGCATGACTGTCATCTTTCCTGCCCCCCCCACCTTTTTTTTTTTTTTTTTTTTTGCACACAATCCCTTTTTGCACACAGTCCCTTTTTGCACACAATCCCCTTTTTGCACACAATCCCTTTTGCACACAATCCCTTTTTTGCACATGATCCCTTTTTGCACACTATCCCTTTTAATATGCACACGGCACCACAAGGCTATTACTGTCTGACCAATTTGCCTTATGTAACTGCAATTGTAATGTTAATGAAAATGCACACAGCACCTGCTTGTTCACACTTTTCTGTTGGAAAGGAACTGTTGTTAATTTAAATGGCCTGCTAGAACTAATGTATATAAAGGAAGTGAAAATGGTTGCTCATACTTATGAAACATGTCTTTCTGAAGAAGTCTTGATAATAAATAAGACGAAAGCGCTAAAGTTCTACAAGAGTTGTTGGTGTTATTTACTATTTTATTGAATGCTTTTATTGTCACGAAGTTCATTTCTTAGTTAAAGTTTCTTCTCTTCGTTCAATTTTTTTGAGTGCGGTTAATTTTAGTTATATATATATATATATATATATATATATATATATATATAGGTATGCACGCATATGGTCAGCCGGTGGATGGCCGACCAGAAAATGTTCAAAAGCAGTGTGGTGACTTCTCATAATTACGAATGCAATTATGTCGAACCACAAAAAATCTCCCCCTTTTGACCCATGGTAGCGCTTGTTTAGGTGGTACAGCGGTCGGGAATGTCGAATTCAGAATTTTTTACAACACTCCGACCGTTCGACACCTAGATATTTGACATTTAGGTTCAGAAAACCAACGTTCACAAGTTGGTCACACGACAAAATGCATGCATTCCATAGATATATATATATATATATATATATATATATATATATATATATATATATATATATATATATATATATATATGTAACACACACACATATATAAATATATATATATATATATATATATATATATATATATGTGCATACATAAATACATACATATATATATATATATATATATATATATATATATGCATACATAAATACATACATATATATATATATATATATATATATATATATATATAGATAAATAAATTGATATAGAAATATACATATATACACACAGATATAAATATATACATAAACACACACACATACACACACACATATATAGTTACACACACATGCAAACATATATATGTATGCTACATATAATTATGCATGTATCTCCTTGTGTGTGTGTGTGTGTGTGTGTGTGTGTGTGTGTGTGTGTGTGTGTGTGTGTGTGTGTGTGTGTGTGTGTGTGTGTGTGTGTGTGTGCATAGACATACATATATACATACATATTTGATTACAACTTAGTTTAAGTGACTGCCTTCGGTGATGCAAGTTCTGATTACTTGGTATTCATATTTATCTGTATATATGTCTGTCATTTTCTCCAAACAAAAAAAAATATTTAGTTACACATATACATACATACACACACACACACACACACACACACACACACACACACACACACACACACACACACACACACACGTGCACACACACGTGCACACACACGCACACACACACACACGCTCACACATACACTTACACACACACACACACACACACACACACACACACACACACACACACACACACACACACACACACATATATATACACATGTATATGTGTAGGTGTGTGGGTGGATGAGTGTCTAAACGCTGTCTCAGATGTATATCTAGTTATGACATGTTTGTATATATCTTGTTAAAAGTATGCCTGTGTCATTCTGATATATTAGCCTTGAATCAAACACATCATTAAAGTATTGCAGGACAAGGTTTACACCATCAATGTGAAGCCTTACGTTTATACCTAAGTAGTAACTAAAAGTGTGATATTTTCTCAAAACATTTTAAAGCAATAAAACTTTAAATATTAATAGAAAGCACTATATGTGCACACAGAATAAAACGTATGCATGAGGAAATAAAGACTGAAACAGCTATGAGTCACTCGAATACATCTCTACAAGACAGCACTATGAAAAAAAAAATTTCAAACAATAATTACCAGCATTCAAGATCTTTCCATGAAAATTGATAATTTAGAGAATGTTATGGAAAATATGAAGAAAGAAAGTAAAATACAAACTGATGACTTAAAAGAAATTATTACTACTCACTCTGACCAAATAGCAGCTATAGAAGAATCAGTAAATGAAATAGATGGCAGACAGATGGAAATGATAACCAGATAAACTTTTTTACTAAAGCAAAATAACCAGTTACTAGAAAAGATGGAAGACCTAGAGTGTAGATCCAGAAGAAACGACATTAGGATCTATGGATTTTCTGAGAAAATGGAAGGAAATAATATGATCCTCTTCCTAAATGATTGGATTCCAAAAATACTAAACCTCCCTGAAGCTTTATCTTTTGGCATTGAGAGCGCCCACAGGTCCCTGTCATATACACCTGCATCAGAAAATTCAACTGCTGTGAGATCCATCATCATAAAATTCCTGTCTACACAAGACAAAGACTTAATACTAAGAGCTACATGGTCAGGAAATCCAGTCCAAGTCGATGGGAAAAATATAAAATTTGACAATGATTACACTTCCACTGTGATCACAAAGAGGAAAGTGTGTGTCCCATTTATTAAAGACTTAAACAAAGCCAGCATTAAATCCCAGATTATGTTTCAGGCTAGAATCAAAATTACCCTTTTGGAGGGTCAAAAAATATTCAGTTCTCTTGAAGAAGCATCAGCCTTCATGAGGAAAAGCAACTTACTTGAGAATGTAGAGGAAGTGGACCTTTCTTTGCCTAGTCTGGAAAGACAAGCTGCTAATGGTAAAATAACTACAGCTGACAAATCTAGTAAGAAGCTTGAGGGGAAATAGTATAAAAAACATCACTCTCAAAACGTATTAACAAACAATACATCTGAAAACACAGGATACAAATGGAATCATAAGGTACAAACTTTCTACTTATTTAGTAAATATATATATATATATATATATATATATATATATATATATATATACACTCAAGCTTACTTTCTTCTATATTACTTTTCTCTGTTTCTCAATCCTGCTCTCCTTTCTTTTCCTTCCTTTATTTTCATTCTTTTCCTTTTATTTTGCATAATATAAACAGTTTCTATGCACCTTATTATAAACAAACTTGTTTAAATATTTATTTAAAAATAAGCTGCAGCATTATAAACACCTTACAGCAAATATTTATTATACAGGCTCTGCATTACATCAGTGGTAACATATCATTGCTAGCTAGTACTTATTGATATTTTTCTTTTCTATTTATTTACACTGTTCAATTAATCTCACAGATGCAGTTGGTAACTGATAATAGCCCTCAAATAACAACTTTACACAGTACACAAATGATACACACTACTTCCATTTAAACTTACTATTATTAGCACACATACCCATCATATAAATTTATAGTAAGATTTCTATACAATGTATGCATCTGTTGTGACTATACAAACATTCCACACAGACTTCTGGCTCTATAAATCAACATGAGATAGATAGCAGAAAAGTCTTTATTTAATATGTAAATAGCGCTAATTTTATATTAAAAAAGTATGTTAAAGTTGAGGGAGGTGGAAGGGGAAGGAGGTCTTTAAAATGTACAGATTTACTGTTTAAAAAGAATTATTTTAAACATTTTACTGTATTATTTACTTAACTCTCTCTGCCTGCTTTTTTTGCTATGCATGAGATCCATAAAACATTTTGAGCACAATTTACTTGTTTAAAATACCTTCATGCTGCATTCTGCCACTGAAAATTCAAAAAGCTTCAAAAGAACTCTCTCGACCCTAGAACACTTCCTGCTTGCTTGTAAGCTGATAACGTCACTGTAAGAGAGCGAATAGACATGCATCATGACCTTTGACCTCTCAGCATGCTTTGATGATATCTGATGAGAACAAGGAAGTTAATGCCACAGAATCGCAGAGAATAAAAGGACTATTAATAAATGAAAGGATTTACTTTATGTAGGTGCTAAATGCTGCATATTGTTCTAGAAAACTTTTTTTAATGGTAAATGATATTTTGACTTTGTTAAAATGCATATTCAGTGTTTTAATCATTTGTAATAATGCAAATATTTTAACAAGCATTTAACTGAAGCTTACAGATAGGTTTGCAGAAAGGCTTTTATGTGCTCAAGTAATGAAAATATGTAACACACAAAAATAGTTTTTTATTTGTCTGTTTTTCTCCTTTTCTTTTTATAACAATTATTGTGCTTTATTCAGTTTAACTGACTTACCTATATCCCCAGTTTGATGAAAGTAAGATATGTATGTTTTTAAAAGACCAAGGTTCCTATTTAATTACAATCTGTAAAAATGTACCAGTCCTCGTAAAATTACAGAGAGAGTTACTTACTACTTTCTGGATACCTGTTTTGTTTTCTAGCTTTAATAACTAGCCTTGTTGAACATTATACATTGTTCTGTCTAGGTATGCATAGGCATGGCCCTATATGACTGGCACACAATCACCCTTATAATATGTACCTAGATATGTGCACTCATTCCATTTTGTTGTGATCACCCTTACACATGTATTGAGATATTTCTACTGCTGACAGCAATTTTGCAACATGTCATATTATGATTGCATAACAATATATATATAGGTACATGATATTCAAGCCTACTTTAGATGTTTATCTACAGCATTTGCTGTTTAACTGTTGCATATCACTGTGTTGTTTGTGTCATTTGTACACATACATGTTTATAGTTGTCCCTAATACAGTATGTACAGATGTCAGGTATTAGTAATTTCTCTCCTTGTTCGTGTCAAGACTTGCAATACCTGTTCTCATTAATTCATGGAGAGAGTTACTTACTAGTCCTTGGATAACTACTTTTTTCTCTAGTTTAATAGATGCACATTTATGCATTACTTAAAGAAGACAAGATGCTTTTTTTCTCTTTTCTTATTACATTCTGTACAGTTATTGAAACGGCAGTATCACAGAACGGACAAAGATTACTGTTCTTGGGATGGATGAAGGTGGTTTAGATGAATTTCTCATCAAACCAGGAATCAAATATTCCATGTTTAGACTTGTAAATAGTTTTAAATGTTTTACAGTTATATTCAGTGTTTGCATTATGTCCATAACAGAATCTCTACTATCTAAGACAATCTATAGGAATGTTTTCTTATAAATGCATATCCTTAAATGTAAATGGACTCAACAACCCTATAAAAAGAAGAAGCTTAACCAAATATTTGAAAACTAAGAAAGTAGATATTGCATTCTTGCAAGAAACTCATATAATCGAAGAAGATTTGAACAGGATGTCTTTCAATTGCTGCTCTATACTTCCAGAATCTCATTTCTGGATCAAAAGAAGAGGCACCATGATATTGTGGAGGAAAACATTACCAGTACCTAAAATAATTGACACATATTCAGACAAAATGGCATGTTCTGCTTAATTATTCTAGAAATAAATAAAAAAAAACTAATCACATTAGCCAACACTTATTGGATACCCGGTATCAGTGCTGCAACAGCAAATAAATATCTTGATTTACTTGCAATCAAATCTAAAGGAGATATAAATATGCAGGTGATTTTAACTGTATTCTTTCCAGAAGTGACACTATTAAATGTGATAATTTTAAAACATCTGCATCTGCTAAAAGATTGAATAACTTCATCAATAATTCAAATATAAGAGATATTTATGAAAAAAATAGAACCCAAATCCCTAAAATACACACATTACTCATACAGATTTGGTACACAAACTACCATTGATAAGGCATTGGTTAGAGACAATTTATTCTCAAAAATTCAGGAAGTTTTCATGATCTCCTGTCCAATGTCAGATCACAATGTTATTTTCTTTAAAAATCAACATGAAATCTAGTCATTTAGTATATTGGCAAAGAATACCAGCATACATTGTTAAACTAACATGGTTTAAGGAATGGTTAATGAAAGAAATAAAAATATTTCTAGACATAAATGACAATGATAGTACTTTAAAAGTTATTGTTTGGAATACTCTGAAATCTTATATTTTTGGTAAAATCAAAACCTGGTACCCAAACATACGAAAGGAATGGGATAGTACCCTATCGAAAATACAATCAAAAATTGATGAACTAAAAATAAATCTGAACAATCAAGACAAATACAGAACTGAAACGTTGATTACATGGAACTTCTTAATCAGAAAGTGACAATAAATGTAGAAAGAATCAAAATACAGTCTTAGTCTGTTAACCCAAAAAACATGCATAGATTAGCTGTGAAATCCAAAAACATAACCAATGTCAAACATATAAGGGAAATTGCTGATGAAACTAAAAATAAAACTAAAATTGTAACACAATTCTTGAGACTTTCAGAAAGCATCGCAAAATAATAAATAGCACAAATCCAAATATTACCAACAACGTCCTAAAAGATAACTTCTTAAATGAGAACATAGGCAATAAATTATCAATAGAACAGAATGCCAAACTTCTCAAACCAATAACATTAAGTGAACTAAAAGAGTGGATTCAAAGTCTTAAGAATAATAAAGCCTCAGGATTAAATGGATTAATAGGAGAAATTTACAAAGTACTCACAGACGATACATTAAAGATACTTTTAGAAGCTTTTAAGGAATTCAGAAAAAAGACAAGCCCATTCCCTTCCTGGAAATATGCCATGATTTCCCCTATCCTAAAACATGACAAAGACCCCAAACTAGTAACTTTGTATCATCCCATTTCACTATTAAATGTGGACTATAAAAACTTTATATCAATATTAGCTAACAGATTAAATCAACTGATGCCCAGCCTAATAGTTGATGATCAAACAGGCTTCATCCTAAATAGAAGAGTACAAGACAATGTTATCAGGCTTCTTTCCCTAGTAGATCATGCTAACAAGAAAAAAAGAACTATCAATTATTAGCCTAGACTTAAACAAGGCATTTGACTCTATAAATTGGTCCTATGTATTTAAAGTATTAGAAGTATATACCTCTCCCCTAATTTTATTGATATAATTAACAGATTATATGTTAACTCAATATCGTACATCAAAATTGGTGCTTTTTTTATCAGGTCCGCTCAACATCCTAAAAGGTACTAAATAAGTCTGCCTACTCCCCCCCTTATTATTTGCCCTATCAGTAGAACCTCTAGCTAACTACATAAGAGCAAATTGTAATATAAGGGGATTTTCTGTTAGTCCAAATTACAATTTTAAAATACAACTTTTTGCAATGATATCATGCTAACAATTGGAAATATATATTTTTTTATAGATCATATAACAAAATCTCTGCAAGTTTTTGAAGAGGTTTCAGGCCTAAGCTTTAATCACACCAAAATAGAAACATTATTAATAAAAAAAAAGTAGACACTTTATTAAGAAAGCACAACAATTTTAATTGGGCAAATGACACCCTTAAATATTTAGGAATATACATAAAGTCAAGCTGGAATAATACTCTAAAAATGAACTATAAATACCTAATATCTACAGTTAAGGAATTTTTAAATAGATGGAATAAAATGTATTTCATGATTGAAGAAAGACAAAGTTCTCCGGTTCCACCAATAAGTGCCCATGACTACCAAAAGAATGGTAAATCCACAGTTTATTGAGACAAACAAATGAACTGATATGACAAACCACTGTAAACACACACAAAAACAGCGAAATGCGATGCAAAGTTAAACGCTTTCAACCAAATCAGCTGGTCTTCATCAGAACCTTACAGTGGTTTGTCATATCAGTTCGTTTGTTTGTCTCAATAAACTGTGGATTTACCATTCTTTTGGCAGTTGTGGGCACTTATTGGTGAAACCGGAGAACTTTTGGTAATAGTGTGGATATTTTATCATTCTGATTGAAGAAAGACTGCCATTAATAAAAATGATCATATTACCCAAAATTTTGCTCTACTTCCAAACTTTAATTGCCTCCCCATCCAAAAAATTAATGAAGCAACTACATTCTATGTTAATAAATTTCCTTTGGTTTCCTCAAAAGTCAAGAATTAGCCATGCATGGCATTATAGAAGCTGGAAAGATGGGGTAATAGCATTTCCAAATTTAGAAATTTATGCAGAATCGACTATACTTAATGTGATAGGTCAATGGTTAAACCCCAAATATATTTCTAACTGGAAGAATCTCCATGTAAGTATTTTATTATCTGACATAGATACAACTATTGACAATAATATGTTCTCAGAAAGTAAAAATGTATTTATTTTATTTATTTATTTTATTTTACATCTGTTAACTGGGCTAGTCTAACTGGATATATGGCCATTTTCAGTAGAGGCCTGGGGAGAAAAGCTCCAATCTGTCCACAAAAAAAAATCTTCCTTGTTGTCAAAGACCATTTCTACAGTACCAATAAGAATAAAAAAACTCTTTCCATTAATTATATATTAGATAATTTTAAAAAGATAATGAACAAAAATCATATGATAAAAACTTAATATTTGTAATAGTTCCCATGGCATACACAAAGACATATCTTGACTCTTTCAACGTATCTAAAATAAAAGTAATGGAAGAAAATGGTTTAGTTTTCTGGCACAGTTTCTATGTAATAATAATATCCAGGAACCATGTTCTCTTATGGCCAGATATAACAAAGCATAATAACCAGTTGAACATAAACATATTTAGAGAATACATAGTTAATGAATTTATCACCAACATAACACCTAAACCTAAGATACTTTCCCTTCTTTGTGAAATAAACACTTTTGCATGTTAATAATATTCTCTCATTGTCAAGTATATATAAATCTTTAAGAACCAATCTGCAAATCCCAGGGGACTCCTTATGGAATTTTCACAGAAAGAATAAACAAATCCATTTTTTCAGATAGTGATAAAGAATTAATACTTAAATCAATTAACCACACAATGACACCCCCTTTTTGGAAAATCTTCACTTGGAAATACATCCATAGGAGCTTTATTACCCCACATAAGATGGATTTGATATAAAAAAATAATCAATAAATGTTGGAGATATGAGGAAATACTTTGTGCAGCCTGGGTACACATGTTTCTTACATGTAAAATAGTAACTCCATTTTGGATAGAGTTCAGAAATCTCATAAAAGCCTTGTGGTCAGACAAATGTGAAGTATCTGACTCATTAATACTGTTCAATGCACCTATACCAACACATATCCCCAAAAGGGTTTCAATTCATAATCTCGAATTACTGAAATCCCAAATACCAGTAACCTGAGACTATAAAGTCGAACCATTCACAATAGTGAAATCCACACTCCTGAATCACACAATCATGAACATACATACACCATACACGACATAACACACACAACATTCCACCCACAGCACACAAACCACACAACCCTACTACTGCTCCCCACACCCCCCCACTTATATATACCAACTCCAAGGTCGCACATAACATAAAAAAAAAACCTCACACCACGCCTTCCTCCACTCACTTGCGCACAAATACACATCACACATACACAAACACCAACAAATCCGACATTCACACTCACACTTACACCTCCCTACCCTTACCCACACATACAATGTACAAAAGCACACATAAACACTCACTCACCTGCAATCCCAGGCACCATAACACTACACGTGATGTACCGGAAATGCATAAATGTGGATTTGAGTTATTCAAATTCGCTCTTATGCACTTTCGGCATTCTGGTTTTCACCTTCATGGTCTCGGGTTACTGAAATTTGGGATTTCAGTAATTCAAGATTATGAAGTGTAACCCCCCCCCCAAAAAAAAAATACAGGGACACCTTCTTTAGTCCTTACTTGCAAGTGCAAGAAAAATCATTATGTCATATTGGAAGTGTAAACAAAACCCTATCATTTACAGATGTTTTACTATTAACTAAACTTGTATGCAGTTGGGAGTTGCAAACTATTTCAGAAAGAGCTACTATGATGACACATAAGAAATTAACTTGGTTAAAGCTTTAAATATTACTAGATAAAATGTAATCACAACAGTGTCATTATATCTGTTATGGACATTGTAAACAGTTACTGTTTCATGTTATGATGTTCTTAAGACATATATTGTGGATATTTATATATCATATTTGTTGTATTCTTTTATTTCATGAAAACCAATAAAAAAATTAATAAAAAAAAAAAGAAAATCGATATAGTAATCATTATACCACCCCCCCCCCGAAAAATGAAACTCAGTAAACTACTAAAATACTCCACAGATGCAAACCTAAAAGAGAAATCAAGATATAAAAGTATGCACTAATTTTAGATGCAATATAATAAAACTCTTCATTTGATGATAGCTATTCCTCTCTGCCACTATATTCCCAATGCCAGAGTCAAAGACAATACTGAACAACAAAAATAAAATAAAATAAAATAAAATAACAAATTAAAATGGAAATCCTGCATTGTTGTGAATAGGAAGACTGATGCAATTAACCAATCTTTAGATTGTGGTCTTTATCTTTATAACAAATCATGCTGCACATACTTTTCCAGCCCATGAAGGATGTAAGTGTGGCCATGACATACAGACCAATCGATGAACCAAGTGTTCACTGCCCTGTCTGAAATTATGAGGTTACTCAGGCTAACCACGATACATATTCTACCCCAGTCAGTGCAAATCATAAAAGAAATAATAAGACTTATTCCCCAAAATAATAGTGCTTTACTCCAGTTCATTAAAAAAAGCATGTCAAAGTTTCAGTACTCAGAATAGTGCTTTATATATATTAGAACATAAGACTGACAGGGCTAGTCACTTGGTGATGTGAGCCTTGGCTCTAGATGATTCTGACTGTTGAAGTGGCACCCCAACCCCACAAGAAAAATAGGAAAAATGGGTTGTGGATGGATGGATGGATAGATGGATCTGACTGAAAACACATAAATTGTAAAGACAATGGAAATAAAATGACTAGGTGAATCTACTAGTTTCTGACTGGCCTTAGTGACCAACAGCAGTTAGATTAAATGAAGTCTTTTTAGCTGTTTTATTGACACAACATTTTGAAAACAGTCTTTAGCTGTGCATATGTCATTTTCATATTTATGTTTATTTTGTTGATCTGCTCCACAGTGATGGGTGATACCACAGTGGTGGTCAATATTATACATATATTTCCAAACAGGCATACTGAAGAGACAGTCTTAACAGCTAAATACATCTGATGACCTTCTTAAGTTAAAATAAGCATAATAGAAATGTTAGAACCAAACCACAGCCAAAATCCAGAGAAAATAAACTTTTAATGGTGAGTGCTTTCACGGTTGATTTTGCTGCTTCATCAGACAACACACATTACTTTACTTTGGTATTTAAAGTTCAGTCCAACCAATAAAAACTCTTGTATAATTAACAATCAATTAAAAGCATTAACAAGACAATTAAAATTTAAAAACGTAGATACAATTTGTCATCTTACTAAGTTCCTTGCTTTATAGAAGCCTTATCATTGAGCCCCTTCCCCATTGTAGCTCTCATCCTAATTATCCATTCTAATTCAGCTACTTCAGTCCTGTTAGGAACACCCCCTCTCTTTTCATTATTTTTAACTGCTTCTATAGTCATAAATCTAAATTTATGTGTAGTATCATATTTAGCCACATGTTTAGCCAGAGCATTATTATCTGCACCCCTGTGTATATCATATATATGTTTTCTCATCCTTTGCTTTAACATACGGTTTGTTTTGCCTATATAGTATGAAGAGCAGACTATACAGTATGCCAAATAAACAAGATTACTTGTGTTGCAATCAGCAACTACTCTAAATTCAATTGTCTTACCTGTATCAGGATGAAAAAATGTGCTACTACTATTAATGTGCTAGCATAAATTACAGTTAAAACAGACAAAAGTACCTCTGTTCCTGCTCTGTAAGTATTATCTAATGTGTCTCTGGGGTGACATAATATTCTTTTTAGAGATTTATTTTTATAGGCAAAGGTGGGATTATCTCCCACAATCTTTCTAATTCCATCTTCAGAGCATAATATTGCCCAATTCTTCCAATAAATCTCTTGCATGAGATTCATGGGTATTCTCATTGACCTAGGGGTGGCTTGTTCCTGACCGGGTGGTACTATTTCCCTCTGTTCTGAAAAGTAAGGCTTCCCTACAGTCTCCCGAAGACTTGGAGCCATACATAGCCCATCACTGACTTCATCTTCCTTATATCTTCTGTACAAAAATTTGTTCTTCAGAGTTATTAGCTCCCCATCCAGGCTACTTTCACTTATGGTCAACCTAGAGGTTCTCAACCCCTGTCCTTTTATAATATTTTTAAATATATGCCTTGGATGCATGCTATGTCTATGGAGATAACTATTTCTATAGCATCCTTCCTGTATATTTGTGTATTGAAGTTGGCCCCCAGGTCCTGGCTGATCCTCACATCCAGGCAGTCTATGGTGTCATTACTTTTCAGAACAGAGGAAAATAGTATGACCTGGTCAGGAGCAAGCCACCCCTAGGTCAATGAGAATACCCATTACCAATTCAAGTAATGTGAATCTCATGCAAGAGATTTATAGGAAGAATTGGGCAATATTATACTCTGAAGATGGAATTAGACAGATTGTGGGAGATAATCCCACCTTTGCCTATAAAAATAAAAAAAATCTCTAAAAAGAATAGACCCCCAGATTTACTAAATGTCCATGCAGGACTAGCTTAGTCCTGCATGGAAGCACCCATTTAGGAGCAGGACGGCAGCGCGCCATGCATATTAATAAGGTGCACTGCCCAAGCTCCTAGGCTTACAAAGAGCAGGTACGAGTGCAGGGGGGATGTCTGAGAGCAGAGCTCTCAGAATAAACACGCCCCTGCAATGTAGAACAGCAGAAAGTGATAAGAAATGAGTGAGACTGCTCATAGGTGTCCTCATATCCACACCAATTGTTCCCCATGTGTACAACAGCAACAGTACATAAAAATTAAATGAAGAAACCCCTTTATTTTTTTTTTTTAAATCTGAGTACAGCTAACCGTAGGTGCGCAGATGTGCCCATCACTTAGGCAGCTTAAAAGGCTGAAGAGGATAACAAGGAAGATATATGCAAATGAAGCAGCACAGCAATAGTGTAGTGGGTAGAGCATTCACCTAATGAATAGACATTCCCGGTTCTAGTCCCACTACAGCACAGTCTATTTTACATAGCAAAGCAAGTTATAACCAATATTTTTGTTACAAAACCCACTAAATAACATATATTTATGAACTGGAGTACTGCAGGAAATGCACATGTGAAGTGTCAGTGACATAATGAATAAGACACTAGTAAGCAGGTTTAAGCACAAATATGCAGTAGTAGGTATATGTAAGCACTTGTAAGCATGTTTAAGTGCATTTGCGTGGGAGTAAGCACTTCCCACACAGATTAAGCAATGTAGAAGCTAAATGAGTAAATGACACTGTAACCGGAAGTTAGCATTGCTTACCTCCGTGCAAAGACACACAAACCCACTTACAACTGCTTTACAGTGCCTTAATCACTCTGTATCCAATGGCCCGTGTTCTGCCCAGCAACAAAATAAACAACCTCTGCAAGGCTCTAACCGAAGACCCTGTACACTATGGTCACAGCAGTTAACCACTAAGCCATCAAAGCAGTACATAAGACTGAGGTTTCAACAAAAAAATCCTCACCATAGGAAAATCAAACTGAACATGTGAAAGGAATCTATGTTCAGTGTGATGTTGTATAACCTGCTACATAACATAAATATGTGAAGTGGAGTACTGCAGTAAGGCCAGATGTGAGGTGTCATTGTAATAAAGTGTTGAAGTCCCCAGGACCCCATACAGTGTACGTACACATGAATCACGGATACCAGACACAGATATAACATGTAACAAATAATAAATCAATGCCAAATGGAAATTATAATATTAATTAAATATTAAGCAATGCTAAGCATTGCACAGCTCAGCTTATTTAGTGTAAGCAATATGTAGGCTGGCTAACTCAATCTGCCAAGTGGTATACCCCTTTAAGCAATGCCAACATTAGGTAAGTAGGTGTGCCCATAGCTTAGCCTTTTCAAAACCGTCCAATCACGGGAAAGTGTGGGAAACTGGGGCATATTTAAACCCGACAGGTGCGAATACTTCCCATAACTGGTTGCAGCTCCCTACTGTAGGCAGAATGGCTGGAGTTGGGGAAGGCAATCGATTTAGAGCGCAGTGCTGGGGCACCCAGAAATCAAGATTCATGATATGGCTCCTGGTAAAACACCATGAGCAGAGACTACTGCAGGGCTAGTACCAGGGCTCTCAGTATAAAGTGAAGGCCTGGGACAGTCTTGCCTGTGACCTCACCAGTGCCACTGGTATCCACCAGACTGGTGACAGGTCAGGCATCATCATGCTGACCTGAAGCAGCGGAGGAGGGATCTCTTGGAGCAGTGGATCCAAGAATCAAGGCAGATGGCCAATGTCCCAGCACTGAATAAGTACTCATTCTACTATGTAGATAATGCTCACCTAGCTTGTGTATACTATAGAGAACACTGCAGCAGGTCAAAAACAATTTTTAAAGTGCTCTACCATTGTTTAATGTCTTTACAAAGATCTAAACATTAAAAACAAAATATTAACAATCTCAATTTCACAATTATTATTACATTACTATATTTCATATATAATCAATCAAAAGAATCAATATAAACTAAGAAATAAATATAACAATGACAACTTCTATTATCAATGTATGTATAGACAACTATGTAATTTCTATTATGCTACCTTCTAAAAATGACACATATATCAAATTTTATATTTAAATATATATTTTGACAAATAATATCATAAAATGATATTTGATAATTGACTTTAAATACATTCCAACAATAACAGCTCCTATACCCCAAGACAGCTCATGATAACTAAAAGGTTTTAAACTATTATGTTTCCATCTTTATTATTTTTCCAAAAGTGTTTAGCCAAACCATTCTTTGGTCTGACCTATAAAGTACCTACAGTTTATTCTTTATACCCACATTATTAATTTCTCAAAAAAATTATAGTTTAAGCTTCTTTAGATTTTTTTCCTTTTTTATAGAGAACATTATCTGTTTGGGAAAAATGTCACCAATACTTTCATCTTCACAAATAAGATACCAATACTTCCTTATGATGTTACTTACTTCTATGGATACGGGAGAATATTTCGTGAAAAAAAAAATTTGACCACTAGTTTTTGAAATATCTGTATTTCTAACCCTAGATGTAATCTTACTTGTGTCTCAAATGGACTACTCTCCTCATGTCCAGAGTGTCTGTAATTCCAAGAATTTTATTTTTACAACTTAACAAATGGTCATTTCTATAGCCTCTCAAGTAGTCTGGAAATTCACCAAAGGAAGAGACCAAATCAGATGTTCCGGATGCATACTTTCTGCATGTAGAAACATGTTCACCGGGTCTATATCCAATGTAGTCATCATTATGGAAGAGAGTTATATCAAGAAAATTAATCTTAACTCTATCCATTTCATAAGAAAATTTTAGACCATGACCATTATTGTTCAATACATCAAAATTCAAGGAATTCAGACATCTCACCACTACATATTAATATGAGATCATCAATGAACCGTTTGTAAAATACTACATTATTTTGATAGAAGGAAGAAGAATAAATGTATAACTTTTCAAAATAGTCCATATATAGTGATTTAGCAATATTCACTATTATAATCAATTGGATCATTCCTTAAGCAAATGTATTCATCCTGATTTTTTAACAAATCAGAAATCATCTCACAGTAGTCATTTTTATTCAGTATGACCCAGTTGCCACCTTTATCTGCACTTTTAAAAATGAAATCTGTTTTAATGGTTTGTTGGTGAGTAATGGCTAAATAACACTGTATTTCTTTGACAGCTGCAGATGAGTGGGCTGCGAACCTGCAAGCCCACACTGCTAGGCTGCAAAGGCTGCATTGTGAGGCAGGTTAGTAATAATCGTGCATGTACTGTCATAACAAATAAATATAACAGTTCTAGAAAGTGTTGTACCAGTATAAAAATGTATTGTGTATGGGATGTACTGAATAAACTAGACAATATGGCAAGAAGACTGTCATATAGGTTGTGTGGAAATAAAGGTGTAAAATCTTGTGAATAAAAATATAACCCCTGGAGTGCTTGCGTACATTCTGCTTTCATATGTTGTTGTAGTGTTGCATTCTATAAATAGTACTGTTGTATTAAGCAGTGTTGCCCACACTGTTGAACGCAGATAAAATGTGTAGGAAGTTCAGTATAACAATGTTGGAAGTCCCAAGAGGTCAGTCATATTGTACAACTGAGGGAGACTTAGACAGAAAACATTGAAATGCTTACACCAGTTCTCTGATAACACAGTGTACTGTGATGTCAACTGTTATATTTTTACCACACACAGCAGGGGTTTGAATCCCGGGAGTGGTAGTAAGTCGTATGCATAATCATACCCCACAACAGTACAGAGTCTGTGAAAATGTTCCGATAGAAAGCTGTATGCATAATTAGACCCAACTGTACATAATGTGCTAGAATGTTCAGATAGTAAGATGTAAGCATAATCATAACCATCAACTGTACAGACTGTGGCAGAATGTTCAGGTAGTAAGCTGTATGTATAGTCATACCCCTCAACTGTTCTGATCTGTCCAGCATATCCAGATAAATGGTCCAGATCTGCTGCCCGGTAACCTGTTCCCCTGACATATCAGTGTGATGATTCAAGAAATGTAGGCAGCTTTTACTGACATATAACTGATAGTCAGACCTGAACATAGTCAGAGAATGTATATGAGAACAAACCTGTCATTGTAGCATCTCACCCAAAGTGTATGACAGCTATTCTCAAAATATGTCACATTAACACCTGCATCCTGTCAAGCCTTGACCAGAGTGTGAATAACAGATTGTTAGGCATGTGTAAAACATCAATGTGGAATCTGGAAGCATGTGTAGAATTTGTCATGTAGTGTTAACAAAGATTTCCTCCACAGCTATAACAGGTAAGAGGTGTAGACTGTAGGTACAACACAGTTCAGTTATATACTTGTCCACAAGCATGGAATCTGGGAGTATCTGTAGAAATTGTCAGGTAGTGTTAACAGTGATTTTCTCAACAGCTATACCAGGTAAGAGGTGTATACTATACATAAGACTCAGTCCACGTAGATACTAATCTACAAACATACCATTGTACAAAGTAAGGACATTGGGTAGTGTAACAATACATGTAAGGGAAAGATCACTGCAGTGACTAAGAAAGTTGTGAAAACTACAGGGGTATATTAGTTGTTAATTGGACCGTCTCTCTCACCCCCACCATATTTGCTACAATAACCTAATTACACACCTCAATGAGTGCGAGTACACTCCAAACTTTTGTTAGGACATATGTCCTATTGGTTTATAAATATTCACATTTGGTTGTATGCATGTGCCATGTTAAAATACTCCCATATTGGTGGCATGTTGCCATCAATGAAACCTGCATGCTGTTGTAATGGCCACTGTTGTCCCATATATGCATGTGTTCTGCTTGCTGTGCAACTGTTGTAAATCTGGTGTCATGGGTTAATGGGAATACCTATGCATGCTGTTATAACTAATCCTGAATGCTGTTGACTATTACTAGGTCATATCTTCCTTAAAACTGCAACATCATAGCTCGTATGGGAAGGCTGGACCCAGCGGACCCACCTGTCCCACCTCAGCTGGCCATGGCACTGGGCACCAGTATTTCTGGGGCCCAGCCTGGGAACTTCTCCCCCATTGGCCCTGCAACACCTTTGGGTAGAACTACCACAGAGGATGGGGCTCAGCCCCCCCCGGGAGCAGGGGAGGAGAGGTACCTGTCACCTGCCGTCAGGTCCAGGCCGTGGTGCATAGTGAGCTCGACAAGGAGATTTGAGACAAGCTATGCCAGTTTGAGGGTCACGTGGTGCAATTAGAGGGTGAGCCTGCCCCTCCTACCCAGCCCCCAGCACAGCCACATTTGGGACCATGAAGGTGCAGTGGTGACTGCCCATGGGTGGGGACCTCAGTCCCACTGTTTACATTTGGGGGCGCGTGGGCTTGTGACTTCCAAACACCTCTCCCCGTCCAAGCTGTTTACCCTCTACATGTCATATACCACCCCTGTATGCATCTTGTTTGTCTTGTCTGTTAACCTACCCAACCTAGCTCCCTAAATACACCTACTATCCCTCTCCAACATCCCACTGTCACCTGAAAAAAAAGGGCAATCTGTTCCCCCCCAAAAATCTCACCCCATACATAGCTGTCCATTTCACATGTGTCCACTGGACACATGTAATCCGGTCTAATTGGCATCACAACTTATTATTGTTGTTCTCACCCCCACCCAGGGGTTTGAGTGTCCAAATCTACCTCCAAATTCAGTGTATCTGCACAGCTGTTGCTGTAGAAGAAATGGGCAGCTATGGACCTTCACTACACCCTTCCTGCACATCCCTGAATATTTTCTCTACTGTCTTTCCCTCGTTGTGCCCCTTTTTTCACCACTTTCCTATCAACCCCTTTTTCTTTTCTTTTAAAGAAATTACCATGGGGGTAAGCGGGAGTAAGCACTTGTAAGCAGAAGTAAACGAGTTTAAGTTTGTTTGCATGGGGGTAAGCAATGCCTACACATGTTAAGCAATTTAGAAACTGTAACTGGGAGTTAGCAGTGCTTACCTCTGCGCAAACCCGCATACAACGGCTTTAAAGATATTGGGGCCCATACAGTGTCCAGTTGTTCAGGTGTGAACTGTAGGCATATTGGCTGTTCCATATTGTGTGCACCTTCTACATATGTATCTTACTGTACATATCTCTGCGTTTGTATGTGTACTCACATATGTGTGTATGTGTCTGTGGGTTCGGTGTATTTTTTGTCATTTTGGACTAATTCTGAGCATATCTGGGAATTACCACCCAGGTTCCTAACATAACTAAAGAAAGCCTTGTGATTATCCTTAATGTATATAAATATATATATATATATATATATATATATATATATATATATATATATATATATCTATATATAAAAATATATATATATATATATATATATATATATATATTATATTTTATATATATATATATATATATATATATATATATATATTATATTTTATATATATATATATATATATATATATATATATATATACATGTGAGTACACATACACACGCAGAGATATGTACAGTAAGATACATATGTAGAAGGTGCACACAATATGGAACAGCCAATATGCCTACAGTTCACACCTGAACAACTGGACACTGTATGGGCCACCCATACAAATTACAACCGTTGCCTGCAACATAAACCCACAGAGAGGTCATAGAAAAAACACCACACACAGGTTTGCAAAAATGGAAAAGCTTTGTGTACTATTACAGTTCTATATGCCATGTCATATAGCTGTTCAGGCACTGACATCCATATAAACAGAGTAATGCAACTGTGAAACAGTTATACTAATACAGTAGTCTGGAAAGGTTCACAGCTGTTGCTGTCCAGGCCAAGGCTTTCAAATTGTACAATAGTAAAGACAGACTGAGCCACAGGATACCAAACAATCAACAGTATGTAATGTAAGTGTATAGTTCAGCAGCCTCTATTTACACCCTGTACAAAATCACTAGGTGGTAAAGACTTCAGTTGACTAAACAGGATGCAACTGCTATATAACAAGGCATAACTGACACTATCACAAGCACACTGACAAACAGAGCAGTCTGTATGGCAGGAGGCAGTAGGCCTGCATTAACCCAGTTTATGTGAGTAATTTAAATATAGGTGAAGTATATGGTACTGTACATCCAGATACCTTAAGGCAGCTCACCCCTGATACCCCCACATTTTGTAATAGCCTAGGTCATTTATGGTGCATCCCCCCAGACTCAATAATACAGGGTCATATACCACTGTTACATACATTGGCCTCTGGAGTGCATAAGGGCACACATATATTGTGTAGGTAAAGCCCACACATATATGGCCCCAGCATCACCATATTTGTGGGGGATACAACAGCAGTGGACTGATGGCAGCAATGACAGTGTGATATACACACAGCCCACTACAGAAAACCCCCTGACAGCATGCCACATGTGTGAAGCTTGGTATGTAGGTGGGGACAGAGGCTGGAACACAGGCTCATATGTGGAAAACTGATGCCATACACTAAGCAAGTAACTGGTGTTACAGGATAGTCTGCAACATACCGTTAGCCATGGTATTGAAGTTAGAAACATAAATGGATGTAGCCATGTACTGTTAGCACTCAACACACACACTGCCAGTGAAATATCTGACACAGGACCTGTGTGGTGGACAGACAAAACATGACAGGCACAACTCTGGCCACCAAGAGGATAGGACCAAAGTTGAGAGCTATGCAGACAGACTGCATTTCAAGGTAAACTAGGATGCATACATACACACACACACACACACACACACACACCCTGTAACACCAGTACTATACAAAGCATAACACAACTCTACTCACACTCTGTCTGTAGTTCTGGAACCTCCTACAAATATGTAGCTGGCCTGAGTATGCCAGGTTCCCCTGTAAGAGATATTGCTACCTGCTGTCTGTAACACTGATGCCCACACACAGGAAGGATGTCCATCAAACAGGAAAAGTAAAGGGACCACGCCCACATGATGTAGGGATTTATAGTAGGTGGTTGCCATGACAGTGGTAATTGGAAGTACTACACAGCAAGCTGTATGCAGTTAGCAAGTGTAGGACACTGATTGGTGCAGAGGCCATCACCTGATCAAGTGCGTCACCTACTAAAGCCAGGCTGACATCTACCCCAAGCAGCTCAAGAGAGAGAGAGAGAAAAAAAAGAGAGACATACAGCTCAGCAAACTAACAGCTGAAAACGCAGGCATTTAGGCAGCTGCCATTCATAAATACATCATTCCTACAGCAGGTATGTGAAGTATATGTACATGTATTAGAATGTAGTACCTGATCCATCGTAATGTGATAGATGATGTGGAATGAGTTATATGTGCCATCAGGTGTTGTTGTGATGATGTTCAACTGAACAACTGCTATGGACAATAGTGTTTCTCCATATGGGTAGTGGGCCAAAGCTGTTTGCTGTGCAAGTCAGCACTGATAGACAAGATGTAAGACATCATAGTGTGTGTTGTGCAATGGGGATTATGTATATGGTGTGGTCAATAGCTGGTGGTGGAAGTAATGCCATTATGATGGACATGTGGGGGCCATGGACTACCACTGGCAGGATACTCAGGTGAATCCGTAATGTAGCATGCCAGAATACCATAGGTATGTAATAGGGATACCTGCAAACAGATCCCACATATACCCCACTAATGTCAGACTGTGTCCATATGTGGCACCTGTCTGTGTTGTAGCAAGGCAGAACAGTGCAGCTGTGCAGGAAGGTGTTGTGAGATTTTGGAGCTGATGTCTGAATGTACCCCACATATAGGTATGCGTATGTGTACATATGGCACATATATAATCTATAAGGATAAATGTATATCAGCATGTATGTCCAGAAATATACATATACCCATGTGTAGACATATATATGTGCACATATATATGAATTCACATATATCTACACATATATAGATATATACCTATATGCACATGTCTACATATGCACAAACACACAAACAGATATGTATATAAAGGCATGTCCCCTATATCACTACCACAGTGATGTGTGCTATGTGTGAGGCAGCAGCACACATAGCAATACACACAGACATCTACAGCTGGCAGTGTGTTCACCATGGTCGGGTATGTCACATTTTAGTCCCTTCTTAGCACCACATTGCCCCCAGTCTGTCAAGTATGCAATGGGAATATGGGGAAGTATGGCAGATACACACATGGAGGTGGTCAGGACTGGTAGATACAGAGGACAGTCTACAGGGGTGGTATGTGACACTTGTGGTGGGTAAAAACCATGGATGTTGTGTTTGGTCTGTGATGTGGATGCCCCATGGTCCCCAATATGGGCACAATGGGAGCAAGGCTCCCACCAACTGCCACTCACAACAGTCCATGTCCTGAAGGTGCCAGGTCTGGAGGCTGAGCAGGAGGAGCATGTTGGTCATGTGAATGTGTATTAGGTGCCTCAGACTGATGTAGCACATCCCTCATGTGTCTGTGGAGCCCAGTATGGAACAGACCCTAGACCTGAGCTCAAGGGACAGGAACATGTTGGTGTGTGCCCTGAGGGGGGGAGCAAAATCCCCTAGGTTGTTCCACCTGATGGTATTGCTTTAACAGTACATGAGGAAGCCCCAGGTTGGTACAAACATGTGATGTGGCCAGGTATCCTTGTCACATGGGTGTGGAAAGGTGGATCAGCTGGCCAATAGAACATATACATGTTATTGTGTTACTTTTATAGGTTCATAGGTTGGCACTAGGCTATCAGTCCTAGGGCCTATACAAGCCTAGCCATAAGAATTCCCTGGATATTTCTTCCCACAATATTTACATCCCTGGACACCTGTCTAGCAGGGTGACTGACATGATCCATGGGGTGAATTTCCTATTTCCCATCCAATCATCAAGGTTCCTTTTGAAGACAGCCAAGGAGGCGCTCTGCTTGACATGTATGGGCAGTCTATTCCAGAGTATGAGGAGTCTCTGGGTCAGGAACCTATCCCTCCAGCAAGTTTTGTTCATTGTGATGACAAGGTCTAGATCCCTGGAGCGTGTGGCTCTGAGAGATTGGGATTTCTTTAAGTGGAGCATGTCCAACAGCTTAGGGTTTGACATGGCCTTGTATATTAAGCAAAGATCACCTCTGAGTAGACAATATGCCACAGAGTATAGCTGGAGATTTTTTAGATAGTCAGCATATGGCATCTGCTTTAGGCCTGTGATTCTTTTAGTGAGGTATTTCTGTGGCCTTTCCAGCTGCTAAAGATGTCTTGTGAGGTACATACCAAAAGGGGCGTTATACTCCATAATGGGTCTAATGAGGGATGAGTACAGTGGGACAATGATGTCCTTTTTCTGGATGAAAAGCCCCTAGTGATAAGGTGTGCCACCTAGAAGGATTTCCTGACTGTTGTGGGATGTGGTTATCTAAGGTGAGACCACTGTCCATCTGTGTCCCTAAGTCTCTCATCACACTTTCAGTGTTAATGTACTGCCACCTATGTGGAATTCATGGGTGCATGTTTTTTCCCAAAGGGGATAACTATACATTTCTTGGCATTAAGCTTGAGCCCATGGCTCTGGCACCAGGCATCTGTTTCTGTAAGGCCTTTTTGTAGAATATCCACATCATTTGGGGATTCAATAATGGCTCCCAGTTTGCAGTCATCTGTGAACTTTGTTAGCCAGAGTCCCTTAGTGTTGGCCTGTACTTCAGTGAAGTAGATGCCAAACAAGAGTGGTCCCAGGACTGAACCCTGAGGTACTCCACTTGTCACTTGCTGGAGCTGGATTTGGAGTTGGCTACTTTTACAGTCTGGGTTCTGTCAGTAAGCCAGGTGGCAACCCATTGAGTGACACAGGGATTTATGCCCAGCTTAGTATGTTTATCTATGATTCCAGAGTGGGGGGTGGTGTCAAAGGCCTTGGTGAGGTCCAGATAGGCTGTGTGGATGGCCTTACCCTCGTCCACAGCTCTGGAGACTGATTTGAAGAAGTCAATCAGGTTCAGGGGACAAGATTGGCCTTTCACGAACCCAAACTCAATGGGGTCCAGTGTTTGAAGGTTGCCAATGTCTTTGTTTATAAGTTCCGTGATAATGCATTCCATGCCCTTGCAGATCAGGCTCTTCAGACTGATGGGATGGTACTTGTCGTGGAGTGACTTGAATGCATGCGTTAAGTGGCAGATCTTGACACCCGACAGGCAGCTGACTGTAATTTTCTCCTTGCTCAGCCTGGTGAGTGAGACATCAGTGTGCCTGACTATAGAGTCACCTATGACTAAAGTGTTGGGTACATTGTCTTGCCTTAGGGGCTGTTGTTGGGTGGCACACTGGTGTTGTGAGCTATGTCTCACTTTGGTTGTGAATGCTGTTCATTTGCGTTTCAGCTTTGGAGGTCCTTGTTGCTCTGGCAGGTTAATGTTAAGGGCCTCCACATATGTGGATTTAGTGTTGTTATGTGTGGGTGTTGATGGTGTGGGTTTTTAAGGGCTATGAGTTGCTTGAGGTGTAGTGTAGGTGTTAACCTTCTCCTCTTGACTGTCTAGCACAATCTTGGCTGGAGAGAGCTTTGCTTCCAGTTTGGCTATGTAAGTGCATCTCTCGCAGGTTGTAGTGTTGGGTGGTAGGAGGAGAGGGTTGTCTGTATACATGAGGCCGTTGCCGCATTGCCCTAGTATGCCCAGATTCACCCGATGGACAGGAGAAATCACCAGAAGCTGACCCTTGGACATGCCTGTTTAGGTGCATTTTTTGTAAAGTACAAGAGCTGTTTTCCCTTACCTTTGCAAGGTACTTTGCAATTATAGGCTGTTTAGTGCCTACGATTAATTTCTCCTTATTGACAAGGAGAGTTGAGTGCTTGTATCAGTTTCAGGCTTCCTAGTGCTTTTCAGCAGGTTCTAAACAAGTGTTAGTCACAGGGGTTCAGATTTTAGTGCTACTACTGAGAAACCAGCTAGTTCTAAGGGAAAATTTGAAGAGCAGACTTTCTGGCACCTGTAATAGTTTAACTGTAGCCCCACAGTGCTGCACGATGCGAAAAATGCACAAACACATGCATTTTTAAGCCAGAAAGTTGAAGGGGATGGAAATCAGCCCAAAAAGGCTAATACAATTACAATTTCAGAGCTGGAAACCACTCCTCTAGTGTTAGATAGGCAGTACAATGGTCACCACTCCCAAAGGTAAGCAGTAGGACTTCCCTCTACCACAGCAAGGTCTGGATAGCTCTGAACACAGAAAATAAAGTCCTGAGACAAGCAAAGCCTGGGATCTGGAAAGGTGGGAAATGAGCAAACAAGATAGTTTTTTTTTTTTAATTAAAACAGGCTAAACAATGCAATAATACAGTAAATTAACACAAAAAAGGCTAACACACTTGAGTGTGTAGTCCTAAACAATAAATGCAATTAAAACTCTACAAAATTAGCAATTAAAAACTTTTTAAATGAAGCAAGGCAAGTGCACAACTGAAAAACGACTTAAGAGGCAGTAATACAGTAGAATAAGTAGCTAGTCTACATATACAGAGAAGTCTATATATACAGAAAAGCAGCTAAAACACACAAACAATTCAGAAGCAGTGCAACCTAGAGCACTTGAGTTGTAGCAATATTAAGGAAAATATAGTTATAATAAAGGCACTAAAATATACTCTATATTTCCAAAAAGTTTGAGAAGTACAGTCAGAACACAAGAAGATTAGACAAATTTATTTATTTATTTTTAAGAAAGGAAGAAAGGAGGAACAGAAGGCCTTCTCAGATGTTCTCTCTGTATTAGGTAGAATGAGCTAATGACACTAGACTGGGAGGAGTATCCCAGATCAAATTAGTACATTTGTTGGTAGTAAATAGTAATAGTCTACACAATCCCGGTACATGTCCAACAGCATGCATAGATCCTCCAATAACACAAACTGTCAGATGTGCAGCAATCTCAGAGCAGCCCATACCACTGGCATATATGTAACCATAGTGGCCCTGACAATGGCATGCAAGTGAATAGTCTGTAACAGGCCAGCAATGTTAGTGTCCACCCAAGGGACATGGCTACAATCACATAACAGAAGGTGTGGTATAATACACAATCTGTCCAAACAGTAGTTAAGCTGGAGCCATACCTAATGAGTTGCGTGTACAGCCTGTTGAAGCTGATATGGTGGGGGGGTGACAGAGACATGTATTACGAACTGTGGTAACCTTGCCATATGAGTTGCTCAGGCCTGTTTCCATCTTCATGTCTTTCAGGCAAGATGTCACACATCAGGTTACCCGTGTAGTCAGCAGATGAAAATGATGTCATCATCAACCACCTGGTACAGTACTACCAGATTCTCTTTGGCAGGACAGCCCATGACCAGCAGGAGTAGACAACCCTGTGGAATGTTCTAGTCCACAGGGTCAATGATGTCAGCCTTCAAAACCACAGTTATGAGCAGGTCCAGCATCATTGCTGTGACCTGCTTTGCAATGCCCATCGGCGTGCTGCCGCAGTCCGGGGGATCACTTCTCCACAGGGGGGGGCCATGCCATCCATCCCCCCGACATGTGTGGGTGAGCTTCTGGCCAGCGTCATGGCATCTATCCATCTGGAACACCAACAACTATTGGACCCCTTCATGGAGGTGAGTGTCACCCACACACCAGCCGAGGAGCGTGCAGGTAAGGACACAGGGCACATCAGTAGACCACTGTTGTGTAAATATCTGCAGTGGTACAGGTAGATCATGCATATCTGACATGTCATAGATATATTGTGTTGCTTTGCTGCATTGTAGTGATAAACAGATGTTCAGATGTGGTAGTATTGTTGGAATTTACCATTGATGTATGGTAATACTTCACCCAGCCTGTAGCAGTGCATCTCTCACCCTCTTATGTAGGTCCCTCCGGGGTAACAACAAGGCAGCAGCCTGTAGCTGGTGAGTATGTCTTATGTAGATACATGCCAACACACCGGACATGTAATGGTGATGGTATATTCCATGCACATATCAAACACACCTACCCTGAATGCATGCTGTACATGTGCATGTATTGTTGCTGTGAAATGCATGTTCTCACAGGAGTGACCATGATGGGGTATTGAAAGAGTATGTCACACACCTGCATGACAACTAACATCCTGTCATTGCAGAATGTGTCCACAGGGAGTAACATACTGTTGGTAGACATGGCCTACAGTAGTGACATGTTCTGAACAACACCCATATATAGTGCAACATCAGTGTATATACCTGGAGGGCAATGCCACTTGCTGCAGAGATACACTATGGCATATGGCATTACAGTAGTCCACATTATCAGCTGGGTCTAGGCTGCAACATGTGGTGTTCAGTGTATGGGACACTGCAAGCTGACACAAATGTGTAGGGCTTACCTGTCATGTATCTGCATAAAAGCTGAGGGATGGGATCTCAACATGACACACCAGTGCACTGCAGCAAGGATCCTAAGGATGGTAGGAATGGCTCTATCTACATATAGTCAGGTTCAGAACCTGTGGCAGCCGTAACCCTACTCATACTGCAATAGTGATGTGTGAACACCACGGGATGTGCACATGAGTAGACCTTGCAATCATGCAGAATAGGGTGACATTTGTATGGTAGGCTGAACATACACTGGCAATTGCAGAAGGCCCACGATAGTATACCCCTGCCATAAGCAGTGACTGCTGTAGTACACACAAAAGGTGTGATAAACTGTCATGATAAGGGTGTGCACACATATGCCCACATGGTGTGTATGCATTGCATTCAGCAGCGGCATACCTAACACAATCTGTAGACACTGCATGTGAAAGTACACAACATATGTTACATACTGGGCTTGTGTACTGCTAAGATATGCAGTGCTGTGGTCCCATGGCAGATCATAGATGTGTGTGTAAAATCAATAAAGGTGTGTACACCCCCATAGCCATGGTATGCTATGATGGTTGTCAGTGTAAGCATTTCTGCAGTGGTCATACATGGTCTGGTTGATGTTGACAGCTGTAAATCAGGGATTAGGCATTCACCAATGACAACAGTCCACATATCATCCCAGGTATGTGTTGCTGAAACATGTAGGGGCTGTGAGAGATACAGCTGACATAACTGACGCAGTACTACACATTCTGCAATGGGTTGTACACCTGTGAGTTGTGGTGCACAATACATGGCAGGGTGCAGAACAGGTGCACAGCAATACTGTGTACATGGGTGCAGTGGTATCCAGGGGAAGGGGCATCACCTAGTCACAGCACATGCATCATACACATGTATACCATTGCTAGCATGGATTGACTATAGCTGAACTGCATGCTGTTCTGTACCAGATGTTCTGCATGTTGGCAGATGGGTAATAGGAGGATTGTGTGTATGATCATTGTGCAACCTCACCTGTATGTGTGTGTGCATCCTGGTAGTTAGTTAGTTTGCCTGCAGGGTCACTCTGGTGAAGTGGTGGGAGGTAGATGCATGTATGATGCATGTGTGCATGTGTGTGTTTGTGTGTGTGGCCGTGTATGCACATGTGTGAGTGTGGGGTGTTCATATGGCTGTACCCCCCTTTGGGACCATGCAGTACATGGATATGGAGTGCCACATTACACACCAGGAATACCTGTCATGTACTCACAGGACAGCAAATAGTATAATATGGTCTGTAGCATGGAACAGGCATCCAGAGGGAATGTAGACTCCAGGTACACACTTAATATTGCAGTCAGCAGAGAGATCACCTACAACTCATGCATGCAGCTCTACAGATGCATTGGTGAAGTAATAGTCAACACCAGGGAGTGTATCCAAATATTACAGCTGACATGATGGACCGACGGAGCAACATATCTGGCATGTACTGAGCATTGCATACACATGACACACCAGTGGGAGCTATTACAGGTACAACATAGTAGCCCACACATATAGGTGCCATGCACATCATTCCTGCCATAAAGAGGGTGCATAGCGAATGACAGCATTGAGGCCATGTGAATCCACTACACACAGGTCAGGCAGGTAATGTAGCAACAGGCCTTGTGTTGTGGCTACTTGTGTGGGCATTTAGAGGACTGTGATGGTAATGAGTGGTATCAGTGTGTGTATGTTAACAAGTGTGATGCAGGATGGGGTAACACATGGACATATACGTGGGACTGTCTGTAAAGCCATGGACAGGTAGGAATTACTGAGATGTGTGTGTGTGTGTGTGTGTGTGTGTGTGTGTGTGTGTGTGTACTGTTAAGCAATGCTGTACAGGTTTTAAAGTGTGTTTCTTGTTTTCCCCCACAGGTGGCGAGGTGGGTCAGGGTCCCTCCTGCATCCAATATGATGTAGGAGTCCATACAGACACCGATAATGATGATGATAAAAATCTTGAGGCACAGGTGGGGTTGTCAGACACTGCACCAACATTTGACATCCTCCTTTTAGCCACCCCACCCCAGCACACAGTTTCAGTGCCTATACACACCCCACCACCAGTGGCCATAGCAGAGGGACAGCTGGCATTCAGTGGCAGTGCACAGGAAAGTGTGGTAACCATGCCTACTGTGTCTGGTCACAGCAGACATAGCTGGATGTCTGGCAGGCTGCCACATAGGCAGATGTCCCAGGGTGCTCGTGGTAGGGCCGCTAGACATCATCCCCCTGGCATAGGCAACATAGCTGCAACCATTAGAAGCATGTTTCAGGCTGTAATGGCAGCGCAGGCACGTATTGAACATTACACCAGACAGGGCCTTAGGCTGCAGAGGGCTGCTCTTGCATCTGTAAGTGACAACCTCCGTGAATTGTAGGGTGCCATTCATGGTTATATCGAGCAAGTGGATAGATGGCATGATGAGATGATGGCCCTCATCAGCCGTGGTGTGTCTGTGCTTCAGTTTGTGGTGGGGATGTGGCGATGCCCACGTGGATGCGGGTCAGTAACAGCAACAGCTGTCAGTCAATGCGGGCATGCTAGGACACCAAGGGGCTCCAGTAGTGGCTGTAGCAGCCCCAGCAGTGTGGGGTGTGTGCTGGCCACACCACACCACAGCAGGCCACGTGCACATGGTCCTAGCCAGTCCCAGGAGGGACATAATACCAGCGGACAAATGTCATCAGCAGGTGAGAGTAGCACTTCAACGCCTGTACCTGGACATGCCCACAGAACCCCTGGGAGGCACAGTCCATGTGTCAATGGCCAGAGGCAATGAACTGCATACCCTGCCAGGTATGGTCTGCAGCTGTCCATAAACACCTGTGTAGGGCAGCCACAAGACAGAACTGTGTGCATGCATACCCACACACTATGCAAACACACCTAGGGCAACCTCATACCTACACACACCACATCACCTCAGCCAGCTCCCCAGAGTACACCCCTCACTCACACTCACACACATGGTGTCAAATGTATGGCCCACTCTCGGCCTCTGGCAGACCAACACCACACCCTGTTCATATGATGATACCTGTGCCCCATCCCTGTCATCCATACCATCGATACAGGGATAGGTTGATATGGTTCTGATGCACATGGTGACTGTACATCAGTGTACTACAGTCCTGCAGTGTAACATGTTGTAGGAAGTAGAGTGTGAGGCATATTTGGCAGGTAATGTAGCCGTCCAGCAATGATGCCTTCTAGCTGTTAGTAACACTGCTTGGTTGTGGTCTCTAAAATTATATGCAATTGTGTTGTAGGTGTACATGTGTCAGCATGAAGATGCCCTGTGCATATGATGATACCTGTGCCCCATCCCTGTTATCCATACCATTGATGCAGGGACAGGCAGATATGGTTCTGATGCACATGGTGACTGTACACCAGTGTACCACAGTCCTTGTGTGTTGTAGGTGTACATGTGTCAGCATGAGGATGGTCTACAGTCATATTGCACAATGGTGTATGTCACTGTGCTGACACCATAGCAGTGACATATCTCGGGTACACTCGAACACATTTCACAGGTTATTATACCGGGTATTGCCTGTGCCACATGGACAGGTGGCCCACTGAGGCATGTATACCCTGCAACCTGATGTAGATGCATCCACATACACACACAATGTTACCTGCCAACACTGGGACTAGACCCCTACCTTGCAATGTCGTGATACTGACATGTGTGACTTACATTGCACAAGCACTGCATTAACCAATCTGTATCCAACAGACCTTGTTCTGCCCAGCAACAAACTGAACAGCCCTTGCACTCAGGACCCATTACACTGAAGTCACAACAGTTAACCACTACGCCATGATGACTGTGGAGACAGCTGTTGTTTTACCAATATAGCTGTCATTACACATATTGAGTAGTATTGAACAATTGCCTTTACTTCCTAGATTGTGTAGTCCTTGTTATTAATATGACTGTTGCATCACATATGTTGTTTTATCATAATGTACACATAGCAGATACCTATGGTGAGATACATGTGGGAGGGTATACACAATTGTGACGTTTATTCATGACAGGTATATGGCTGTGTACATATCATAGGTGTATAGATGTCTACATGTGCATACACAGGTATACACATGCATATGTCTGTATACACGTCTGTATAGTGCTACATATATATGGCCATGTGTACATCTCTTCGTATGTACATATGTATACATATCTATACATATATGTATATATACATATATGTATATATATATATATATATATATATATATATATATATATATATATATATATAGGTATATGTATATGTACATATAGATATATGTGTATATAGCTATATATGTATGCACATTCTATGTGTAAAGATATGCCTAGTTATGTTGGCATATATACAGATATCTATAACTATATGTGCATACATATCTATTCCGTTATACCTACTACTGTCGATATATCGGTAGATATCCTTATGTATATGTGCATATGTATCACTATCTGTATATGTGTAGACATATATTGCTCTGTATATGTATATATCTGGGTGTGTATATGTATATCTATGTACATATACATACCCATCTATATATGTCGATATGTATATGTGTAATCATATATATAGATATCTGGATAATTATACGTACAGATATTTTCTCCATATGTCCTGGACATGGAGTGTAGCCCTACCCCAGCCTCTATAGTCCCAACTTCATAGTGCAAGGGGATGTCAGGTATGTATAGCAGGTATATTAGTAGACTAATCTACTGTAATTGGGATTGTCTTCACAGACATGGTGTGTGTGTGGGACATCACATCTGCTTTCCACGTGTGCCATTGGCTACTGGCAGACATCCTATGGACATCATAGTAAAGTACCACTGCTAACACATAATGCCCCTGTGGACTGCAGCAGAGATATTGGCCAATATATGTGGACATTCTGAAACACTCTGTGCAGTCCAGAGGTATACACAGAACCCCTTAGCGCAAAACATGTGTACCATGCATGACAATATGCATGTTAACAGCCATGTAGATGGGTATAACACATAACGACTGGTATACATATGCCACCATATGTTATGCATTCACACACCCCTGTCTGGCCTGACACATAACCACCACTGGTACAGGGGTGCCATGACCACATACTACCCACTAGATGTTGACATACATTTGTGCAGTATCCCACTGCTCTGTCTGACATACATGAATGTTAAAGGAGGCCAGGCAGCAGTACATCCAGCAAGTATCTGCACATGACATCTCACTGGGTAAGTACACTAAGCTGCTAGGCATGTAACAATGCACTGTGTAGGCTACAGGCAGGCTGGCTCAACACTGGTCTACATCTCCTATTGGGGAATGCACATGTACCTGCATATATAGCAGGCTCTGCAGGCATATCACAGCACAGGGTAAGATACACCTGTGTGAAAGTGCATAACCACAATCAACATAAACATAGCCACAGCCACATATGGTAAGCTAGCATAATATTGCAGTATATGGACTATCTGTTCAACACCTCATATGTGACACTCACAGACTATCCTACATATACTGGGCTGCTACACAGTTTGGTCTGCTGGCTGTCTGTGGTATGGGACATGTGTGTGTATTGCCCTACAAACATGTAAGCCAACATGGTAACATACAGTGTAGCAGCATGTAACATCAGATAGGATGGGACCTATAACAATGACATCTACCACAGTCTGTACACAGGCTAAAGAACATATTAACAATACACACACTGTCGACATTCACCATAGGTACACAGACCTCAGTATTGTACAAATGACCACAGAATGTCCAGGTTATGTCATCAAATATAACCCCAACTGTACATAACATGTGTAGCATTCTGATACCTCACTGGCTTGTTATCAGATATGATGACACTAATGGTGTACAGCACATATGCACCTCTTAATGCATGGCATATGTACAAAGGCTGACAGAGTTGTGGTTGGAAGCACATACACAGGGCCAATATTGACATGTTGTTGTGATAACCTCATACATTTACTGTTGTAACAGGGTTTGTTGCAACATATGTCCTATGAGGGATATGAAGTCAGTAACTGTCACGGCTTTCACCATTTACAGACTGCAGTCCTCACACTACCTTCTGCAGTTCACAGATACATGCTCTGTGGGTAACACATGAAACCAAGGGCACAACACACTGCCCTGTCTGCAGATGGCCCTATAGCGGCAGATTCCTCATAAATATAGAACTGACATGGCAGGTATTAAAACATGTAGGACAGCCATATCCACACACACACACTGTTAAACCAACATTACTCCACATGCAGTATAGCAGCACTTACAGTCTGTAGTCAGGTTAGGCACATCCCCCTCCTGTGTGTTGCCCTGTTTCTACAGTGTATGTTGTTAGAGGTAAATCCCCAATCCATCTGAGATGCTGTTTGCCAAACAACAGATCTAGTTCCTGCTCACAGTGAAAGAAAAGGGCCAACACCAACATGATGTTCCTAGACATTGGAGTGTGTTTCCATGCAATTGTCTATGAGAATGTTACCAAAGCTGTTCCACATGCAATCAGCTAGGGGAGGGCTGCAATTCATGCAGAGGTCATCAGCTGAACATGTGCATCAGTGAAAATACACATGCTGCTGCCTAAGCAAAGCAATTGTAGGTCTTTACATCCATCAAAGAGGGAGTGAGAGAGGCAGACAGAGGCAAAGATATGTCAGGGAGGGGAGGGAGTGCAAAAGCTAAGCATGTTTGTGTCACACACCTACCAACACAGGGTATCATACCCCTGATGACTATGTCATGCTATCACATTTCTATGCAGTTATTGGATGCACCACATAGGTTACAAGTTGTGGCGGCTCAGAACGCATATGTGATGGTGAGTGACATCTGCAACAGGGATATGGTAGCTTTACGGTAGGTGTAGTACACGTGCCTGTCCGCATGCACAGTTGCCAGCGACAGCACAGCCACATTCTCACAGGGACGCACACACACTGACACACTTGGCAGGGCCAGGAATACAACCCATAACTAGTGAGATTGCCACAATACAATACTGTGCAGGTATCACATGCACCACAGGGGTCATACAGAGGTAATATGGGCAAAGGGTATGGGAGGTGTCTGACATCAGACAGCATGCTTCAGTATGCCAATGGGGGTTGTAGTGAGTGTGGATGTGATCATACTCATCATACAACACACACACACAAACAGGGTGCCAGTACTGACATGCATGGGTGCATTTATGCATGGTTGTGTGGTGCCAACTTTGCCAGACGGCTATACAAGGCTAAGTGATGGGTATACCTTGTCATCAGGCCACATGATGGTCAGCATTGTGGCTCAGGGCTGTGGTTTCTGCATTTGCCAACAGAGGTGGGTATTGTATCCCCCATCCAGTCACCTGGATGACTATTGTGTGTGGCCAACGCTGTGCATCACTTGCCATGTATGTGTTTCTTAGTCCATGATATGGATGGTGTCTGGGATGTGCACACCTCCCACATGCATGTACAGTAACATGTGGAACTGTACCCGGGGTGTCTGGCTCACGTTGTGTACACAGATTATCAGCAGATATGTCAGTCTTGGCCACCTGTGGTGAGAACTGGTAATGGACTGCAGGTTTACCCTGCACCTACATTGATAGCATGCTAACAGCCTTCCCTGATGTCAGTGGCATCTGTCCATACAGGGCATGTTTTCAGGCATGGTATGTCCTTTGTGGGTCACATGTGATGGCACCACAGGTGTTGCAGGTGTCCAGTGGGGAACATGGGGAAGGTGCACTGTCTGCATGTATGTGCCTATTGGACAGATGGACAGGGTGCCATGCCCTCTGTAGCCCACTGCAATCACTCCACAGTTACTATCAGTGGCCAATAGGCAGTGTACTATCCACATATTGGCTGTTGCCTAGGCATGTGTGTGTGTGTGTGTGTGTGTGTGTGTGTGTGTGTGTGTGTGTGTGTGTGTGTGTGTATGGGACATGGGTTGAGAGTGTGATCTCAGTAATACTCGGGTTGCTAACTGTGATTGCCTGGGCTTGATGTCACATATGGGTATGGATTTGCACTCCAGCCTCTTGGCTATTTCACATCTGTTATCCCTGTATGATGGACATTGTGATATATACTAGGGCCACCATATAAGAAATATGCAAAACCCACTCCACATTGGGCCCAGGTATCACACTCTCACACCCACCTCCACACAGGATATGAGTTACACACACACACAGACACACACACACACACACACACACACACACACACACACACACACACACACACACACACACACACACACACACACCTGTCATGTCTGGGAATAAACCCCCTACCTAACTAGTTTATTACACTACAGCACTATGCAGTTATAGCAATCATCATGGAGATTACTGGAGTACCTCTTTCCAAAAGGTATATATCACATTGGATGACATCAGCAGAATTGGCAAAGTAGGACATTCGACTTGTAGTGAGTGTGGCTAGGCTAAAATACATTGCTCCCTACACAGACAGTGACATACACACAAAACATCTAAAACTGATATGTGTGGGTATAGAACCCCTAACACAGGTCTATATTAACGTAAAGCATGGAGATGTTGTAGAATACATCATGTGGATTGCTGGAGAGCTCCTTCCCCAAAGGTGTATTTCACAATGAATGACATCAGCAGGATTGCCAAAGTAAGGTATTTGAAATGTACTGAGTGTGACTAGTCAAAAATGCATTGTTCCCTGCGCAGACATTGGAACACACACAAAACATCCAGAATTGCCATGGGTGGGTATAGAACCCTACCAAAGTTCTATATCACACTACAACAGTACATGCTCCAGAGATTACTAGGCTGCATTATTCCCAGAGGTGTATTTCTAGGTGGATGACATCAGCAGCTTTGCCAAAGATGAGTATTTGAATTGTAGGGAGTGTGACTACCCTAAAAAGTATTGCTCTCTACACAGACAGACACACACACTTGCCATGTCTGGGATTAGAACAGCTACCTAACTAACTTTTCACACTACAGCAGTATGCAGTTACAGGGCACGCTACTGGGATTACTGGGCTATATCCTTCCCAGAGGTGTATTTCTAGGTGGATGACATCAGCAGCCTTGCCAAAGATGAGCATTTGAATTGTAGGAAGTGTGATTACCCTAAAAAGCATTGCACTCTACACAAACAGGGACACACACACAAACACTTGCCATGTCTGAGATTAGAACAGCTATCTAACTAATTTACCACATTACAGCAGTATGCAGTTACAGGACACACTACAGAGATTACTGGGCTACACTCTTCCCAGAGGTGTATTTCTAGGTGGATGACATCAGCAGCTTGCCCAAAATGAGCATTTGAATTGTAGGGAGTGTGTCTACCCTAAAAAGCATTGCTCTCTGTACAGACAGACACTTGCCATGTCTGGGATTAGAACAGCTACCTAACTAATTTAGCACACTACAGCAGAACGCAGTTACAGGACACACTACAGAGTTTACTGGGCTACATTCTTCCCAGAGGTGTATTTCTAGGTGGATGACATCAGCAGCTTGGCCAAAATGAGCATTTGAATTGTAGCGAGTTTGACTACCCTAAAAAGCATTGCTCTCTACACAGACAGAGTCAGACAGACACACACAAACACTTGCCATATCTGGCATTAGAATAGCTACCTAACTAATTTATCACACTACAGCAGTATGCAGTTACAGGGCATGCCACAGAGATCATTGGGCCTAGCCCTTTCCAGAGGTGTATCTCTAGGTGGATGTCTTCAGCAGCCTTGCCAAATATGAGCATTTGAATTGTTGGGAGTGTGACTACCCTAAAAAACATTGTTCTCTACACAGAGACACACACAAACACACAGAGTTGCTATGTGTTGAGAATTGAACTCCTACCTGTTTTATCACACTACAGCCATACAAAGTTATGGTACACGCCACAGAGATTACTGGGCTACGACTCTCCCAAGGGTGCATTTTACAGTGGATGACCTCAGCAGGCTTGTCATAGAAGGGCTATGGAGAGGGCAGTGTGTGTGCATGGGCCATAACCCATTCATCTAGAGGCTGACATGTTACATGCGGGCACACACAGGGTCATATTTCACAGGTACGTGCATACAGCTGCTAGACGACTACTTCCTTGTACAGTCATGTTTCACAGCTGGCACTTGCACCAATAGTCTGCAATGCTGACAGATACTAGTGGCTAGTATCTGCAGTGAGTGACATCTGAACCTCATGTCTTTGGGGCCCTTTGGCTGTGTGCTGGGTGGGACAGGCTTGGATGGCTCCTTGTCACAGTCACCCTCTTCCACACATCTATGTTTGTCTACCTTTGGTTTATTATAGTGTGTTGTCCTTACATATATGTCTGTATTCCTATCCACAGTGTGTGCAAGGCATGCGTGGTGGATACTGATGAGTGTCTACACTAACAACTGCAACTGCCAGATATATCTGGTCCACTGGTGTTTGCAGACATGGCCTTCATGTGTTTAAGTGTATGAGTATGAAGGTCATACTGGGCATGGCCTTTATGCGTTTGTGTGAGCATGCCCAGTATGACCTTTCAGTATGTTGTTCACTGACATTGCCTTCATTTCCCTAAGTGTGTGACAATGCACAGTATGGCCTTCTGTTTTTAATATGTGGATCAAGTCCAGGTAGTTTGTACTGCAGTGCTGTCCTTGGTGTTGTGCATCAACAGGTGGCATGCTGTTTCTGCAGGGTATCCATCAAGCATTTGGCATTGATTGCTCCTACATTACTGCATAGGATGGGGGGGGGGGCTCAGCCGACTATTTCTACATTTCCACACAGGATGGAGTGGCACACCTGACTGTTATTGCATTACTACATGGGGGGCACACCTTTCTATTTATACATTTCTACACAGGGTTGGGGGCACACCTGGCTGTTATTACATTCCTACGTAGGGTGGGGGGGCTCACCTGACTATTTCTATGTTTCTACACAGGGTTGGGGGGACACCTGACTGTTATTACATTACTATGTAGGGTGGGGGGATCACCTGACTATTTCTACTTTTCTACACAGGATGGGAGGGCAAACCTGACTGTTATTACATTACTACATTGGAGGGGCACACCGGTCTATTTCTACATTTCTACACAGGACTGGGGGGCACACTGTTATTACATTACTATGTAGGATGTGGGGGGCACACATGACACTTGTACACATTTGCTATGACTGTACTGGTCATGCCCCCCCCATTGGCAAATCTCTGGTACAGCTGCGTCAGGTGCCATATGTGGGAATCGTCATAGCTTGCAGGGCAGCCAGCACACACATTCATTATAATGCCCTGGGCATCACATACAATCTGACAGTTGATGGAGGGGATGCCCCTGCAGTTGATGTAGACCCTACCCTGATCACTGGGTGGTGCTTTGATGCATATGTACATGCAGTCTATAGCACCCTCTACATCAGGGTAATCTGCTATTTGGTGGAAGAGATGCATATTGCTGGTCAACACTTAACAGGTGTTAAGGAAATATATGTGCTCACTGGCATGTGTCGACATGGCATCCAGGAACTGGTGGAATACTCTGGATGCTGATGCCTGTGAGATTCCCATGATATCCCCAGTTGAGCTTTGGGAGGTAGCTGTGGCTAGTATTCCTAGGCCTACACATACCTTGGTATCCACTGGGATGGGTTCCCCTCGGTCAGTTTGGTGTGTCAGGTGTGGCCGGGACAGCTCAACAATTTGCTGTAGGAGGTCTCTGTCCACCTTATAGTGCTCCACTATCTCCAGCTCATGTAGTGCCTGGTAGGTTACCCTGGGTCTGTACACTCGTCTCTGTCTCCTCACTGTGGGTTGATCAGCAGCATTCACATCCTCACCACCCTCAGCCTCTTGCACATGTTGTTCTATGTTGCCTGCTGCAGCCCTTCTCATTTTGTAAGTTTGTTTGTTAAAATTTCCCCACTTGTATACACCAGGGGTGTAGAGTGTGGGAAAATCTAGAAGGGAAGGTGTTTGCTTAGTTTATAGTAGTGTTCTGCGCTGGGCTGGTCTGCTGCCTGTGTAATTGGCTGATTCTGATACATTTTACCTGCCAGCTAAGCTAGTTCTCCTTGATTACCTTCCTACTGCTGTTTTCCCTTCCCATTGCCTTCCTGTTTAGGCCCATGTGTGTGCCGCACAGAGTACTCAAATGTGCACACTGCTGCTATTTCTTGGTTTAACCTCTTTTTTCTTCCTGTAAAACCCAGTGCACTGCATGCGCACCAGCTTAGGCTTTGTAAAGAGTGTTAAGCAAGTTTAGACACACCCCCTAGCTTAGCTGTGCTAAGCTAGGAGCAAACCCAAGCCACAGGGCTCCAATCCGCTTACAGTATGCCTGACACACACCCTCATGATGTCACCTATCTCCTAGGCTTGCAACAAGCTATTATTACTCTTACACTGTTGGGACCTGACTCGCATGCTGGGGAAAACTGGGATTCACTATCCTTCCCCTCATTTGCATAGGATTGCCTGCTAATGTATAGTTACATGTCTTACACTGAGCCTCCCCCCTTAGCAACCACTACTCACTGGCCAGGTTGTCTTCTGCCTGCCATTAACCTGCATGGCGGAATAGTGATTTTAGATAGACTGCTTATTTTAGGTTTGTTTTATTATTTTCCCTCTGATCCCGTTTGCACACCGTAACATCAGTAACATTAACTTTAACTTAAATCTGTACCTTTTTGCTTAAAGAGCTGAGATTGGCTAAAAAAAATAAAGTTGATTTTTATATATATTTTTTTATGTTTGCAATGCCAATGGCCTTATACTTGGCCATTGGCATGCTTACTACATGATATGCAGCCTTTATTTGGAGCTGTCATAGCTCCATTTTGGATTTTGCAGAAATGTACTCGGTTACTAACCGAGTACATTTCTGCAGATAGCACTAGTCCTGCACGGACTGTTGCAAGCTTCCTGGAATGCAAAATCGCCTCATTTACATAGATTTATCCTGCAAATGGGGTGATTTGCATACCAGTGCTTAGTCCATGCAGGATTAGTGCAGTAGTGCTCGTGCATGCCCCTGCAGGCTGTTCCTGGATCGCATGGCAGACATATTGCCTGCTTGAGCTCCTGCACCGATCTTGCACTCCATGCAAGCTTTTGAGAATCTGGGGGGATTATGTCACCCCAGAGACACATTAGATAATACTTACAGCAGGAAAAGAGGTACTTTCCTTGTTCTAACTGTAATTTTTCCAGTACATTGATAGTAGTAATACATTTTCTTATCCTGATACAGGTAAGACAATAGAATTTATAGTATTTGCTGATTGCAACATAAATAATCTTATTTATTTGGCATACTGTATAGTCTGCTCTTCATACTATATAGGCAAAACAAACCGTATGTTAAAGCAAAGGATGAGAAAACATATATGATATACACAGGGGGCAGATAATAATGCTCTGGCTAAACATGTGGCTAAATATGATACTACACATAAATTTAGATTTATGGCTATAGAAGCAGTTAAAAATAATGAAAAGAGAGGGGGTGTTCCTAACAGGACTGAAGTAGCTGAATTAGAATGGATAATTAGGATGAGAGCTACAATGGGGAAGGGGCTCAATGATAAGGCTTCTATAAAGCAAGGAACTTAGTAAGATGACAAATTGCATCTACGTTTTTAAATTTTAATTGTCTTGTTAATGCTTTTAATTGATTGTTAATTATACAAGAGTTTTTATTGGCTGGACTGCATTTTAAATACCAAAGTAAAGTGATGTGTGTTGTCTGATGTAGCAGCAAAACCTGTTGCAAAAGCGCTCACCATTAAAAGTTTTTCTAGCAGACATCACTTTCATTACATTGGTGACTTTTTACATGGCAATTCATACACCGATCTTATGTAACCCCTCATAAAATGGAACTTATGTTTAAGAAAAATATTGGCTGCTGGAGATGTGATTTATCAATAAAAGCAGACTGGCAACATATGTTCTACGAATGACATTTGATTAAACCATATTGGGATAAAATAAATTATTTTCTGCAAATGGTATTCAATGATAAATTCCAGATTTCCAAATCTATTATTTTGTTTAATGCACCTGTACCCGACTGTGTGCCAAGAACAAAATATGTAATCTTATGGACTCTCCTAGCTATTGCAAGGAAGAACATTACATCAAACTGGAAATCCAAAGCTTTTCCAACTTTTAAGCAATTCATGAATATGGTGTCAGCAGTATCGCAATTGGAAATGAACACTATTAAAGGAAGAACTGAAAGAACTACATCATTATACGTAGCATGGCAAAAAGTAACTGAAATACTGGAGAATAATGACTGCAGCAGATTATAATCAGGAAACAATTGTATAGAAAGTCAATTATATGTCAACAATAGACACCCTTGTAAATACTTTATTTTGGTTTTAATGTTTGATATCTGTTTAGAGGTTTTAGCCTACCTTTTTAAATAATTTGTAAATACTTCATTGTCATAAATAACCTGCATTCATGTTTTCTTGTTTTTGGAAATGAGTAAAAATATTAAAAAAAAAAAAAGTTTCTTTTCTCTGGATTTTGGCTGTGATTTGGTTCTACTATATTTTTCAATATATTGATTTTTATCGTTTGGTGGAACCATTTGCCTGCATCACACTGTCTGTTTTCTTTGATAATAGAAATGGTACTTCTTGATATGCAGATATTCAGATGCGGAGGGCAGATTTCCTTCCCTTACCCTCTTCATGTTACATAACAGGCTGGGGACTAAGTCTTACGTTTAATTTAAGTCAGTCTGGGGTGCATTTCATGTCAATATGATAATTTTGTAGGAATCTAGTTACAGATATGGAACATTAAACAACTGAGAATAAATATGGAAGTATAAGTAATCTAAGGGTGATAGTTCAGGATGGTTTACATCTGTTGTAAGAAAGGGCTGTCAAGGCCTTTGAAGAAAGTAGTAACAGCAAAGTAAAACAGAGAGAGAGCAGACACATCAGCATGTCTGTAGTGCTTCTGAGTAGCAACTTCATGCCAGGGTAGATAGAATAGCAAGTTAGTAAGGATAACAAATGTAATGAATAGCATAAGTATGTCACAGAAGTTGAAACATATCTGTGGAAACGTCACTGCTTACTAATAATATACACTCTCTTTGCATCACGTTTCTCGTGCAAACTTAAATATGTGTAATTAGTTTATTGCATGTATATTACTTTAAATATTTACAGCTCAATAAAATTAGTTTACAGATGGCAGACTTTGATCAGTATTACAATTAATTACATCAAATTTTGAAATGTACCATTGTAACTGTCTGCTTGCATTGTGAAAATTTATGCAACATCGGTAACATTAACTTTAACTTAAAGCTGTACCTTTTTATAGAACATAGCCATATTATCAGGAGAATGAAATCAGTGTCCTCTTTCTTTCACGGGATTCCTTAAGGAATCTATATTCAATGTTGTCTGCAGGCATAATAATGTTTTTCCATTAAATATTTATCAGTTGACTACATTCTATAGAAATGTTAAAAATGAAGATATTTGATTATCTGTCTGTAAAAATGTGTACCCTTTAGACAACATATAGGTAAGGCTGTAAAACAAAGTGATTAAAGGACAATGTAGAAAATCTTCTGAAAAAAAAAGACTGAATCTTGTTTCCAGAGATATACTGATCAGTTTAGGATGGATTTCTTGCAAGTACCTCAATATCTTTTGATGTAATAAAAGACAAACTGCAACTGTGTGCAGTCCAGGTTTCTTTAGATTAATTGTTAACTGTTTTTTCAGTTTTACATTCCCACCCACATAAATAGCTATTTAACATTTGTTTAAACTAGCATAAACAGTAAAAATAAGATGCTGCTTAAGTCTAAAGATAATAGTCAATGCATTAAATTCTATGTGGAGTTCAACAGTTTTTTTTAAATATTCAGTAAACTGTAAAATGTCCCATGAAGTAATATATTTATGGCTTTAAATGGCACTTAAGTGATGACATATTAGTATTTTTGACTGACCATATATTAAGTATATCTTCTGACAGTGACATCAGCATTCTTCTAAGCTTGTTGAGTTATTTTCTTAAATGGGTATGTGATGTTAAATTAGTAGAATATTACCCTGTCATATTTTATAGTAGAATTTATTGAAATTTAAGACTTCTTACTGAAATTAAGCACAGATATAGGCGATGTGAACATATCTTATGAAAGTTACGTTTCTAGATCTTTGAAAGAAAAATATGCTTTAGCATGATATGAAGTACATTCTATTAATTAATGCATTGCAGTATAAATGCTCAGTGGTAATATACCTGTGCTACAGTTTCAAGTTATGGGGTTCAAATATGACCTTTGGTTACTGTCTTTGTAGAGAACATATGTTCTTTCTGTGTTTTCTTCTTGACTGGCTGCATTAAATAACCCATATGTAGCATTTATTCTTATCTGTGTGACCTTGGTCTGAGATAAAACAACTTGTGTAAGTGTAAACTGACTTACCAGGTTAACAAACTAAAAAGCAAGCAAACAAACAAATAAAATCCTAGTATTAGATTGTTACTATCATCGTTATCCCCCTTTTTCCCATTTTCTATGTGGGGTTGGGATATCGTGTTAACTGTCACTATCTTTTTCAATTCAGTGCCACACTCCTGCCTTCTTCAACACTCATGCCTGACTGTCGCAGGTTTTCTTTCACACAATAAATCCACCTCTTTGCTCAATGTCCTTGTTTCCTCTTACCTTCTTCCTGTCTGTCCCAAATCTTCTTCACCAGATTGTCTTCTGCTTTTCTGCACATGTCCGAAACACCAAAATCTGTTCTCTTTGATCTTTACTGCAATTGGAGCTACTCTGCCTTCTACTCTTGTATCCTCATTTCTTCATTTGTCCCACAGTGTGCATCCTATCACACTTCTCAGGCACTTCATTTCCATCACCTCTAGCTTCTTTATCTGCTCGGCCCTTACAGCCCAGGTTTCTGTACCATACAGTAGTACTGGTTGCATCACTGTCTTGTACATTTTACTTTTCATCTTCTTTGGCATTCTTCTGTCATAGATTATGCCTGAGACTCTAAACCAATTTACCAATTGGCTGCAGACCCTCTGAGTCTAGCCTTAACCTCTTCATTCAGACTTCCCTTCTCCTCAACAACCCCTCCCAGATACTTGAATCTATTTACCTGTTCTGCTATCTTCCCTTCTATCTCAATTCATAGCGTCTTCTGATTTCCACAATTTGCTGCCATTACCACTGTCTTATCTGTGCATAGCTTCATCCCATGTGTCTTCAGTTTTGCATTTCATTTCCCTATCCTTGCTGACATTCTTGTCTGCCTACAATGCCACATTGTCTGCATACAGTAACTTTGTTGATCTGTCCCCTCCAACCTGTTTGCTAAAGTAGTCCATCACCAGTATGAACAGCAGTGGGCTCAGAGTTGAACCCTGGTGTACACCCACTCCCACTGGTAACCCCTCTGTGAGGTCAAATACTGTTCAGAATTGAGTCAATAGGTTCTTGTACATAGCCTGCACTAAATCTACCAAGGTTTCTGGGACTTGGAGCCACTGCAGTACTGCCCAGATCAGCTTTCATGGGACCTTGTCATAAGGTGGAATCTTTCCTCATCTCTAGCTTTTCCTCAACTATCTGTCTCACTTCAAACATTGGGTCAGTTGTACTGTACCCTGATCTGAATCTGAACTGCTCATCTCCCATCTTACATTCTACTACTCTGTACATCCGTTTATCAATCACCCTCTTCAGAATTTTCATGCAATGTGATAGGAGTTTGATGCCTCTGTATGCCCCACAGTTTTGGCTATCCCATTTGTTCTTGTACACTGGCATGAGTATGCTTATTCTCCAGTCATCTGGTATATGCCTTTCTCTCCATCTTGCTCTTAGTATCCTCAGGAGCCATTTCTCCACTATCTCACCCAGCATCTTTATCATATCTACTGTAACCTCATCTGATCCTGCTGCTTTCCCTGACTTCATTTTCCTTAATGCTATTCTTACTTCTTCTAGGGTGGGCTCCTCTTCTTCTCTCATTGTAGGCTGTTTCTGGAGTAATACAGCTTTTGCGGGGTTTTATTCATTCAAAAGCATCTGGAACTACTCCTTCCATCTGCCTTTAATGTCCTTATGAAGGGTGCCTGACTATCTTCTTTATCTTTCTATGTTTGCCTTGCAACCTGATATAGTTTCTTTGTACCACCTACTGAGTCACTTTCCAGAAGTTGGTAGAGCACCTCTGATGCCCTATTCTTTGCTATTGCAACTCCTTTCTTAGCTTCTTTGTTAACCAACCAGTATTCCTTCTTAGCCTGGTCAGTCTTTTCTATCACCCAGTTTTTCCTACACTCTTTCTTTTTTTTTATCAGTTCCTGGATTTCTGCATTCTACCACCAGCTTTTCTTATGCACCTTATTTCCATATTTGGCTCTGCCACATATCTGTTTTGTAGTCCTAACACATGCTGTTTTGAGGCTCTACCATTCTTCTTCAACTCCGTCTATTTCCTCCTCCTTTTGTAATCAATGAACAGTATTCAAACATTTTATTTTAAAGTCAAGTTTGTAAACAATAAACAGTGTTCACATTTAAGATGCTACTTGGATTATTTATTATGCCTGAATGATTCCAGTGTAGCTATTCCTGTTTTGTATATTACTATGAGAACATTTTATAAAAAGTGGTCTGAATGGTGGATGATATTTAAGAAAAAACATAAAAATGTTTTTTACAGTGGCAATATGATGTGAGAGAAGTAGAGAAAGAAAAATATAAAAGAACATATAATGATGCATTGGAAGAATTTAGAACATAATGATGGAAATTACTCTGACAAAGAAAAAGACTTATATGAAAGAAATAAAAAAAAGTACAAGAAGTGTTATTTAAACAAATATATTTTTACAAGGAAAAAGAGAAGTACCAAGTTACTAACTCTAAGGAAGATGGTCGTGTAATGAGAGGAATAAAAAATGAAAAAGGAGAAATGCAAAGAACTTGAGAAAAGATTATGAATAGTGCAGTCCAATATGAGTGAGAAATGTTTAAAGATACAAAGAAGGTAGTGAATAAAACATGGAAAGTGAAAAAGTTAAGAGAAAAAGAGTTGGAAAAGGAGCTTTCTTTAAATGCGCTAGATAAAGTATTAGGACAAGTAAATATAGATTCAACTGCAGGACGAGATGGAATAAGATATGAAATCTATAAACAATTAAGACATTGACAAAAAATATATATTTTTAAAGATTTGGAATGAATAGTTCAATGTAGGTTTTATGTATATGAATTATGTAGTGGAATACTTAAATTTATATGGAAAAAGGAAGATAAGAGACAATTAAAAACTGGACACCAATAGTACTGAATAATAATAATTATAAGATCGTTATGAAAATACAAAAGAGATTTGAAACTCAAATGGAAAATATTATGGAAAATAGTTTTGCATGTAAATAAAGAAGAAGGAGGTTTAGGACTCAGTGGTATATGCTGCTTTGATAAATTTGTACAACTGTTAAAGTGGATAAATGAAAAAGATGAGAGATTAGTAGTAAAACTGTATAAATATAAGTATGATAAATTTTGCGGTAAGGAATAAAAGAGTAAAGGATAACAACTTGTATAAATGAAAAAATAAAATGTTACCAAGAAAAAATATTTTGTGAAAAATAAAAATTGATGATATAGAAAAAGAAATATATGGTGTAAGAATAATGATTCAACATGACTATCTAAAACCATTAGACACTCTCCCCCAGATTTACTAATCTTCCGTGCAGGAATAGCTTAGTCCTTTTAGGAGCAGGACAGCAGCGCACCATGCATATTAATGAGGCGCGCTGCTTGAGCTCCTAATCTTACAAGGAGCATGTAAGAGTGCAGGGGGCGTGTCTGAGAGCAGAGCTCTCAGAATATACATGCCCCCACAATGCAGAACAGCAGAAAGGGGTAAGAAATGAGCGAGACCACTCATAGGTGTCCGCAGATCCCCACCAACAGTCCCCTTTGTGTACAACAGCAACAGTATATATAAATAAAATGAAGAAACCCTTTTATTTTTATTTAAAAATCAGATTAAAGCTAACAGTAGGTGCGCGGGTGTGGCCATCGCTTAGCTACGGTTAATGCAGCTTAAATGGCTGAAGAGGATAACAAGGAAGATATATGCAAATGAAGCAGCAGAGCATTAGAGTAGGGGGCAGAGCATTTGTCTTTCGAGCAGGCAGTCCTGGTTCAAGTCCCACTGCAGCACATTCCATTTTCTATGGCAAAGCAGGTTATGAGTAATATTTATATTGCATAACCCACTAAATAACATATATTTACGAACTGGAGTACCGCAGTAAATGCACATGTGAGGTGTCAGTGTCATAATGAATAAGGCACTAGTAAGCAGGTTTAAGCACAAATAAGCAGTAGTAAGTATATTTAAGCACTAGTAAGAGGATTAAGCCTGTTTGTGTGGCAGTAAGCAATGCCTACATTGGCTAAGCAATTCTGAAGCTAACTCTTTGTAAGCAGATGTAACGGCAGGTTAGCAGTGCTTACCATAGTGCAAACCCGCTTACAACTGCTCAAAAGTGCCTTAATCACTCAGTATACAATGGCCCTTGTTCTGTCCATCAACAAAATAAACAGCCATGCAGGTCTTGAATACACCATAGTCACAGTAGTTAACCACCAAGCCATCACAGAAGTACAAAAGAATGAGGTAGCAGCAAACAAGTCCTCACCGTAGTATAACCAACCTGAACCTGTGAAAGGAATCAGTGTACAGTCATATGTTCCATAACCCACTACATAACATAAATATGTGAACTGGAGTACAGCAGTAAGCTCAGACGTGAGGTGTAATTGTAATAGAGTGTTGAAGTCCCCAATAAAACACAAGAACCCCACAGAGTGTATGTACACATTAATCATGAATACCAGGCATACATATAAGGTGTAATGATTAATAACTCAATGCCAAAAAGGCATTATAATGCAAAGTCTAATGTAAGCAATGCTAAGCATTGCACAGGCCAGCTTAGGAGGTGTGAGCACTGTGTAGACCAGCTAACTCATTGTGCCCAGTGGTATACCCCTTTAAACAATGCCTACCCTAGGTAAGCAGGTTAGCCTATAGCTTAGCCTTTTCAAAACATCAAAAGTGTGATGAGAGACTTAGGGACACAGGCAGACAGTGGTCTCACTTTCGATAACCACATCGCCACAACAGTCAGGAAATCCTTCTTTGTGGCACACCTCATCACTAAGGGCTTTTCATCCAGAAGGAGGTCATTGTCCCACTGTACTCATCCCTCATTAGACCCATTATAGAGTATAATGCCCCGTTTGGTATCTACCTCACAAGACATCTGCAACAGCTAAAAAGGCCACAGAAATACCTCACTAAAAGAATCACATGCCTAAAGTAGATGTCATATGCTGACCATCTAAAAAAACTCCAGCTATACTCTGTGGCATATTGTCTACTCCGAGGTGATCTCTGCTTAACATACAAGGCCATGTCAAACCCTGAGCTGTTGGACATGCTCCACTTAAAGAAATCCCAATCCCTCAGAGCCACAAGCTCCAGGGATCTAAACCTTGTCATTACAATGAACAAAACATGTTGGAGGGATAGGTTCCTGACCCAGAGACTCCCCATACTCTAGAATAGACTGCCCATACATGTCAAGCAGAGCGTCTCATTGGCTCTCTTCCAAAGGAACCTTGATGACTGGATGGGAGATAGGAAATTCACCCCGGGTATCATGTCAGTCACCTGCTAGACAGGGTTCCAAAGAAGTAAATATTGTGGGAAGAAATATCCAGGGAATTGTTATGGCTAGGCTTGTATAGGCCCTAGGGCCGATAGCCTAGTACCAACCTATGAACCTAGGTGCGGGAAATTGGTCCTACTTAAACCCAAGAGCCAGGAATACATCTCATAACTAGTTGTAGCTTCCCCTTGCAGGCACTATGGCAGTAAGGGGAGAAGGTGTGCGCTTCAGGGTGCAGTGCTGGTGCATCCAGGAGTCCAAGGTCATGGCAGGACTCCTAGTTAAAGACCATGCTCAGAGACTGCTGCAAGGCCAGCACCAGGGCTCCCAATATAAGGTGGAGGCCTGGGACCATCTCGCTTATGACCTCACCAGTGCCACTGGCATACCCTGAACTAGTGAGCAGGTTAGGCACCACTATGCCGGCCTGAAGCAGCATAAGGGGGACCTCTTGGAGGAGTGGCTCCAAGAGGCTAGAATGTTAGGGGATGTTCCAGCCATGTGTAAGTATCACCCCAGTATGTGTGTAATAATTGCCAACTCAAGTATATCATGGATAGGTATGGCTAAATATTCCTCTTATGTCCCCCACAGCTGCAGTGGAGCACGCTGCGAACCAGGCAGCCCACATCAGTCGCCTGGCAAGGTTGCGACATGAGGCAGGTCAGTAATACTCATGCATTTGTTATCATAGGAAATAAAAATAAAAGTAGTAGTAAATTAATTGCTTGTATAAAACCTGTATTGTTCAAGGCAAATGCTGCATACACTAGAGAATATGGCAGGAAGATTCTCATATTGTCTGTAAGTCAATAAAAGTGTAATAGCCTGACAAAACAGGTTTAACTGCTGGACTGCATATGTATATCCTGGTATCATACGGTAATGTAGATATGCACTCATGTAATAGTACTGTAGTATTAAGCACTGTTACCCACACCGTGCACCATATATTTAATGTGTAGGAATGCCTATATATGACAGGTGTAATCCCCAGAGGCCATTTAGTACAACTGAGAGACACAGACAGTAAACAGGAAAAATTCAGGCAACAAAAACTGAATAGCATATGCAACTGAGATGTGAGCTGTTGTTTTTTTTAGCACACACAGCCACGGTTCGAATCCTGCCAGTAGTAGTAGTCTGCATACAGAATCATACCCCACACTTTACAGATATGTCCAGAATTTCAATTAAAGTGGCCCATATCTGTTGCCTATCAACCTGTCCTCCTGGGAAATCAGTGGTATGATCTCAGATGTATAGGCAGCAAACAGGAAATACAACTGATTGACACACAGCTATGAGAACAAAGCTGGCACACAAGCAACTCCCCAATAACTTATGTGACTAACAAACCACGTATGTCCCATTTACACCCCAACTTGTCAAGCTGTGGTCAGAGTGTGTACAGTAACAGAGTGAGATGTATGTGCATAACAGTAATTTGGGATCTGGTACTGTGTATGGGAACATTCAGGTAGTGTTAATAATCTGTCAGATACCAACACTGAGGCCAGAAATACAAGAATGATATGCGGTTTCTCTGAATAATGAGGTATTACACATCACTGTTGCCCACACTGTCCTACAACATATAATGGCCTAGGAAATATGTATATGAGTGTTGTAATACAAGGTCAGAAAGCAAAAGCACAGGGAATTAATAAGACAGAAAGCAGAATGGAGATATACTGCAATATCTATATAGCAGACACAACTGTGATGGACAGTGTTTAAGTTGTAGCAAACACAGGCATGGTCTGAATCCTAGGAGTGGAATTAGACTGCATACAGATTCATACCCCACAACTGTACAAATGAGGTCAGAATGTCCAGTATATGTGCCCATATCTGCTGCTTGTCCCCCTGGTAAGTCTGTGGGAGGATCCCAGATGTTTAACCAGCAAACAGGGAATACAAGTGATTGTCAAACATTATGAGAACATGCCTGTCACTGTAACAACCCCCCAAATTGTTAAGAGAGTAATATTTCAAGTATGTCGTATCTACACTCCCATGTTGTCAAGCTGTGACCAGAGTATGTACAGTAACAGAGTGAGATGTATGTGCATAATGCTAATGTGTAATCTGGAACTTTGTGGGGCAACAGTCAGGTAGTGCTAACAAACATTGCTCCCACAGGTACGATAGATTCGAACACTGTGCTAAGAAATACAGACCATTATAACCTGTACTGTTACTGTTCACTCTGGTATTGTAGGGAATTGTGAGTGTTGCAGTTTCTCTGAATAATAAAGTATCACTGGTCACTGTCACCCACACTGTGCTACATAATATAACTGTGTAGGAAAGCATGTGTCTGTGTGTGTCAGGTCACTAAAGGTGGAAGAGGGCAATATTCTAGATATGTCCTGGCACACCAGCATGTGGTCAACACATGGCCAGAGTCTGTGCAGAAAGAGTTTGATAGCTATGTGCAAAACAACACAGAATCCGGAAGTATGTGTAGAAACAGTTCGTTAGTGTTAACAAACATTCTCTCCACAGGTATACCAGGTAAGAGGTGTATACACTGCAGGTAAATCTGGTTCATGAGTAATGATGATGACAGCCATATCACTGTCCAAACTAAGGCTATAGGGTAGTGTAGTAAGAATTGTAAGGTACAGATAACAGCACTGACTAAGAAAGTAATGTGGACTACAGGAATATATTAGTTGTTAATTGACATTTTTCTCCCCCACCATAACTCCAACAATAATCAACATACCCACCCCAACTGGTATGTAATGACTCTGATAATGTCCAATTGTTTGATAAATATTTTCATGGTTCCCATGCATGTGCTATATTGAATTATTCCAACATTAGTGGCATGGTGCCATCAATCTACCTGCATGCTGTTTTTATTACCACTGTGGTCCCATATATGCATGTGTTCTGTTTGCTATGTAACTGTTACGCATCTGGTGTCTGGGCTAATGGGAATATCTATGCATGCTGTTATACCTAACCTTGGAATGTGTTGACTATTACTAACCGACAAATGATGATAAAATCTAAACAATATAGCACACTTGGGAAGGCCGGTCCCAGTGAACCCACCTGTCCCACCTCAGATGGCCGTGGCACCGGGCACCAGCATGTCTGGCGCCCAATCTGGGACCTCCCTGTCCATTGGTACTGCATCACATTTGGGTGGAACCGCCTCAGGGGATGTGGCTCATCTCCCCCTGGGAGTGGGCATGGACGGGTACATATCACCCGTCGCTAGGTCAGGGCCATGTTGCATAGAGCAATCAATGAGCAGTTTGGTGATGTTCTACACCAGCTCAAGGGCCATGTGTCATGATTAGAGAGTCAGCCGGGCTCTGCAACTCAGCCCCCAGCACAGCCACCTTCGGGGCTGTGAAGGTGCAGTGGTGACTGCCCATGGGTGGGGATTTCAGTCCCACTGTTACCACAAGGGAGCTTGTGGGCTTCCAATATCCCACCACCCCTCCTCATCAAGGCGTTTACCCCCCATGTGTCATATACTGCCCCTGTATGTGTCTTGTTTGTCTTGTCTGTTAACCTACCCAACCTACCTCCCCAAATATACCTACTAACCCTCCCCAACATCCCACTTTCACCTGAAAAAAAAGGGCAATCTGTTCCCAAAAAAAATCTCGCCCCATACATAGCTGTCCATTTTACAAATGTGTCCACTGGACATATGTAATCTGGTCTAATTGGCATCACAACTTATTATTGTACAAACACCTCCTTTCCCAGGAGTTTGAGTGTCCAAATCTACCTCCAAATTCAGTATATATGCACAACTGTTGCTGTAGAAGAAATGGGCAGCTATGGACCTTCCCTACACCCTTCCTGCACATCCCTGGCTATTTTCCCTACTGTTTCTCCCTCTTTGTGCCCCTTTTTTCACCACTTTCTTATCAACCCCTTTTTCTTTTCTTTTAAATAAATTAGCATGGGGGTAAGTGGCAGCAAGCACCTTTAAGCAGCAGTAAGCGGGTTTATGGCTGTTTGCGCGGGGGTAAGCAATGCTTACACAGGTTAAGCAATTTAGAAGCTAAATGAGTATAAGGCACTGTAACCAGAAGTTAGCAGTGCTTACCTCCACGCAAACCCATTTACAACTGCTTTAAAGTGCCTTAATCACTCTGTATCCAACGGCCTGTGTTCTGCCCAGCAACAAAATAAACAGCCTCACCCAGGATCCTGCACACCATAGACAATGTGATTTTCAACTAAGCCAAGCCAGATACACATAACTATTATGTTTTGAGAAACATATCATCCAGCCCAGTCATGCAACAGTACAGAGAATGTATTCCAACATTTAGCTATATATGTGTGTGTAAATATAGTATCTAAACAAATACAACATATCTATATATGTAGATATATATATATATATATATATATATATATATATATATATATATATATATATATATATATATACACACACACACACATTTAGAAATATATACATATATATAAATATATATGAACATATATACATGCAAATGCCTACATCAACACATATATAATGTCTACACCTATATGTCCACATATACACAGCAAGTTACATATATGTATGCAGATATATATCTATGTAGGTATATACGGACATAGTTATATATATGTAAGCATATATATATATATATATATATATATATATATATATATATATATAGATATATATGTATCTATATAGGTATATATGGCCATACATCTGTAGATAGCAATGGTAGATTAACGAAAATAAATATGTCCACATGCACCGTTAATGGGGTTGAGAGGCCCCAAACAATGTACGTCTTGTACAACTAGGTATACCCCACCACAGCCAAACACGTCCACCCTGCAATACACTACCAAGTGTTGCAGATCCCATAACCAGGACCTGACACGACATGGGCACAAGATGTTGACAGTACTACATCCCACCTGTATGATGTCAGGCTGGTATTGGTAACATATCATGCAGTACAGCCTGGCTCCCATAGAAAATGTAAAATGTGGGAGCTATCAACATCCCCAGGATAAATATACACAGACACATATATGCAGATACAGATATATATATATATATATATATATATATATATATATATATATATATATATATATATATACATATATACACACATATATACACATATACATGTGACTACACATACACATGCAGAGATATGTACAGTAAGATACATATGTAGAAGGTGCACACAATATGGAAAAGCCACTATGCCTACAGTTAACACCTTCACAACTGGACACTGTATGGGCCACCCATACAAATGACAATCATTGCCTGTAACATATACCCACAGAGAGGTCATAGGAAAAGCACCACACACATGTTTGCAGAAATGGAAAACCTTTATTTGTGTACTATTACAGTTCTATATGCCATGTCATAGCTGTTCAGACACTGACATCCATATAAACAGAGTAATGCAACTGTGAAACAGTTATACTAATACAGTAGTCTGGAAAGGTTCACAACTATTGCTGTCCAGGCCAAGCCCTTCAAATTGTACAACAGTAAAGACAGACTGGGCCACAGGATACCAAATAATCAATAGTCAGTAATGCAGGTGTATAGTTCAGCAGCCTCTAGCTACACTCTGTACAAAATCACTAGGTGGTAAAGACTTCAGTTGACAAAATGGGATATAACTGACACCATCACAAGCACACTGACAAACAGAACAGTCTGTATGGCAGGAAGCAGTAGGCCTGCATTAATCCACTTTATGTAAGTAATGTAAATATAGGTTCAGTGTACAGTACTGTACATCTAGATACCATAAGGCAGTTCACTCCTGATACCCCCACATTTTGTAACAGCCTAGGTTATTTATGGTGCATCCCCCCCAGACTCGATAATACAGAGCCATATACCACTGTTATATACACTGGCCTCTGGAGTGCATAAGGGCACAAATGTATTGTGTAGGTGATGCCCACACATATATGGCCCCAGCCCCACAGTATGTGTGGGGGATACAACAGCAGTGGACTTATGGCAGCAATGACAGTGTGATATACTCACAGCCCACTACAGAACAACTCCTGACAGCATGTCATATGTGCAAAGCATGGTATGTAGGTGCAGAACAGAGGCTGGAACACAGGCCCACGTGGAAAACTGTTGCCATACACTAAGCAAGTCACTGGTTTTACAAGATAGTCTGCAAGATGCCCTTTGTCAGGGAATTGAGGATAGAAACATAAATGGATATAGCCATGTACTGATAGTATTCAACACACACACTGCCAATGAAATATCTGACAGAGGACCTGTGGGGTGGACAGACAAATCATGATAGGCACACCTCTGGCCACCAACAGGAATGGCCCACAGTTGAAAGCTATGCAGACAGACTGCATTCCAAGGTAAACTAGTATGTATACACACACACACACACACACACACACACACACACCCTGTAACACCAGTACTATACAAAGCATAACACAACTCTACTTACACACTGTCTGTAGTTCTGGAGCCTGCTACAAATATGTAGCTGGCATAAGTGTGCCAGTTCTCCTGTAGGAGGTATTGCTACCTGCTGTCTGTAACACTGATGCCCACACACAGGAAGGATGTCCATCACACAGGAAAGGTAAAGGGACCATGCCCACATGATGTAGGAATGTATAGTAGGCGGTTGCCACGACAGTGGTAATTGGAAGTACTACACAGTAAGCTGCATGCATTTAGAAAGTGGAGGACACTGATTGGTGCAGAGGCCATCACTGATCATGTGCATCACCTAATAAAGCCAGGCTGCAATCTATTCAAAGCAGCTCAATTCATTTACTGGAGAGTGAGGGAGAGAGAGAAAGAGAGAGAGAGAGAGAAAGAGAGAAAATAAAATAAAAAAAGACAAAGCTCTTCAAACTAAAAGCTAAAGTCACAGACATTTTGCCAGCTGACATTCAACATGACATAATTCCCACAACAGCTATGTGAAGTATATATACATGTAATAGAATGTAGTACCTGGTCCATCATAATGGGATAGATGATGTGGAATGAGTTATATGTGCCATCAGGTGTTGCTGTGATGATGCTTAACTGAACAACTGCTATGGACAATAGTGTCTGTCCCTGTGGATAGTGGGCCATAGCCATTAACTGTGCAGGTCAGCACTGACAGACAAGATGTAAGCCATCATAGTGTGTGTTGTGTAATGGGAAGTCTGTATATTATGTGGCCAATAACTGGTGGTGGAAGTAATGCCATTATGATGGACATGTGGGAGCCATGGCTCACCACTGGTGTGAATCTGTTATGTAGCATGCCAGAATGCCATAGGTGTGTGATAGGGTTACCTGCAATCCAGTCCTACATATACATCCCTAATGTCAGGCCATGTCCATATGGCAGAACAGTGCAGCTGTGCAGGAAGGTGTTGTGAGATTGTGGAGCTGATGTCTGAATTTACCCCACATATAGCTATGCATATGTGTACATATGTCACATATACAATATGTAAAGATATATATGTATATTAGCATGTATGTCCAGAAATATACATATACCCATGTGTAGACATATATATGTGCACATAAATACATCACATATATCTACACATACACACATATATATATATATATATATATATATATATATATACACACACACACACACACACACACACACACACACACACACACACACACACACACACACACACACGTCTACATGTCTACATATATACAAACACACACACACACACACAAACATATATGTATGTAAAGACATGCCCCCTATATTACTACCACAGTGGTGCATGCTATGTGTGAGGCAGCAGCACACATAGCAATACACATAGATATCTACAGCTGGCATTGTGTGCACCATGGATGGGTATGTCACATGTTAGTCCCTTGTTGGCACCACATTGCCCCCATCTGTTAAGTATGCAGTGGGAATATGGGGAAGTATGGTAGGTACACATGTGGAGGTGGTCAGGATTGGTAGATATAGAGGACAGTCTACAGGGGTGGTATGTGACACATGTGGTGGGTAAACACTGCGGATGGTGTGTGTGGACTGTGATGTCAATGCCCCATGGGCCCCAATATGGGCACAATGGGAACAAGCCTCCCATCCACTGCTACTCTCAACAGCAGTCCACATCCTGAAGGTTCCTGGTCTGGAGGCTGAGCATGAGGAGCATATTGGCCCTGTGAATGTCTACTGGGTGCCTCAACTGATGTAGCACATCCCTCATGTGTCTGTGGAGCCCGGAATGGAACAGACCCTAGACGTGAGCTCATGGGACAGGAACATGTCTGTGTGTGCCCTGATGGGGGGCAACATCCCCTGGGTGGTTCCACCTGATGGTATTGCTGTAACAGTACATGAAGAGGCCCCAGGTTGGGACACACATGTGATGTGGCCAGGTATCATAGGCAGATGTGTGTGGAGTGGTGGATCTGCTGGCCAATGGAACATATACATGTTATTGTGTCACTGTTATAGAACATATGTTGGTTTTAATAGTCTACCCAATCCTGGTACATGTCCAACAGCATGCATAGATATCCCCAGTAACATAGACTGTCAGATGTGCAGCAATCTCAGAGCAGCCATACCACTGACATATATATGTAACCATAGTGGCCCTGACAATGGCATACAGGTGAATAGTCTGTTATAGGCCAGCAGTGAGTGTCCACACAGGGCACATGGCTACAATCACATAACAGAAGGTGTGGTACAACAATATCTGTCCAACTGGTATTTAAGCTATAGCCATACCTAATGAGTTGTGTGTACAGTCTGTTTAAGCTGATATGGTGGGGAGGATGACAGAGATGTGTATTACGAACTGTGGTAACTTTGCCGTATGAGTTGCCCAGACCTGTTTCCATCTTTATGTCTTTCAGCCAAGATGGCACATGCACAGTTGCCCACCTATTCCAATGCTAAGAATGAAGTGTTGATAGCACACATGATACAGCACTATCCACTGCTGTTTAGCAGGCATGCACATGAGCAGCCGGAGTGGACCGCCCTGTGGAACGACCTAGTCCACAGGGTCAATGATGTCAGACTGCACAACCACAGTTATGAGCAGGTCCAGCATCATTGAACTGACCTGCCTCGCAATGCCCATCAGCATGCTGCTGCAGTCTGGGGGATCACCTCGCCACAGGGGGGAGCCATGCCATCCGTTCCCCCCTACACGTGTGTCGGAGCTCCTGGCCAGCTTCATGGCATCTGCCCATCTGGACAGCTAACAACCACTGGTCTCCTTCATGAGATGTCACTCACACACTGGCCAAGGAACATGCAGGTAAGCACACAGGGAACATCAGTAGACCACTGTTGTGTAAACATCTGCATTGGTACAGGTAGATCATGCATATCTGACATGTCATAGATATATTGTGTTGCTGCATTGTAGTGATAAACAAAAGTCCAGATGTAGTAGTATCGTAGGAATGTCTCATTGATGTATGGCAATACTGCACCCAGCCTGTTTCACTGCCACAGGTGTGGCCACTGACACTGCATCTCTCACCGTCTTATGCAGGTCCCTCTGGGATAACAACAAGGCAGCAGCCTGTAGCTGGTGAGTATGTTTTATGTAGATGCTTGTCAACACACTGGGCATGCGATGGTGATGGTATATCCCATGCACACATCTAACACACCTACCCTGAATGCATGCTGTACATGTGCATGTATTGTTGCTGTGAAATGCATGGTCTCACAGGCATGACCATGATGGGGTATTGGAAGGGTATGTCAGACACCTGCATAATAACTAACATCCTGTCATTGCAGAATGTGTCCACAGGGAGTAACATACTTGTGGTAGACATGGCCTACGGTAGTGTCATGTTCTGAACAACACCCATATACAGTGCAACACCAGTGTATGTACCTGTAGGACAATGGCAACTGCTGCAGAGATACACTATGGCATAAGGCATTACAGTAGTCCACATTATCAGCTGGGTCTAGGCTGCAACATGTGGTGTTCAGTGTATGGGACACTGCAAAGTGACACACATGTAGGGCTTACTTATCATGCATCTGCATAAAAGTTGAAGGAGGGGGGGTCTCAGCATGACACACCAGTGCACTGCAGCAGGGATACTAAGGATGGTAGAAATGGCTCTATCTGCACATAGTCAGGCTCAGGACCAGTGGCAGCCATAACCCTACCCACACAGCAATAGTGACGGCAGTGTGTGAACACCATGGGACATGCACATGAGTAGACCTTGCAATCATGCAGAATAAGGGGACATGTATAGGGCAGACTGAACATACACTGGAAAATGCAGATGGCCCATGCTGGTATACCCCTGCCAGCAGCAGTGACTGCTGTAGTACAACCAACAAGAGGTGTGATAAACTGTCATGATAAAGGTGTGCACACATATGCCCACATGGTGTTTATGCATGGCAGTCAGCAGCCGCACACCTAAAACAATCTGTAGACATTGCATGTGAAAGTACAGGACATATGTCACATATTGGGCTCGTGTACTGCTAAGATATGCGGTGATCTGGTCCCATGGCAGATCAAGGATGTGTGTGTAAAATCAGTAAAGGTGTGTACACCCCCCATAGCCATGGTATGCTCTGATGGTTGTCAATATATGAGTATTGCAGTGGTCATACATGATCGTTTGATGTTCACAGCTGTAAATCAGGCATAAGGCATTCACCGGTGACAACTGTTCACATATCATCCCAGGTAAGTGTTGCGGAAAAACATAGGGGCTGTGAGAATTAAAGCTGACAACTGACACAGTACTACACATTCCACAATGGGTTATACACCTGTGAGTTGTGGTGCACAGTACATGGCAGGGTGCAGAACAGGTGCACAACAATACTGGGTACACTGGTGCAGTGGTATCCAGGGGAAGGGGCATCATCTAGTGACACAGCACATGCATCACACACACACATGTGTACTGCTGCTAGCATGAATTGACTACACCTGATCTGCATGCTGTTCTGTACCATATGTTCTGCATGTTGGCAGATGGGTGATAGGAGGACTGTGTGTACTATCATTGTGCAACCTCACCTGTGTGTGTGTGTGTGTGTGTGTGTGTGTGTGTGTGTGTGTGTGTGTGTGTGTGTGTGTGTGTGTGTGTGTGTGTGTGTGTGTGTGCATCCTGGTGGTTAGTTAGTTTGCCTGCAGGGTCACTCTGGTGAAGTGGAGGGATGTAGATGCATGTGTGTGTTTGTGTGTGTGGCCATGTATGCACATGTGTGATTGTGGGGTGTTCATAGGGCTGTACCTCCCTTTGGGACCATGCAGTGCATGGACATGGACTGCCACATTGCACACCAGGAATACTTGTCATGTGTGTAATCACTGGACAGAAAATAGTATAATATGGTCTGTAGCATGGAGCAGGCATCCAGAGGGAAGGTAGATTCCAGATACACACTTAATATTGCAGTCAGCAGAGAGGTCACCTACAACCCACATATGCAACTCTACAGATGCATTGGGGAAGTACTAGTTAACACCAGGGAGTGTATCCAAATATTACAGTTGTCACATGATGTGCTGATGGAGCAGCATATCCGGCATATACTGAGCATTACATACACATGAAACAACAGTGGGAGATATTATGGATACAACATGGTAGCCCACACATATAGGGGCCCTGCACATCATTTCTGGGCATACAGAGAGTGCATACCGAATGACAGCAGTGAGGCCATGTAAATCCACTACACACAGGTCAGACAGGTAAAGTAGCAACAGGCCTTGTGTTGTGGCCACTTGTGTAGGCATTTAGAGGACTGTGATGTTAATGAGTGGTATCGATGTGTGTATGTTAACAAGTGTGATGCAGGATGGGGTAACACATGGACATATACGTGGGATTGGCTGTAAAGCCATGGACAGGTAGGTATTACAGAGGTGTGTGTGTGTGTGTGTGTGTGTGTGTGTGTGTGTGTGTGTGTGTGTGTGTGTGTGTGTGTGTGTGTGTGTGTGTGTGTGTGTGTGTGTGTGTGTGTGTGTGTACTGTTAGGCAATGCTGTACAGGTTTTAAAGTGCATTTATTGTTTTCCCGACAGGTGGTGAGGTGAGTCATAGGTTCATAGGTAGGTACTGGGCTATCTGCCCGAAGGCATATATTAGCCCAGCCATGTTGTGCAGTATTCACTGTTAGTTCCCCTAGGCCCTTGAAATAGCAGCTAGTACCCTTGGTACCTATCTAGTAGAGCTGTTGGTATGATTCCTGGTGTGAACTTTCTGTTACCCATCCACTCATCAAGGTTCCTCTTGAAGAGTGATAGTGAGTGGCTCTGTCTTATGTAGATTGGGACCTTGTTCCATAGCAAGGGAAGTCTTTGCGAATGGAATCTATCCCTCCAGCATGTTCTATTCATTGCTGTGCTGAGGTTTATATCCCTAGAGCATGTAGCTTGAGTAGATTTGGTTTTGCTAAGATGGAGCATGTTCAACAGTTCTGGGTTGGACATGGCACTGTATGTTAGACAGAGATCGCCTCTGAGAAGGTGGTATGTAACAGAGAAAAGCCTTAGTTTTTTCAATTGTGCTGCATAGGGCAACTGTTTGAGGCCAATAATCCTCTTAGTGAGGTACCTCTGTGGTCTCTCCAGCTGCTGGAGATGCCTAGCCAGGTACATTCCAATTGGTGCATTGTACTCAATAATGGGTCTGATGAGGGAAGAGTAGAGGGGCACCACTACATCCTTAGATCTTGATGCGACTTTCGTGATCAGATGGGTCACCTAGAAGGATTTTCTAACCACCTTGGCAACTTGGTTATCAAAGAAAAGCTGACTGTCTACTTGGGTCCCTAGATCCCTTATTACTTCTTCAGATTTCAGGGGGTTACCTCCTATGTGGTAGTTTGCGGATACTCTGTTTTTTCCAAAGGGGATTACTATGCATTTTTTAGCATTTAGCTTGAGACCATGGCTTTGACACCATGCATCAGTCTCATTAAGGCCCTTCTGGAGGATATCAATGTCGGCCAGAGACTATTATAGCACCCAGTTTGCAGTCGTCTGCAAACTTGGTCAGCCACAGCCCTTCAGTGCTTGCCTGTACTTCTGAGAAGTATATGCCAAACAGGAGGGGCCCCAGGACAGAGCCCTGAGGCACACCACTCATTACTGTTCTGGATTCGGACATAGATCCTGCTACTCTTACTTTGTGGGATCTGTCTGAGAGCCAGTTTGTAATCCATCTTGTGACATAAGGGTTTATGCCCAGATTGGTGAGTTTGTCAATAATACCCGAATGGGGAATGGTGTCAAATGCTTTAGCAAGGTCAAGGTAAGCTGTGTGTACCTCCTATCCCTTATCTATAGCCTGAGTAACTGTGTCAAAGAAGTCCACCAGGTTCAGGAGGCAAGATCTGCCCTTGACGAAGCCGAACTGTGTGGGGTCAAGTGTTTGAGGTTCCAAATCTCTCCATTTATGAGTTCCATAATGATTTGCTCCATTGCCATACAGATCAGATTGGTCAGGCTTATTGGTCGGTAGTTCCCAGGGTCAGTTGTGGGCCCACCCTTGTGTAGTGGAACCACCATTGCTGTGCGCCATTCTATGGGCACATATCCTGTCGTGAGGCTGAGACTGAGCAGGGTATTCAGATGCGGGGTTAATTAATTTTGGAGCTTGCATATGACACAGCCCGGGATACCATCTGGTCCCATGGAGGCAGTGTTTTTAGCATTAGATAGAGCCTTATTAACCAATGTATCAGTAATAATTGCAGTTACACAATCCCCTGGAATAGTAATAGGCTCTGTAGGTGGCGTGGGGGGGGGGATTTCCACTGAACCTATCAGCCAAGATGTTGGCAATGTCAGTAGGATCAGTGTATTTTGTTCCATTTTGTACTAGCTCAGAACAGACCTGAACGTTGCCATTTAGGTTTTTTACGTAACCATGGAAGGTCTTATGGTTATCCTTGGCAACTTTCTTTTTGAAACTGGATTTAGTTGACTTGATGAGGGCCCTCAATTTCTTACTGATGCTGATCAGGGATGATTTTTCTACTTGAGATTTGGCCTTTTTTTGTATAAGTCTGCTCCTTTTATTGTATAGTTTGCTTATGGCCGGGGTCCACCAGACTGGTTTCTTCTTGCTTGAGGAAGGAGTCTTGGTTTTATTTGGGATAGCACGGTTCATGGAATCCTGAAGATGTATATAAAGTGCCTTGGTGTAGGATTCTGCATCCTGGATATCATTATCCTTCTGCAAGGGAATAGTGAAGCTTTCCACTTCTGACGCAAGTAGTTTGAAGTTTGCTTTGTAAAGGTTTTTTATGATGGTTTCTTTGACTGGGGGAGGTGGAGGGGTGAGGACGTCCAGGGTTATCAGTCTGTGGTCCATACAGACACCGATGATGATGAAGATAATAATGTTGAGGCACAAGTGGAGTTGTCAGGGCCCGAGACTGAACCAACATTTGACATCCCCCTTTTAGCCACCCCACCCTCGCACACAGTTTCAGTGCCTATACTCACCCCATCACCAATGGCCATAGCTGACGTTTAGTGGCAGTGCACAGGAAAGTGTGGTAACCATGCCTACTGTGTCTGGTTGCAGCAGGCATAGCCAGATGTCCGACAGGCCACCACATAAGCAGATGTCCCAGGGTGCTCATGGTAGGGCCACTGGACATCATGCACCTGGCAGAGGCGACATAACTGCTACCAGAAGAAGCATGTTTCAGGCTGTCATGGCAGCGCGGGCACATATAGAACATTACCACAGACAGGGCCTGAGGCTGCAGAGAGCTGCTGTCACATCTTCAAATGACAATGCCTGTGAAATGGTTGGTGCAATCCATGGATTAACTGAGTTCATGGATAGACAGTCTGGTGAGATGATGGCCCTCATCAACCATGGTCTGTCTGTGCTTGAATGTGTGGTGGGAGTGTGGCAACGTCCACATGGACATAGGCCAGCAATGCCAGCAGCTGGTAGTCAACATGGATGTGCCAGTACACCAAGGGGCTCCATAGTGGCAGCAACAGCCCTGGCAGTGCAGGGGGTGTGCTGTCCACACCACACCACAGCAGGCCACATGCATGTGGCCCTGGCCAGTCCCAGGTGGGACCTAGTACTAGCGGACAAATGTCATCAGCAGGTAAAAGAAGCACATCTAGGCCTGTACCTGGACGTGCCCGTGGAACCTCTGGCAGGCACAGTCCACATGTCCGGGGCCAGAGGCAGTGAACTGGACACCCTGCCAGGTATAGTCTGCAGCTGTCCATAAATACTTGCGTAGGGCAGCCACATGACAGAACTGTGTACATACATACCCACACACTATGCAAACACACCTAGGGCAACCCCTTACCTACACACACTACATCACCTTGGCCAGCTCCCCAGAGTACACCCCTCACTCACACACATGGTGTCAAACGTATGGCCCACCGTCGGCCTCTGGCAAACCAACATCACACCCTGTGCATATGATGATACCTGTGCCCCCATCCCTGTCATCCATACCACTGATGCAGGGACAGGCTGATATGGTTCTGATGCACATGGTGACTATACAACAGTGTACCACAGTACTGCAGTGTAACATGTTGTAGGGAGTAGAGTGTCAGTCATATTCGGCAGGTAGTGTATTCATCCAGCAATGATGCATTATAGCATCAATTTGCCTTTAGTTCCTAACTTGTGTAGTTTTTGTTATTAATATGACTGTTGCATCACATATGTTGTTCTATCATGATGTTCACATAGCAGATACATACAGTGAGATACATGTGGGAGGGTATACACAAACGTGACGTTTACTCATGACAGGACTATGGTTGTATTCATAATAGGTCTATATATGTCTACATGTACATACACATGTATACTCATACATATGTCTGTATACACATCTGTATAGTGCTACATACATATGGCCATGTGTACATCTCTTTGTATGTACGTATGTATATACATATGTGTATATATAGGTATATGTATATATAGATATATGTGTATACAGCTATATATGTGTGAACATCCTATGTGTACAGATATGCCTAGTTATGATGGTATATATGCAGATATCTATAACTATATGTGCATACAAATCTATTCTGATATACCTACTACTGTCAATATATCTGTAGATATCCATACGTATATGTGCATATGTATCACTATCTGTAAATGTGTAGACATATATTGTTCTGTATATGTATATAGCTGGGTGTGTATATGTATATCTATGTACATATACATACCCATTATATATATATATATATATATATATATATATATATATATATATATATATATATATAGAGATATAGATATCTGGATAATTATATGTATATTTTCACCATGTGTCCTGAACATGGAGTGTAGCCCTACCTGAGCCCCTATAGTTCCAACTTTGTAGTGCAAGGGGATGTCCGGTATGTATAGCAGGTATATTAGTTGACTATTTCTACTATAATAGGGACTGTCTTCACAGACAGGGTGTGTGTGGGAGGTCACATCTGCTTTTCACATGTGCGCCATTGGCTACTGACAGACATCCTAAGGACATCATAGCACGGTACCGCTGCTAGCACGTAATGCTCCTGTGGACTACAGCAGAGATATTGGCCAATATGTGTAGACATTCTGACACATTCTGTACAGTCCAGAGGTACATACAGAACCCATTAGTGCAAAACATGTGGACCAAGCCTAACATTATGGATGTTAACAGCCATGTAGAAGAGTATAACACATAACCACTGGTATACATTTGCCCCCATAGGTTATGCATTTACACACCTCTGTCTGTCCTGACACATAATAACTGCTGGTACAGGGGTGCCATGGCCACTTACTACCCACTAGATATTGACATACATCTATACAGCATCCCACTGCTCTGACATACTTGACTGTTAAGGGAGGCCTGGCAGCAGTACATCTGGCAAGTATCTGGACATGACTGGGTAAGTAGTCAAGGCAAACAGAACACAGCTCCGGATAAAGTGCCCCTGATAAGTAAAAGTGCAAATCCAAAGAAAAAAACTCCAGAGGCACACCACGACAAATGGAGCCGACCTGTTGAAAACCTTTTTATTCACAAAAATAGCACAGAACAATGGCCAGTAAGTTCTTTCACGTTTCTCTGAACACTTCTTCAGACTTAAAAAATACTCCTTCTATAGTACATCAATATAAAGGCAGGTTTAACCAGCTTGCACCAATCAAAATCATCCCATTACATCATTAATTAATGCAGTAATCAAAAATCAATTAAATCATCTCTGCCTAGTAATGCTTACAATACTGAAGAATGTAGTCTGTCAACACATAATGCATATAGAAAGCATATGCAAATGTGTGCATGCAATAAAAAAAAAAATATATATATATGTATATATATATATATATATATATATATATATATATATATATATATATATACACACTAATAAAATGTGCATAGACAATATATATAACAAGATACAACCATTAATATATAAAATAGGGGCATTCATATAAACACCCCACATCTGAAAACATGTTTATTCTAGCCATTTAATGTTCATAATGTCAGTAAAATTTCATTACCATAAAAATCTGCTATTCCGTATAAAAACTACTATTCCATAAAAACTTCATACTCGTATATATGTAAAAACATGTATTCCTATTTGTGTATCAAGGTAATAAATAGGGGTCTGCCCATTAAAAATGACTAGTGAGTTGGGGGTCTATCTTTAAGGAAGGGTTTCAGTGAAACCCCATCATTTAGGCCATGTAACCTATCTGCTTGTAACCTCAGGATCCATCTAGCTTCCTGCTTCTCAGTATGGTTCCTGACATCACCTAACCTTGCTGTTTTATATATTAATTCAATCACCGTAAACTGAAATTTGTGTGTTGTATCTGTATGCATTACATGTCTTGCAAGAGCATTACTCTCATCTTCTCTGATGGCATAAATGTGTTCCCACGCTCTCTCAGTGTTCTATTGGTTTTGCCAACATAGAAGCAACTACATTTCTGACATACAGCTAGATACACGAGATCCATTGTCTTACAGTCTGCATATATCTTAAAAGAAAATACATGACCTGCGTCAGGGTGAACAAATTCCTTGCTCCCAGACATGAAACTGCAATAGTTGCATGACCTATATGGAAACATCCCTACTCTGACAGATTTGGTCCTATCCCTTCCAGTCTTCTCACAGCACAATATCCTTTTCAATGACTGAGTATTCCTGTATGTAAGATTCGGTGTATTCCCTACTGTTTCTCTGACTTTACTGTCCAAAGTGAGTATGCGCCAATTATTGTGAATGATCGCCTTAATCTTTCTACTATTGTTTGTGTAGGGTATCACTATCCTATTGATATTGCCAGTACCTCTGGTTCCATTAGTCTCTATACATAATCTCTCTCTATTCCTCTTAATGTATGGTTTACCTGTGGTGTCCCTTCTGGTCACAGTCTCATCATGAATATTATCAGTTTGATAGCTGTGGTACCCTCTCTCTTTAAATTCATTCTCTAAACTGTCTAACCTGAGCTGAAATACAGATTCTTCACTGGTGAGCCTGGAGGCCCTTAGGGTCTGACCTTTAACTATATTTTGATAGATGTGTGGAGGGTGCATGCTTGTGCGATGTAACAATGCATTCTTCCTACAAGTCTTCCTAAACATCTCTGTCTTTATCCCTTCATCTTGTTTACATACTAACACATCTAGAAATTCTCTCTCTTTCTTGAACCAATTCCCTGTAAAAGAGAGAAAATTGGTAGTGCCATTTATATACTATATGAAACTTTTTAAACTATCCTCATCACCTCGCCAAACCAAAAAAAATCTACAAAGCGTTTATAGTATTTGAACGGAGTTGTATACTGTATATTCTGCATCACATATGTATCCTCCCAATATGCCATTACCAAATTGGCATAAGAATTGGTGCATGGATTCCCCATAGCTACATCTTTCAATTGTAGAAAATAGTTGTCATCATATATAAAGACATTGTTTTTCAAGATAACATCCATGAGCATTGCACATCTAATGATCAAATCTCTTGGCATGCTTTTCTCTATCAGGAACAACCTCATATATTCAACACCTGTTTCATTTGGTATACTAGTATACAATGAGGTGACATCTAAAGTAACTAACATATCTGAGGATATATCACCTCCTGTTGTCACATACTCTGTCAGAGTTTCCATGAAATGCTGAGTATCTCTAATCACTGTTGTTGTCACATCAACCACATTTCTTAATTGCTTCTCAACATAAATAGATACAGACTCTGTTAGCCATCCTTTACTCGAGACAATGGGTCTCACAGCAGGATATATATATTTAAATATATATGTATATATGTATATATTATATATATATATATATATATATATATATATATATATATATATATATATATATATATATGGATATATGTATATGTATATAATATATATGTATGGCAGGGATTCACTAATCCTCCGTGTAAGACTAAATAAGTCTTACACGGAAACAGCAGTCTAAGAGGAAGACGTCAGCGCGCCATGCATATTCATGAGTGCGCACTGACTCAATTCAAAGGCTAACAAGGAGCATGTAAGACTGCAGGGGGCATTTCAGACTGCCGAGCAGTCCAAATATCCACTCCCCTGCAAATATATAAATGTGAAAATGACAAGTGCAATGAGCGAGTCCACTGAAATGTACACATAGCAAACACTACACATCCCCACATACTAAACCCCTTTGTAATTGTAAAATGTAAACTTTTTATTTTTTTTATAATTCCAGACATAGCTGCCCATATTTGTGCATGTTTGCACGGGTTTGTCCATTGCTTATCTACAGTTAGCAATTTCGACATTGAAGAGTATAATAAGAAATGTTTTTGCAAATTAAGCCAAATAGCAATAGCGTAGTGGTAGAGTCTTTGCAGAAAGAGGAGGCATTCCCGGTTCTAGTCTCACCGTTCTCCTTTCTATTTTATGTTTTAAATTAGTATATAAAATAATTCCTAACATATATGAATTAAATTTTAGTAAAAAGCATTGAAATGGCCTATGTATTAGTGAACAAAATGTATATATATAAATATAAGAAGGTGAGCAGCATTAAGGATATTGACATATAATTGCCCATATCTAAGCAGCGTTGTACCCAGCGCAATATAGTTGCCCATAGCTAAGCAGCGCTTTACCTAGTGAATTATAGTTGCCCATAGCTAAGCAGCGCTTTACCTAGCACAATAGTTTTGCGCAGAGCTCCTCACCGCGCTAACCAGCGCACCGTCGGGCAACGTCGGGCAACGTGGAGCAACGTATAGCAAAGTTGAGCAAAGTCGCCTAAACACAGCCACACCCCCTAGCCTGTCTGGACAGTAGTAAAATAAAAAGCAATGACAAGGCTCGAACCCAGGACACTGTGCACCATAATCAAAGCACTGAACCACTAAGCCATGACAGCTTTGCATAAACATGCACTGTTAACATACATATACTTATAAGTGGAAGTTTAACCATTGCTAAGCAGGTTTGCTGTTAGCTGAGAATTTTCAAAAATGGCCAATCACAAATAAGTGCGGGAAATGAGGCATATTTAAGCTCCATAGGTGGGAATACTCACCATAACTGGTTGTAGCTACCATCTGCAGTCAGAATGGCCGGTGCTGGAAAGGGTACTCGCTTTCAAGCGCAACGGTGGGGCATCGAGGAGTCAAAATACATGGTTTAGCTCCTTGTCCACCATCATGAGTCAAGACTCCTGCAGGGCCAGTTTCAAGGGGCGGAGTACAAAGTGGAGGCTTGGAACTGGTTAGCTCATGATCTCACCAGTGCCACAGGCATCCCTCGGACTGGTGAGCAGGTCCGTCACCACCATGCAGACCTGAAGAGATGGAAGCAGGACCAACTGAACCGATGGATACAGGAGGCCCTTGACATGCAAGACTCCCCACTACTGAGTAGGTAACTATGGAATGAAGTATGTAAGAATACTATTGTAGTCTATATAATGGATAGGTATGTCTCAATATCCCTTCATTTACTTCACAGCTGCAGGTGTCCGTGCTGTGAATTGGCAGGCCTATGCAGATAGGCTGCTAAGGCTGCGCCACCAGGCAGGTTAGTAATTATTCTGCATGTATTATTATATAAAATAAGTGAGAGAGCCTAAAAAAGAGTGTTGTAACCCATTAATAAAGGTATAATAAGTCTTGAATAAAGTCTCTGCATGTATTGTAATATAAAATAAGTGAGAGAGCGTGAAAAAGTGTTGTAACCCATTAATAAAGGTATAATAAGTCTGGAATAAAAGTATTCTGCATGCACCAAAATATGAAATGAATGAGAGCGCCACTACAAAAGTGTGCAATGTAATTAATAAAGGTATAATTCCTGGACTGTGTCCATGTCACTTTCTTTGATATGTTGTTGTACCCTTGCATTATGGAAATAATACAGTTGTATTAAGTGCTGTAATCCACACTTGGGTAGGTCCATATAAAGTGGATGAAGGGAATGCCAGTAGCTCTTAAGCATATATACAGTCCTCAAATGTTGGTTCATGGCTAGCATTTACAGGTTAATCTGGCACATGAGTAGCTTGTGATTGTGTTCCCCAGAAATGTCAGTGTGCTGCTGGAAATGTAGGGGTCTGTTTAAATGTAGCTGATAATGTCACCTGAAGACAGCCAGATATGTAGATATATGAATATAAATGAAATATATAAATATGTAGCAGTAACATCTGCATCTTGAACAGTTTGTATGTCAGATACAGGTCAGGAATATAAACTATCAAAACCCATTTCACAATCTAATGGACACTGCCTAGTGTAATAATACATGTAGGGAATATCTCCCACTGCAGTCAGTAGGAATGTAGAGTAAACGTATAAGTATATATAAGCTGTTAATGGAGTGATCTTTTTACACCCTACTGTATGGTCATAAATAATGCCATTCCACACCTAAATGGGTATGTTTAATCTGAAAAACTTTGTTGGGACATATGTCCTATTGGTTTATAAATATCTGCATGTACTTTGATGCATGTGCCCTGTTTACATACCACAATCTTGGTGGCCTGTTGCCACCAATCAACCCTGCATGTTGTTGGAATGTCCACTGTTGTTCTAAATATGCATGTGTTATGCTTGCTGTTCAACTGTTGGAATTCTTGTGTGTTGGGTTAATGGGAATACTACTGCATGCTGTTACAACTAATTTGAAATGCTGTTGTCTGTTACTAACCCATATTGTCATTAAATCCTGCTAAACATAGAACGTATGGGAAGGCCGGTCCCAGCAGACCCTCCTCTCCCACCTCAGCTGGCGATGGCACCTGGCACGAGCATGTCCGGTGCCCAGCCCTGGACTTCCTCCTCCGGTGGCCCTGTGCCACCTTCGGGTGGAAGCACTGCAGGGGATGGGGCTCATCCCCCCTGCAAGCGTGGCCAGAGGAGGGCCACCTATCACCCTCCGAATGGCCCAGGCTGTGGTGCTTAGGGAGATCAAGTGTTCAGTCACTGATCCTCTATGCCAGCTCGAGGCACAAGTGGCACGACTCATAGGTGAGCCTGCCCCTCCTACTCAGCCCCCAGCACAGCCACCCTCTGGGCTGTGAAGGTGCAGTGGTGACTGCCCATGGGTGGGGATCTCAGTTCCACTGTTGCCATCTGTGGGCTCATGGGCTTGCGATATCCAAACATCCGTCCCCGTCAATTGTGTTCACCCACCACATGTGTCATATTGCGCCCCTGTATGCGTCTTGTTTGTCTTGTCTGTTTACCTCCCCAACCTACCTTCCCAAATATACCTACTTCCTCTACCTCACATTCCACTCTCACCTGAAAAAAAAAGGGCAATCTGTTCCCACAAAAAAATTACGCCCCATACATAGCTGCCCATTTTGCACACATGTCCACTGGACATGTAAACTGATAATTATAATTGGCAGTACAACATACTTTGTTGTCCTCACCCCTCTCTCAGGGGTGGAAGGTTTCAAATTTCACTCTAAATGTCTAACATATGCACAGCTGTTACTGGTAAAGAAATGGGCAGCTATGAACCTTCCCTACACCCGTCCTGCACATCCCGAGCTGGTTTCCCTAATGTCTTTCCCTCTGTGCCCCATTTTTCACCACTTTCCTATCTCCCCGTTTTCTTTTCTTTCAAAGAAACTAGCGCAGGGTTAGCGGGAGTAAGCACTTTTAAGCAGTAGTTAGTGGGGGTACATGAGTGTGCGCTTGTGTGCGCTTAGCTAAGCATCGCTAAGCATTGCGCAAACTCACGCAAACCCACTTCCAACTGCTTAAAAGTGCCTTAGTCACTCTGCATGGTAGGGCCCTTGTTCTGCTGAGCAGCAAAATAAAATACCTCTGTCAGTCTCGAACCCCAGACCCACTACACTGCATGTCGTACCACTAAGCCACAATAGACATACAACAAGTTGGTGCTGTAATAAATATATCATGCATTACAATGAGTGAATGTAAAGGGAAAATAGGAATGCCATAACACAAATCTTGTTCTGTGGATCTTTACCAGCAGTTGTTGTGGAATTGCATAACATGACTGTGAAAAGAGAACCAGCCATTCTAGCAGGAAATAATGTTACATTAGCACTTTACAAACCGCACACAGTATCAGAGCAGGATAAACACTGGCATATTTGAATAGGTCAGAGGTCATACTTCCCAACTGTGACTGCTTTTCAGGGATGTCCCTGATTCATAAACAAATGTTAACTGTGTCCCCCTGAAGCCCTCTGAAAAGTACTGACGTTAGGCAGAAAAGTGGGGAATTACACTTGATGAATAATGTCAATAAGTAAGAGTAGACACTGCTTGCATGTCAGAAAATGTGTATTAATACATATGTTCTGATTCTCTCAGTCTCAACTTAAGTCTGTAATATATTACAGGTGTACCTCATTTATATGTACCATTCCCTGAAGCTGTTCAGATATACACCTGAATGTATCAGAGGCCTGGCAGAGGCAGAAACACACAGGCATATCAGCTTTTCTGCTGTTACACACTCTACAAATAGCTTTGGAAGGAGTTACACAAGCATACCATTATGTAGGAGTACAACACAGAAATATCAAAGGATGTAGCCATGAACTGGTAGCAACCAACTGTGACAATGCCATTGTTCCAGTGCTGAAAAGACCGGTGTGGTGCACAGACAAAGAATAATAGGCTAACCTCTGGCTACCATCTTGATATGTCCACAGGTGGGAGCTGCGCAGACAGACTACTTGTCTTGATAGGCTAACAGGTACACAGCAACCCTGTATGTTCAGCAAGATAAACATCACACAATAATAAATAATGCTCTCTGTACTTCTGCACCCCTACCCAAAAGTACAATATACCTGTGTTCAGGCTCTACCAAGGATGTAGGTAGGCATACTCAGTACTGAAATTTGTCCAGTTGTCTTGAGCAGCCTGTGCTAATGTCAACACAAAAAACCCACAAACTGTTCGAAGTGAGTAAATTAATATTTACAGTATAGTAGTTCACAAACAGTTCATGTGCCAGAAGAATACATTGCAATAACTACTTTCATATGGCAGTTAATTGTCTAATTAGAAAAGAAAGTACATACTCCCATGTATCTTGTGTTAGCATTTGGAGGGGTGAGTAAAATTCTACACTGACAAGTGTGTACTAGAAGAAGCAACATTCAGGTTTGAGTACAACATGCAAATCACTGGCTACAACCCTAGCTTCAGACAAAAGAGGTATACCAACATTCTGACTGACACAACGGTGTCCACAGCAAACAAGCATGGGCCCCACTTTTGAAAGCTGAAAGGGCTACGCCTACCTAACTTAGCATTTTATAGCAATGGGCTGCTATGACAGTGAGTACTGCAATTACCACACAGGCCCAGTACATTAGATTACGGACTGCAGCAGGGAAACTGATGTCACTGAGCCACATAGTGATAATGAAGATAGGTGTGTTGAGGCACAGGCATGTTTGCCAGGGTCTGTCGTTAGGCCACCAATCAACAGTACACAACTGTCCACCCCATCCATTCACATAGTCATACTGCCAATACATCAATCACCAGTGGCCTTAGGTGAGGGACAGCGTACAGTCGGCATTGGCCAGGACAGTGTGGTATCTATGGCACATGCATCCCCACACAGCAGCCATACCCAGATGTCTGGAAGGGTACCACATAGGCAGATTTCCAGGGGTTCTCATAGGAGCACTGCTGCTCATCATGCCCCTGGCAGATGTGCCACAGGACTTACTACCTCAGGCATGTTCCAGGCTATCATGGAGGCACAGGCACGTATGGAACGGTACACCAGACAGGGACTAAAGGCACAGTGGCAACATAACACCGTTATACTTGAGAGTATCCATGACCTAGCAGGTGCCATCCTTCATTACACTGAGGTCACTGATAGACGTTGGGGTGAGACATTAGATGTCCTCTGCAATGTCATGTCCATGTGTCAGCACAGTGCAGGATGGTTGAGTCATCGACGTGGTCGTATGCCAGCAACATCAACAGCTGGCAGCCACTGCTGACGTCCCTCAAGCCACAGATGCTCCCATAGTGCCAGCACCAGCCCCAGCAATGTTGGGGGTGGGCTGTCCATAGACCTTACTAGAAGACCATGTGCACGTGGCTCTGGACAGTCCCAGCAGGGACCTGGGTCCAGTGTACATCCCTCTATCTCTGGGGATAGTACCCAGTCTGGCTTAGTACCTGATACTGTCAGGAGCACCCCTGCCAGACACAGGTACCGTGTCCATGGCCAGAGGCATTGATCTGTAAAGCCTGGCAGGTACAGTCTGTGGCTGTCCCACAAATACCCGTATATGGCAGCCACATGGTGGATCTGTGTGCCTGCAGACACACACACATAAAACACATACCTAGGGCTAACACATACCCGCACACATTACATCATCATTGGCCCATAGCTGTACTCTTAGCCCTCACACAGACACACACACACAGACACACAGACACACACACACACACACACACACACACACACACACACACACACACACACACACGTCGATTATGTGGCTCACTGTAGGGCTCTTGCAAACCAACAACACACCCTGTGCATATGATGAAATCTGTGCCACCTCCTGTCATCTGTAACATTGATGCAGGAACAGGCTACCATGGTGCTGATGCACAGGGTGACTTTATAACAGTATAGCAATGTTAGCATCTTGTCAGCAGTAGAGTGTAATGATATCCTTGAAGGTGTAGGTGAGCAGGCATGATGCATTAAAGGTATGATTGTCAATGTAGTATTGTTTCCAACAGGGTTATTTCCACTAGTGTATTGTCCACCCACATGCCAATTGGCTGATGTGTGTAATATTGGCAGCATGTGTTACAGAGTGAACAGTACATGTGGGATGTGCGTAGCACAGACTTGCAGGTGTACATTAGTGAACATGGTGGAGGTGCACTGTCTGCATGTACATGCATGGTGGACACATGGGCAGGGTGACATGACCTGTTTTACAAAGTAACACTTCATAGTTTCTATTGGTGGCCAGTATGCATTGTACCACCCACAATTTGGAACTCGTGTACACATGTGTGTATGACATTGTTTGACACTGTGCTGTGGGTGATACTGTTACTACCTGTCATTATTTTGCATTCTGGTAGTATGCATAACCTCAACAGCCTGACCATAACCAGTGGTGAGATGATGTCTTGACAAGTGACACACAGATGTAGGACACACAGTAACATTTGGATCCTTCAGGTACTATACTATGGCAGTAACCAGTGGTATTTACCTGCACTCATTCCTGAGACGACTCCTGTGTGGCATATAGCTCTCTTAGGTACAAGCACTCACAGTAGGGATATGTCCGTCCACGTCTGGTAATGCATACTGTGGTGTGGCCTATAATGCATTGTCCAGATGACACACACATTCTCCACATGGGTACTATACACACAGATACCTGTTGTCAAACCCATACTGTAAGCTGTGAGCTGACCTAAGCATAGTCATCCACCTTTATGACACATTGTATCCCCACAGTACCACATAGGTAGTAGCCACTAACATGATGAACAGGTACCAATGTGTACATGCAGCCAAGTGTTATGTCATCCCTCCTTTGGTAATCACATTTGCAAAGGTATTATTAAATCCCTTGGTGTATCACATAAGCAATAATGGGTCTGCATGCATATCCACAGAGGTTGTTGTACACCTATGATGAATAGCCATCATTGACAGACTTTGTTGTATTTGAACAGGTCTGCAATATACCTCAGCCATAAACACTCACTCACACAATTCAATAGACACTGTAATGAGTGTGTGTGACATGGATGACATAGGCCAGGGATCATTGCAGTGGCTGGCCTTGTCCCATGCATACAGATGTGACCTAAGGTCTGGAAAGCAGCAGCACACTCTAGCAAATATGACTAATGTGTTGATGGAGAGAGCAGGGTTCACACACATGAAATAAGTGAGGTCACATGTACTTATATGTATTTGCCACACAGCTACCTGACGTGCAATGCACATACTGTTGTCATACTGATATGTCATATAGTAGTAAAAGCAAAACCCACAACACTTTGACCAACAGTGTCGCACACATAGAGTACACACACTCACCAAGTGCAGGATTCAAACCCCTATCTAACTAATGATACTATAGAAGTATGCATTAACACGATGTGTTATGCACATTACTGGCAGTTGTTGTTTCCACAGGTATCTTTGTAGGATGGTGACATCATCAGACTTGACAAAGATCACTATACCACTTTTAAGGTTTTATACTACTCTCCAAAAAGCTTGCTCCTCTCCAAGGAGATCACACACAGACACACACACTTGCCAAGTGCAGGATTCAAACCCCTACCTAACTAATTCATGATACTATAGAAGTACGCATTAACACGACACAATATGCACATTACTGACAGTTCTCTCTTCCACAGGTATCTTTGTAGGATGGTGACATCATCAGACTTGCAAAGATCACTATACCACTTTTAAGGTTTTATACTACTCTCCAAAAAGCTTGCTCCTCTCCAAGGAGATCACACATAAAAAGACACACACTTGACAAGTGCAGGATTCAAACCCCTACCTAACTAATTCATGATACTATAGAAGTACACATTAACACAACGCACTATGCACATTACTGGCAGTTCGTTTTTCCACAGGTATCTTTGTAGGATGGTGACATCATCAGACTTGACAAAGATCACTGTACCACTTTTAAGGTTTTATACTACTCTCCAAAAAGCTTGTTCCTCTCCAAGGAGATCACACACAAACAGACACACACATTTGCCAAGTGCAGGATTCAGACCCCTACCTAATTAATTTATGATACTACAGAAGTACGCATTAACACAACACACTATGCACATTACTGGTAGTTCTCTTTTCCACAGGTATCTTTGTAGGATGGTGACATCAGACTTGATAAAGATCACTATACCACTTTTAAGGTTTTATACTACTCTACAAAAAGCTTGCTCCTCTCCAAGAAGATCACACACAAACAGACACTTGTCAAGTGCAGGATTCAAACCCCTACCTAACTAATTCATGATACTACAGAAGTACACATTAACACGACGCGCTATGCACATTACTTGCAGTTCTTTTTTTCCACAGGTATCTTTGTAGGATGGTGACATCATCAGACTTGACAAAGATCACTATACCACTTTTAAGGTTTTATACTACTCTCCAAAAAGGTTGCTCCTCTCCAAGGAGATCATACACAAACACACACACGCACACTTCTCAAGTGCATGATTCAAAGCCCTACCTAACTACTTTATGATACTACAGGAATACCCATTTGCACAACACGCTATACACATTACTGTGAGCTGTCCTTTCCACAGGTATATTTGTAGGATGGTGACATCATCAGACTGCACAAAGTGGGTTACAGTAGGTGACATTAGGTGGCCTGCATAGTAGGAATGTCTAAACACGTTGGCCATGTGATCATCAAAGGAGAGTTTACTATCTACCTGTGTCCCCAGGCCCATAATGACTTTCTCCATAAATACTGGATTACCACCTATGTGTTAATTTGTGTGCACTTTGTTATATCCAAAGGTGATGATTATGCATTCTTTGGCATTCTGCTTGAGGATATTGTTTTGACACCCATGTATCTGTCTCTGTAAGACCCTTCTGGAGGATGTCTGTCTCAGCTGTGGAGTCGAGTATGGACCACAGTTAGCAGTCATCTGCAAACCTGTTCATCCATACTCCTCCCATGCTTGCCTGTACCTCTGAGCAGTATCTACTTTACAGGTGGGGTCCCAGGACCAAGACCTGTGAGATAACATGTGTGATTGCCTTAGAGATGGACATGGCACCCGCAACTCTGAACACGTGTGTTTGATCTGTGAGCCACTTAGCCACACATCCTGTGACATAGCTGTTAATGTTCAAGCTGGTAAGCTTGTCCAGGATGACAGTGGTGAATGGTGTAGAAAGTCCTTAGTGAGGTCCAGGTGGGCTGTGTGGACTACTTTCACCTCCATCTATGTCCTTGGTAACTCTTTCAAATCAGTCAACTAGGTTTAGGAACCAGGATCTGCCTTTAAAAAGGCAAAGTTGTGTAGAGAGCAGTGTCTGCAGATACCCAATATCTGTTTTTATGTGTTTCATGACAATTTGCTCCATAGCTTGGCAGACCAGGCTGAGTAGACATATAGGTCAATATTTCCCAAGTTCTGTTGTGGCACCCCCTTTGTGGATCTGGATGACTATTGGTGTATGCCATTCTTTGAGTACGCAGCCTATGTTATGATTTAGTCTGGACAGTGAATGTAGGTGAGGGTGTAGTTCCTTTTGGGCCTGGTGTACGACGCAGCCTGGGACACCATCCAGTGCCATTGATGCTGTGTTCTCAGCTTTGGAGAGGGCTGTCTTTACCTGCATGTCCATGATGTCTGGGGCTCTGCATACTTCTGAGATGGACACAGGCCCTTTTGGGAGTGATGGGGGGGAGTTTGCACTGGACATGTCCACCATGTTGTGGGCAATGGAAGTTTGTTCAGTGTATTTCTTGCCATTTTTCAGTAGGTGACAGCATATTTGGAGGTTGACACCTACATGTCTGGTATAGCTACCTAAGGCTTTGTGGTTGTTATGCTTACATTCCTTGGCAGTTTGTCTTTATAAACTGGCCTTGAATTATTTAATGAGCAATCAGTGCTTCTTCCTAATAATGATCAGTGATGCCTTTTCTTTTGTGACATTTGCTCTATGATGTGTTTGTTTCCTCCTTCTGTTGTCTAGCTTATTTATGTGCAACGACCACCGAATTGTTTTCTTATTTTTGAAGGAGTGCATCTTGGTTTAATTTGTGTTGTCTCCATACATGCATCCCTGTAGATGCTCATAGGATGCACTTGTAAATGATTCAGAAGATTTTATACCATTATCCTATAGCAAGAGGAATTTGGAACTTTCCACTTTTATCTTGGCCAGTGTGCAGTTTCCTTTTGAAAATATCACATTGGTTCCATTGACTGCCCGGGGGACGGGGGGGGGGGAACGGGGGGGCAGGATGTGGATGTTCAGTGTTATTACCTTATGAACTGACATTAGCAGCGATGGGTTTATCTCTGTTGTGGAACACTGGTACCACATGTTGGTGATGATCAAGTCCAGTATGTTGTCACCTCTAGTGGGTGTGGTGACCAGCTGTTCCAGGCCATTTGAGCTTTTCTTCTCTAAGAAGCATTGGCCAAAGGACGTTGTACACATGTAATTCTTCCAGTCAATGTTTGGGTACTTGTAATCACCTCATGTAATGGTGTTTGGTAGGACCTTTATAGTTTCCACTGTTCTCAGGAATAATGAGTGAGGTTCCTTAAACAAGGTAGGTGGTCTGTAGCAGGCTACAATCTGATAAGCGGCTTTGCCCAATGTTAGTTGCACTTGCATGGTCTCCAAGGCCTCATGCTGTGCTACTAACCTGAAGGTGTGGGTATCCATAATGTAAATGGATACACCCCTTCCCTTTTGTCTTTCACTCTGGGTTATGGGCCTGAAGATCAGAAGGATTGTGTGTGTTTTACGTAGAGCATGTCCGACAGCTCTGTGTTTGACATAGCTTTGTATGTTAGGCAGCGATCACCTGTGAGTAGGCGATATGCGAGACAGTACATCTGGAGCATTTTGACATGGTCTGTGTATGGCATGTATTTCAGGCCACTAATGCTCTTTGTGAGTTATTTCTGCAGGCTTGACAGTTGTTGTACATGTCTTGTGAGGTACATAGCAAAAGGGGCATTGTACTCTATTATGGATGTAGTGATGAGTAGAGGGAAACAATGTCCTCTTCTATTCTGCATGAGACAGCTTTTGTGATGAGGTGTGCCATGTAGACAGATTTCCTGACTACTGTGGGGATATGATTATCACAGGTGTGTCCACTGTCCACCTGTGACCCAAGGTCTCTTATCACACTTTCAGTGCTACGTATACTACCGTCTATGTTGTAGTTCATGGCTACAGAGTTTATACCAAAGGGAGTGACAATGCACTTTTTGGCATTGAGCTTGAGACCATGGCTTTGACACCAGGCATCTGTGTCAGTGAGGCCCTTTTGTAGGATATCCACATCTTTAGTAGTTTCAATTATGGCTCCTAGTTTGCAGTAATCTGAACACTTCATTAGCCACTGACCTTCCATGTTGAAGGTTACTTCAGGGAAATACATACCAAACAGGACAGGACCCAGGACTGAACCCTGTGGTACTGCACTTATCACCGGTCCAAAGTCGTACTCGGAGTATGCTACCTTCACAGTGTGTGTTCTGTCAGTGAGCCAGTTGCCAACCCATCCTGTGACATAGCACTTTATACTTACTTTAGTGTGTTTATCTATAATTCCAGAGTGGGGGATGGTGTTGAAAGCTGAGGCAACATCTACATAGGCTGTGTGAACCACCTTACCCTTGCCTATGGTTCTGGTGACTGCTTCAATGATGTCTATCAGGTTTAGGTGACATAATCTGCCTTTTACAAACCCAACATGGTAGTGGTCCAGAGTTTGGAGATTACCAATGTCTTTTTGTATACGTTATATGATGAGACATTCCATGGCCTGTCAGAGCAGGCTCATCAGGCTAATGGGGCACTAGCTCCTGGGGTCCGTGGTGGCTCCCCCCTTGTGTAGTGGGATAACCGTCCCTGTGCACCATTCCACAGGCACAAAGCCTGGGATGAGGCTATGATTGAACATGTTATATAGGTGTGGTGACTGTTCATTCTGTAGTTTGTGTACAAAACAGCCTGGGATGTTATCTGGTCCCATGGATGCTGTGTTCCTGCCTTTGGAAAGTGTATTTTACCTGTGTGGCCATGATGACAGCAACTTTGCAGTCTTCTGTTATAAAGATGTGCTCTTTCATGGGAGAGAAGGGGGCAAAGTTAGCACTGATCCTATCTGCCAGGATGTTGGCAATATCAGTTGCGTCTGTATAGTTAGTGCCATTGAGCTGTAACTCATAGAAGATATGAGTGTTGCCATTGAGATTCCTGACATAGCTGTAGAATGCTTTGTGGTTGTCTTTAACATCAGTGTCAATTTTGTTTTCATAACTAACTTTGGAGGATTTTAGCAGGGATCACAGCTTATTACTGCTATTGACCATGGAGCTCCTCCCCTCATGTGATTTTACCCTCTCTTGCAATACATTCTTCCTTCTGTTGTGCAGTTTGTTTATGCTAGGGGAACACCAGATTGGCTTCCTTTTCTTGGAGGATAACATCTTGGTTCTGTTTGGGATAGCACGATGCATGCAGTCATGTAAGTGCTTATAAAGTCCAATTGTGAAGGATTCAGTAGTCGTAACTGTATTGCCCATCTGCATGGGTGTCCTGCAGTTCAGCTCTTCTGTCTTAAGCATAAATTTGGCTTTGGAGACATTTATTAACATGCTTTCCTTAATGGGGGTGTGGGTCCTGGATGTCGATATGTAGGGTAATTAGCTTATGATCAGATGGGAACAATGAGGTGCTGGCTTCAGGTGTGCAACACCAGTCACGCAGGACAAACCAAACACCGTACAAACACAAATAACCACAAAGTGAGATAAATACTACTCATTGCCAGGAGTGTCATCCTCCAGATGCACACACTTGAGGCACCTCTCATTATGGAGAATATTGATATCTGTGCAGTAACAGGAACCTAGCTCATGGCTCCAGACAGCACATGAGCACTACCAGGATACTACTCATTCGATACCTTTCAGCAGCAGAACATGAATCATAGCACATAGGGTGAGGATGTACCCATATTCATCAAGGATACCTACACCTCTGTGTACATGGTCACTACAGGATATGTACCCATAGAATGTTGCACAGCAATGTTCTTCATATTCCACAGGTGTGGGGACACAAAAACCCCTTGGCATTCATGCGCTATGAGCCTGACGAGTGTGTTCTGCAAGGCAATGGAGCCATCCATAATGGAAGTCAACAATACAGAGATTGGGAACATTCACACAGTTGAGCACACCCAGTTTGGCTTAATGAAATGCAGAGCATGTCTCATGAACTGGGAGGATTTATTTGACAGTTACCCAGCCTACAGATGATTGAAATGAGCTCCACACAGCCTACCTATACCTCGCTAAGGCCTTTGACACCATTACCCCAGTCAGGTATCATAGTTGAACTCACTATCCTGGCCACAAATCCATACATCACAAGATGGATTGCAAACTGGCTCACAGATAGATCCCACACATTAGGTGTTGCTGGCTACTTATCAGACTCTACACTGGCAATGACTGCTGTCCCCCAGGGTTCAGTCCTGGGGTCCCTCCTGTTTGGTATAGGCTTCTCAAATGTACATACAAACACAGAGGAGGGTTGTGGTTGACTACATTTGCTGGGAACTGTAAAGTGTTTTCCATAATAGATTCCACAGATGACAGACATTTTCTCCAGATGGGACTCTATTGCACAGATGTGTGGTGTCAGAATCATGGCCTCACTCTCACTGTGGAGGAATGCATAGTGATCCACTTTGTTGAAAACAACATACACACAAACTACCACATATGTGTTACTCCCTTAAAATGTCAAGGTGATAAGGGATCTGGGGACACAAGAACATAGTCATCTTTCCTTTGACAATCATGTTACCAAACTGATTGAGGGATCCAATGTGGCTCACCTATTCAACAAAGGGTTTGCATTGGGATCCAAAGAGGTAGCATTGGCACTCTACTCTTATGACATCAGACCCATCATTGAGTACAGTGCACCATTTAGATGTACTCAAGTTAGCATATCCAGCAGCTTTACAGACCACATAGATAACACAACAAGAGGATTACTGGCCTCAAACAGTTGTGTTATGCAACACAACTGGTAAAACTGGATCTGTTCTTCGTTGCATAACACTTACTCATAGGCACACTCTGCCTAACATACAGAGCCATGCCCAACACATAACTGTTGAACATGCTACATGTACAGATAACAACATTGAGTCGCCCTACACATTCCAGGGATATGAACCTCATCAGAATGATGAATACAACATGCTGGTGAGATAAAGTACCATCACAGACACTTGCTTTACTTTGGAACTGAGTCCCAATGTACATCGTACAGAAACCCTCGCTGACACTCTTCAATTGGTACCTTGAGTGGATGGGAAACAGACAATTCATGCCAGGCATCACATCAGCAGCACCACTAGAAAGAGCCTTAGGGTACTAAGTATTAGAACTAGGCCAACTCCATGGCCTTGCAGATCAGCCTTAATAGGCTTATAAGACTATAGTTCCCATGGTGTGTTGTGCACCAACACTTGGGGATTGGGCCTAACATTGCTGTAACGCTATCAACAATTTCATATCCTGTACAGAGGGTGCGTCGCAACAGACTGTTGAGGTGCAGGGTCAGTTTTGGAGTTCACATAGGACACAGCTAGGGAAACCATATCATCCCATAGACACCGTGTTTTTAGGTTTGGAAAGGGCTGTTTAACCACTGTATATGTGATTCTGTGTTTTCACAATCTCCAGGTATGATAATAGGCCCTTTTCTCAGTGAGAGGGGGGTAAATATGTATGAACCTGTCTGACAAGATGTTGGCAATGTCAGTCATGTCCATGTATTCATTTACAACTTGCACTAACGCAGAACATATATGATTTTACATTGATATTTATGACATAGTGAAATAAAGCTTCATGGTTCTCTATGGCCTTTTATTATTTCTTCAAAGAACATGGATTGGATAATGTTAGGTGTGCTCATTGTTTATTGATGACAGTAATGGGAGATTTCTTGATCTTCTTTGAATTTTCACTTTCTTTGAACAACTAAGTACTTGTAGTACATAGCTGGATTATGACGGGTCCAATATATTATATGAGTCTGTTTTCATATAAGTCTGTGCACAAGGCAGGATTGGTGAATAGTGACATGTTTCTGGGGTAAGAACTGCAACTACCAGATATGTGTGGCCCACTGCTGTACTCTGTACTCAGACATGGCCTAAGTGTGTGAGCATGCCCAGTATGACCTTTCAGTATGTTGCTGACTGTAATTTCCTAAATTTGAAGTGTGTGAGCATGCCCAGTATGGACATATATAATAAATCTGTGTGAAATATCAAGTTATTTCAGGACTCACCTTTGTGTTGTACATTGACAGGAAGCACACTGTGCCTGCAGGGCTTCCATGAGTCACTCTGCATAGAGATCTCAACATTTCTACATACAAGGGGGTGGCTATTATTTGTACATTATTACCTAGGGGGCACATATGATTGTTACTGTGGGTGTACATAGGATAGTACAATTGGAACCTTGAGTGGATGGGAAACAGACAATTCATGCCAGGCATCACATCAGCAGCACCACTAGAAAGGGCCTTATGGTACTAAGTATTAGAACTAGGCCAACTCCATGGCCTTGCAGATCAGCCTTAATAGGCTTATAAGACTATAGTTCCCATGGTGTGTTGTGCACCAACACTTGGGGATTGGGCCTAACATTGCTGTAACGCTATCAACAATTTCATATCCTGTACAGAGGGTGCGTCTCAGACTGTTGAGGTGCAGGGTCTGTTTGTTTTGGAGTTCACATAGGACACAGCTAGGGAAACCATATCATCCCATAGACACCGTGTTTTTAGGTTTGGAAAGGGCTGTTTAACCACTGTATATGTGATTCTGTGTTTTCACAATCTCCAGGTATGATAATAGGCCCTTTTCTCAGTGAGAGGGGGGTAAATATGTATGAACCTGTCTGACAAGATGTTGGCAATGTCAGTCATGACCATGTATTCATTTACAACTTGCACTAACGCAGAACATATATGATTTTACATTGATATTTATGACATAGTGAAATAAAGCTTCATGGTTCTCTATGGCCTTTTATTATTTCTTCAAAGAACATGGATTGGATAATGTTAGGTGTGCTCATTGTTTATTGATGACAGTAATGGGAGATTTCTTGATCTTCTTTGAATTTTCACTTTCTTTGAACAACTAAGTACTTGTAGTACATAGCTGGATTATGACGGGTCCAATATATTATATGAGTCTGTTTTCATATAAGTCTGTGCACAAGGCAGGATTGGTGAATAGTGACATGTTTCTGGGGTAAGAACTGCAACTACCAGATATGTGTGGCCCACTGCTGTACTCTGTACTCAGACATGGCCTAAGTGTGTGAGCATGCCCAGTATGACCTTTCAGTATGTTGCTGACTGTTCCTAAATTTGAAGTGTGTGAGCATGCCCAGTATGGACATATATAATAAATCTGTGTGAAATATCAAGTTATTTCAGGACTCACCTTTGTGTTGTACATTGACAGGAAGCACACTGTGCCTGCAGGGCTTCCATGAGTCACTCTGCATAGAGATCTCAACATTTCTACATACAAGGGGGTGGCTATTATTTGTACATTATTACCTAGGGGGCACATATGATTGTTACTGTGGGTGTACATAGGATAGTACAATTGGAACCTTGAGTGGATGGGAAACAGACAATTCATGCCAGGCATCACATCAGCAGCACCACTAGAAAGGGCCTTATGGTACTAAGTATTAGAACTAGGCCAACTCCATGGCCTTGCAGATCAGCCTTAATAGGCTTATAAGACTATAGTTTCCATGGTGTGTTGTGCACCAACACTTGGGGATTGGGCCTAACATTGCTGTAACGCTATCAACAATTTCATATCCTGTACAGAGGGTGCATCTCAGACTGTTGAGGTGCAGGGTCTGTTTGTTTTGGAGTTCACATAGGACACAGCTAGGGAAACCATATCATCCCATAGACACCGTGTTTTTAGGTTTGGAAAGGGATGTTTAACCACTGTATATGGGATTCTGTGTTTTCACAATCACCAGGTATGATAATAGGCCCTTTTCTCAGTGAGAGGGGGGTAAATATGTATGAACCTGTCTGACAAGATGTTGGCAATGTCAGTCATGTCCATGTATTCATTTACAACTTGCACTAACGCAGAACATATATGAGTTTACATTGATATTTATGACATAGCGAAATAAAGCTTCATGGTTCTCTATGGCCTTTTATTATTTCTTCAAAGAACATGGATTGGACAATGTTAGATGTGCTCATTGTTTATTGATGACAGTAATGGGAGATTTCTTGAGCTTCCTTGAATTTTCACTTTCTTTGAACAACGTAAGTACTTGTAGTACATAGCTGGATTAAGACAGGGGTCCAATATATTATATGAGTCTGTTTTCATACAAGTCTGTGCACAAGGCAGGATTGGTGAATAGTGACATGTTTCTGGGGTAAGAACTGCAACTACCAGATATGTGTGGCCCACTGCTATACTCAGACATGGCCTAAGTGTGTGAGCATGCCCAGTATGACCTTTCAGTATGTTGCTGACTAATTTCCTAAATTTGAAGTGTGTGAGCATGCCCAGTATGGACATATACAGTAAATGTGTGTGAAAAATCAAGTTATTTCAGGACTCACCTTTGTGTTGTACATAGACAGGAAGCACACTGTGCCTGCAGGGCTTCCATGAGTCACTTTGCATAGAGATCTCAACATTTCTACATACAGGGGGTGGCTATTATTTGTACATTTCTACCCAGGGGGCACATATGATTGTTACTGTGGGTGTACATAGGATGAGGGGTTCACCTGGCACTTATAACATTTGCTACACATGCACTGCTATGTGAGGTACTCCATTTCAGTGTGTACTGTTGCCTATGGTATTGGCTTGAGGCATACTTACTGTACTACAGATGTTAGCATCCAATTTAACATCAAGTAGTTTGTGACTTCATAGCCTACCCAACCCACATCACACTGCCTGGCCTGCTGTTATCTATCTGCATAGGCCTGGGGGGAGGTTCAGAGGCCATGATACAGCATTTGTTTGTGTTTGCATTATTTACAACTGTCCTGCTGTGTCTGTGCCACTTAAATGCTGTCACGGCTTAGTGGTTCAGTACTGTGACTGTTGTGCACACTATCCTGGGTTTGAGCCCTCTCACTGCTTTTTATTTTCCTGCTGGGGAGACCTGTCAGGTTAAGGAAAAGTAAAGCAGGTGTGAGCGTGTTTACCCGACTTGGCATTGGCATGGTTTTGGCAGCTCCCCCATTTGTGCTTACATATGCTAAATAGTGGTAAACTGTGCTTCAATATGCTAAATAGTGCTAAAATGTGCTTAGCACTGCTTTATATTGCTTAAAACAGGGCAATCATGCCTCAGGTGGTGCTGCAGGGCTGCCTATGTCGGATGCACATAGTACACTCCCTATACATGTTTCACAACAGGTAGTGCCAAGTTAGGCATCCCTTTTATTGTATGTGCGAGTCAAAAAGAGGTGTCATTTCCAGGGTTCCTACTAAGTCAGTGTGTGTGCTATGCGTTGCCTCTTTGCCAAGGCCAAGGCATACTGGGCATGCCTTCTTCTGCCTACTGGGGCAGGCTCAGGTTGTTCCTGCTACGAGTCACGCTGTGCCTGTGCAGGCCTTGATAATGGTGGAGGGGCTGTTTGGCCCTGCCCATGCTGTTCCTGCTGCAGATGTTTTGCAGGATCATATTGTGTAGCATGGCACATACCATGACAATTTGGGTACATGTAGTTGGTGAGTACTGCAAGGCTCCACCAGATGTGTCCAGGCACTGAAACTGTGACTTGAGCATCCCAAACACACTCTTAATAATGTTTCTTGTTTGTGCATGTGCCTCATTATGGAGTTCTTGTTCGGGTGTTATGCATTTCTGATGGGTGTCATCAGCCACGGCTCAAGTGCGTATCCAGCATCCTCCCCTAGGTGACCGTCAGGGATGTCCCCATTGGCAAATGTCTGGTAAAGCTGTGTCAGATGCCAGATATGGGAATCATGGTAGCTTCCAGGGCAGCCAGCACACACATTCAGTATTATGCCCTGGGCATCGCACACGACCTGGTAGTTGGAGGGGAAGCCCTTGCAGTTGTACTAGGCCCTACCCCACTCACCGGCTGGTGCTTTGATGTGTATGTGCGTGCAGTCAATTGCACCCACTACCTCAGGGTATTCGACTATTTGCTGGAAGAGATGCATATTGCTGGCCAATGCCTCATGGGAGTTTGGAAAATATACATGATCACCGACATGTGCTGACAAGGCATTCAGGAACTGGTGCAGTGCCCTGGATGCTGATGCCTCTGAAATCCCTGTCATATCACCAGCTGGTCACTGGAAGTTACCTGTTGCTAGTATACTTAGGCCAACACATACCTTGGTTTCCACTGGGATGGGTTCCCCTCTGTTGGTTCTGAGTGTGAGGTGTGGCCTGCACAGCTCAACAATCTGCTGCAGGAGGTCTCTGTCCACTCTATAGCGCTCTATCTCCAGCTCATGTAGCCCCTGGTAGGTTACCCTGAGTCTGTACACTCTTCTCCGTCTCCTCACTGTGGGTTGCTCAGCAGCATTTGCAATAGCACCACCCTCAGCATCTTGCACATGTTGCCTTATAATAGCAATAGCAGCCACTAACATTATTTAGTCTCAGTTAAGCTTTTAAAGTTTTCACTTTTCTTTGTATACTGCAGTGTTGCAGTGTTTCTGAGAAAAACATGGGGAATGTTGTTTGCAGAGTTTTAAGTGCTGGGCTGGGCTGAGCTAGTGCACTGCCTGTGGAATTGGCTGATTCTGATTAATTTCACCTGGCAGCTCTGCTAGTTCTCCTTGGTTAACTTCCTACTAGTTCTTTTCCTTCCTTTTCCCTTTCTATTTCCACTGGGGGGAGCGCCGCACAAACAAGCGCAAACACGCGCACACAAGCTTACACAGGCTTAGACAGGTGCACACATGCGCACACAGGCTTACACAAGCTTACTTAGGCTTAGGCGGGTGCACATTCATGTATACAGGCTTAGACAGCCTTACACAGGCACACACATGCACACAAAGGCTTAGACAGGTTTACAGGCGCTCACACATGCGCACACAGTGTAAGCAGCTTTGCAAGAAACTTTAGTGATAGCCACGGTGTACACCTTCGGTTTCTGGGTTTCAGTTTAGACAACTGTAGACACACCTCTCCTAGTCCTGAGTAACTCACAGCAAACACATGCCACTCTGCTCCAATAAGCTTACAGTCTTTTTGATACATACCCCCTCATGATGTCACCCATCTTCTACTCTGTTACTCCCCTTATCCTACTCTTACACTCTAGGGACATGGTTCACATAGCAGGAAATATTGGGATTCACTATCCTTATCCTCATTTGCATAGGATTGCCTACTAATGCTAGGTTACATCTCTCAGACTGAGCTTCCCCCCTTAGCAGCCACTACTCAGTAGCCATGTTGTCTTCAGCCTGCCATTCACTTGCATGGCAGATGAATATTTTGAATTAAATCATATTTGTGGCTTCTAAATTCTTGATTTTCTGATTTTTTAGTGCGGCGCACATTTGTGCGGCGCTGCGCTAATCTTAAACATTGGAGATCGAGGAAAAAAAAAATATTTTTTATATTTTGCAACACATAAAAATGCCATTGGCCATATATTTGGCCATTGGCATGCTTCCTCAACTGGATGCATCCTTTATTTTGAGCTGTCATGGCTCCGTTTTGTTATTTGCAGACCGGTACTCAGTTGCCAACAGAGTACATTTCTGCAAATAACACTACTCTTGCTCGGACAGGTTAGTGTTTCCTGGATTGCATATTTTCCTCATTTGCATACCTTTCAGCAGCAAATGAGGTAATTTGCATAAAATAACACTGTCCATGTAAGCGTCATTTTAGGAGCTCTCTTGCACTCCCCTGCCGGCTGTTCCTGGATCGCTCGGCAGACATGTTGGCTGCATGGAGTCTTACTCTACTCTTAGACTCCATGCAGGCCTTCGTGAATCCAGCCGGTATATCCATATAATATGTATATATGTGTATATATATGTGTGTGTGTGTATATATATATATATATATATATATATATATATATATATATATATATATATATGTATATATATATGTATATATATATATATATATATATATATATACATATATATATATATACATATATATATATATATATATATATAGATATATATATATATATACATATATAGATATATATATATATATATATACATATATATATATATATATATACATATATATATATATATATATATATATATATATATATATATACATATCTATATATATATATATATATATATATATATATATATATATATATATATATACATACATACATATATATATATATATATATATATATATATATATATATATATATATATATATATATACATACATACATGTATATATATATATCTATATATATATATAGATATATACATACATATATATATATATATATACATACATTATATATATATATATATATATATATATATATATATATACATACATACATATATGTATATATATACACATACATACATATATATATATATATATATATATATATACATACATACATACATATATATATATATATATATATATATATACATATATATATATATATATATATATATATATATATATATATATATATATACATATATATACATACATATATATATACATATATATATATATATATATATATACATACATATATATATATATATATATATATATACATACATATATATATATATATATATATATATATATATATACATACATATATATATATATATATATATATATATATATATACATATATATATATATATATATATATATGTATATACACACACACACTAATAAAATGAGTATAGAAAATATATATAACAAGATACAACCATTGACATATAAAATATGGGCATTCATATGCATCTAAAAACATGTTTATTCTAGCCATTTAACATTCATAATGTCAGTAAAATTTCATTACTATAAATATCTGCTATTTCATATAAAAAACTACTATTCCATAAAAACTTCATACTCATGTATATGTAAAAACATGAATTCATATTTTTCTACCAAGGTAATAAATAGGGGTCTGCCCATTAAAAGTGACTAGTGAGTAAGGGGTCTATCTTTAAGGACTGGTTTCAGTGAAACTCTATCTTTCACTGGTAAGTACAATAAGCTGCTAGGCATGCAACAAAGCACTGTGAAGGCTACAGGCAGACTGGCTCACCACTGGCCTACATCTCCTATGGGGGAATGCACATGTACTTGCATATATAGAAGACTATACAGGCATGTCACAGCACAGGGTAAGATACACCTGTGTGAAAGTGTATAACCACAACCAATGTGAACATAGCCACAGCCACATAAGGTAAGCTAGCATAATATTACAGTATATGGACTATGTATTCAACACCATCCTCATATGTGCCACTCATACACTAACCCTACATATAGCGGACCACTACACAGTGTGGTCTGATGCCTGTCTGTGGTATGGGACGTGTATGGATGGCCCTACATACATGTAAGCCAATACGTAACATACAGTAGAGTAGCATGTAACATCAGCTAGGATGGGACCTAGAACAATGACATCTTCCACAGTCTGTACACAGGCCAAAGTACATATTAACAATACACACATTGTTGACATTCACCATAAGTACACAGACTTCAGAAATGTACAAACAACCACATGATATCCAGGTTATGTCATCAAATATAACCCTTACTTTACATAACATGTGTAGCAGTCTGATATCTCAATGGCTTATTATCAGATATGATGACACTAATTATGGTGTACAGCACATATGCACCTCTTAATGCATGACATATGTACAAAGTTTGACAGAGTTCTGGCTGGAAGCACATACACAGGGCCAATATTGACATGTTGCTGTGAAAACCTCATACATTTACTGCTGTAACAGAGTTTGTTGCAACATATGTCCTATGAGGGATATGAAGTCAGTAACTGTCACAGCTTTCACCATCTGCAGACTGCAATCCTTGCACTACCAACTGCAGTTCACAGATAGATGATCTGTGGTAACACATGAAACCAAAGGCACCACACACTGCCCAGTCTGCAGATGACCCTACAGATGGGGATTCTTCATAAACAGAACTGACATGGCAGGTATTAAAACATGTAGGACAGCCATATCCACACACACACACTGTTAAACCATCATTACTCCAAATGCAGTATATCAGCACTTACAGTCTGTAGTCGGGTCAGGCACATCCCCCTCCTGTGTGTTGCCCTGTTTCCACAGTGTATGTTGTTAGAGGCAAATCCCCAATCCATCTGAAATGCTGTTTGCCAAACAACAGATCGACTTCATGCTCACAGTGAATGAAAAGGCCCAACACCAATATGATATTCCTAGATACTGGAATTTTTCCCTGCAATTGTCTATGGGAATGTTATCACAGCTGTTCCACATGCACTCAGCTATGGGAGGGCTGCAATTCATGCAGAGACCATCAGCTGATCATGAGCATCACTTAAAATACACATGCTGCTGCCTAAGCAAAGCAGGTGTAGGTCTTCACATCCACCAGAGAAGGAATGAGAGAGGCAGACAGAGGCAAAGACAGGTCAGGGAGGGGTGGGAGAGTAAAACTTAAGCATGCTTGTGTCACACACCTACCAGCACAGGGTATCAAACCCCTGATGACTATGTAGTGCTATCACATTTCTACACAGTTATTGGATTATATGTTGTGGAGCCCTCAATAAGTATATGTGATGGTGAGGGACATCTGCAACAGGGATATGGTAGCTATATGGTAGGTGTAGTACACATGCCTGTCCACATGAACAGGTGCCAATGTCAACACAGCCACATTCTCACAGGGATGCACACACATTGACACACTTGGCAAGGCCAAGAATACAACCCATCACTAGTGAGATTGCCACAACACATTACTGTGCAGGTATCACATGCACCACAGGGGTCATATGCAGGTTATATGGGCAAAGGCTATGGGGAGGTGTCTGACATTAGACAGCATGCTTCAGTATGCTAATGGGACTTGTAGTGAGTGTGAATGTGAACATACGCATCATACAACACACAAACACACACACACACACACAAACAGGGTACCAGTACTGACATGCATGGGTGCATTGATTCACGGGTGTGCAGTGGCCAATGGTAAAAGATGGCTCTACAAGGTTAGGTGATCAGTAGACCTTGGCATCAGGCCACAGGACAAAGTTCTGCATTGTGGCTTAGGGGTGTAGTTTCTGGATTTGCCCACACAGGTGGGTATTGTATTCACCATCCAGTCAGCTGGGTGACTATTGCATGTGGCCAATGCTGTGTATTGCTTGCCATGTATGTGTTCCTTAGTCCATGACATGGACGGTGTCTGGGATGTGCACACCTCCCACATGCATGTACAGTGACATGTGGAACTGTACCTGGGGTGTGTGTCCCATGTTGTGTACACAGATTATCATCAGATATGCCAGTCCTAGCCTCATGTGGTGGGAACTGGTAATGGACAGCAGGTTTACCCTACACCTACATTGATAGCATGGTAACAGCATTCCCTGGTGTCAGTGGCATCTGTCCATACAGGGCATGTTTTCAGGCATGGTATGTCCTTTGTGTGTCACATTTGATGGCACCACAGGTGTTGCAGGTGTCCAGTGGGGAACATGGATAAGGTGCACTGTCTGTATGTACGTGCCTATTGGACAGATGGACAGGGTGCCATGCCCTCTGTAGGCCATTGCAATCACTCCATAGTTACTATCAGTGGGCAATATGCAGTGTACTACCAACATAGCGGCTGTTGCCTAGGCAAGTGTGTGTGTGTGTGTGTGTGTGTGTGTGTGTTTGAGATATGGGTTGGAAGTGTTCTATGGCTAATACTAGGGTTGCTAACCTTGCTTGCCTGGCCTTGATGTCATATGCATGGGCATGGATCTGCACCCCAGCCTCTCAGCTATTTCACATCTGTTATCCCTGTACGGTGGACATTGTGATATATACCAGGGCCACCATAAAAGAAATTTGCAAAACCCACTCCACATTGTGCCTAATTGTTACACACTCACAAGCACCTCCACACAGGATACATGTTACAAACACAGACACACACACACACACACACACACACACACACACATATCATGTCTGGGATTAGAACTCCTACCTAACTAATTTATTACACTACAGCATTACACAGTTATAGTACGCACCACAGAGATTACAAGAGTATTTCTTCCCCAAAGGTGTATTTCACATTGGATGAAATTAGCAGGATTGCCAAAGTAGGGCATTTGAATTGTAGTGAGTGTGGCTAGGCTAAAATGCACTGCTCCCTACACAAACATTGAAACACACACAAAACATCCACAATTGACATGCATGGGTATAGAACCTCTAACAGAGGTCTATATCACACTACAGCATGAAGCTGTTATAGGATGTACCACAGGAATTACTGGAGAGACCCTTCCCCAAAGATGTATTTCACATTGGATGACATCAGAAGGATTGCCAAAGTAGGCCATTAAAATTGCACTGAGTGTGGCTAGGCTACAATGCATTGCTCCCTACACAGACTTTGAAACACACACAACATCCACAACCAACATGTGTGGGTATGTAACCCTTAACAGAGGTCTATATCACACTACGTCAAGCTGTTATAGTATGTACCACAGGGGTTACTGGAGAACTTCTTCCCCAAAGGTGTATTTCACAGTGAATGACATCATCAGGATTGCCAAAGTTGGGCATTTGAAATGTACTGAGTATGACTAACCAAAATGCATTGCTCCCTACACAGACACATAACACCCAGAACTGCCATGGGTGGGAATAGAACGCTGCCAGAGTTCTATATCACACTACAACAGTACACAGTTTTGGCACACGCTACAGAGATTACTGGGCTGCATCCTTCCCAGAGGTGTATTTCTAGATGGATGACATCAGCAGCCTTACCAAAGTAGAGCATTCAAATTGGATGTAGCGTGATTACCCTATAAAGCATTGCTCTCTACACAGACAGACAGACACACATGCAAACACTTGCCAAGTGTGGGATTAGAACTCCTGCCTTGCTAATTTATCACACTACAGCAGTACACAGTTATGGCATGTGCTACAGAGATTAATGGGCTGCAACTTTCTCAGAGATGTATTTCTAGGTGGATGACATCAGAAGCATTACCAAAGTAGAGCATTCCAATTGTAGGGAGTGTGACTACCCTAAAAAGCATTGCTTTCTACACAGCCAGATACAGTTGCCAAATCTGGGATTAGAATTCCTATTTAACTATTTTATCACACTACAGCAGTACGCAGTTATGGCACTCGCTACTGAGATTAATGGGATATAAACTTCCCAGAGATGTATTTGTAGGTGGATGTCATCAGCAGCCTTACCAAAGTAGAGCATTTCAATTGTGGGGAGGGTGACTACCCTAAAAAGCATTGCTCTCTACACAGATAGACTAACACATGCACAGTTGCCATGTCTGGGATTTGAACTCCTGCCTAACTAGTTTATTACACTACAACAGTATGCAGTTATTAGATGCACCACAAAGACTACTGGGCTGCAACTCTCCCAAAGGTGCATTTCACAGTGGATGACCTCAGCAGGTTTGTCATAGTAGGGCTATGGGTAGGGCAGTGTGTGTGCATGGGCCATAACCCATTTATCTAAAGGTTGACACGCCACATGCGGGCACACACAGGGTCCTATTTCACAGGTATGTGTATACAGCTGCTAGATGACTACTTCCTTCTACAGTCATGTTGCACAGCTAGCACGTGCACCACATAGTCTGTAATGATGACAGATACTGGTGGCTAGTATCTGCAGTGAGTGACATCTAAACCTCATGTGGTTGGGGACCTTTGGCTGTGTGCTGGGTGAGACAGGCCTTGATGGTTCCTTGTCACAGTCACCATCTTCCACACATCTATGTACGTCTACCTTTGGCTTATTATAGTGTGTTGTCCTTACATATATATGTCTGTAGTCCTATCCACTGTGTGTGCAAGGCATGAGTGGTGCATTCTGATGAGTGTCTGCACTAACAACTGTGACTGCCAGATATGTCTGGTCCACTGGTGTTAGCAGACATGGCCTTGTGTATAAGTGTGTAAGCTTGCCTAGTATGACCTTACAGTATGTTGTTGACTGACATTGCCTTCATTTCTCTAAGTGTGTGAGCATGCCCAGTATGACCATCTGTATTTAATGTGTGGATCCAGTCCAGGTAGTTTGTACTGCAGTGCTGACCTTTGTGTTGTACACCTACAGGTAGCATGCTGTTTCTGCAGGGTATCCATTGAGCATTTGACATTGACTGTTACTACATTTCTGCATAGGATGGAAGGGGCTGACCTGACTATTTCTACATTTCTACACAGGATTGGGGGGGCACACCTGACTGTTACTACATTTCTATGTAGGATGGGGGGCACATCTGACTATTTCCACATTTCTACACAGAATTGGGGGGTACACCTAACTGTTATTACATTACCACAAAGGATGGGGGGCACACCTGACAATTTCTACATTTCTACATTTCTACACAGGCTTAGGGGGCACACCTGACTGTTATTCAATTGTTACATAGGATGGGGGCACACCTGTCTATTTCTACATTTCTACAAAGACTGGGGGGGCACACCTGACTGTTACTACATTACTACGTAGGATGGGGGGCACACCTGTCTATTTCTACATTTATACACAGGCTTGGGGGGGGCACACCTGACTGTTATTACATTACTATGTAGGATGGGGGGCACACCTGTCTCTTTCTACATTTCTACACAGGATTGTGGGTGCACACCTGACTGTTATTACATTACTACATAGGGTGGGGGGGCACACCTGTCTATTTCTACATTTCTCCACAGGATTGGGGGGGTACACCTGACTATTATTACATTACTACGTGGGATGGGGGGCACACCTGACACTTGTATACATTTGCTATTACTGTACTGGTATGTCAGGTACTCCATTTCATTCTGTATTCTTACCCATCATGCTGACTAGAGGCACACCAGTGTACTACAGATCTTAGCTTTTGTTTCTCTACATATTAGTGTCTGACTTCCTACCCTTCAGAATTAACATCCCACTGCCTCACCTGCTGTAGTCTGTCTGAGTAGGCCTGGGGGGAGGTTACCTATAGCCATCATTCAGGTGCCATAACATAGGCTCTGTTTGGGTTTGTCTACACCTGTCCTGCTGGCTGAGACTGTTGTTGGGTATGTGAACTGCCCTGGCTGGCATGTGTGAGTCATATGGACACCCATGTCACCCAACACATTTCCTGCAGTGAGTTTTGTCACCTGTGTAGTACTGGCTACTATGGTGACTCAAGTATGTGTTACAGATGTCATGGTACCACTATGGGTGTCTACTTTCTGCTGCCATAACATTCATCAACCCAATTCCCTTGCATGCTCACATCCATACCATAGATACAGGTAACGACACATTCTACTCGATTTTGCAATTGCTAGGTTGATTGACTTGCCTTGAGGGTGTGCCAGAATCGCAGATGGTGCTGGAGGGCTGCCTATGTCGGATGCACATAGTACACTCCCTATACATGGTTGAGCACAGGTAGTGTCATGTTTGGCATCCCTTTTACTGTATGTGTGAGTCAGAGAGAGGTGTCATTCCCTGTGTCTCTACTGTGTCAGTGTATGTGCTATGCGTTATCTTTTTGCCACAGCCTTGCCATATTAGGCATGCCTCCATCTGCCTACTGGGGCAAGCTCAGGTTGTTCCTCTTCTGAGTCACTCTGTGCCTGTGCAGTCCTTGGCATTGGTGGGGGGCTGTGTAGCCCTGCCCTATGCTGTTCCTGCTGCAGCTGTTTCCGCAGGATCATATTCTGTAGCATAGCACATACCATAACAATTTCGGTACATGTAGATGGTGAATACTGCAAGGCTCCACCAGATGTGTCCAGACACTGGAACCATGACCTGAGCATCCCAAACACATGCTCTTTTTTTAAGTCTGGTCTGTGCAAGTGCCTCATTACTTGTTCAGGTGTGTGTGCATTTCTGATGGGTGTCATCAGGCTCGGCTCCGGTGTGCAACCAGCATCCCACACTAGGTGACTGTAGGGATGTCCCCATTGGCAAATCTCTGGTACAGCTGCATCAGATGCCATATGTGGGAATTATGATAGCTTCCACAGCAGCCAGTACACACATTCATTATAATGCCCTGGGCACCACAGATGACCTGGCAGTTGATGGAGGGGATGCCCCAGTGGTTGATGTAGACCCTACCCTGATCACCGGGTTGTGCTTTGATGCATATGTGCATGCAGTCTATAGCACCCACTACCTCAGGGTATTCTGCTAGCTGGTGGAAATGACGCATATTGCTGGCCAACACCTCACGGCTGTTGGGGAAATATACGTGCTCACTGGTATGTTCTGACATGGCATCCAGGAACTGGTGGAATACTCTGGATGCTGATGCCTGTAGATTCCCCATATCAACCCCAGTTGAGCTTTGGGAGGTACCTGGGGCTAGTATTCCTAGGCCTACACATACTTTGGTATCCACTTGGATGGGTTCCCCTCAGTCAGTTTGTTGTATCAGGTGTGGCCGACACAGCTCAACAATTTGCTGTAGGAGGTATCTGTTCACCCTATAGCGCTCCACTATCTCCCGCTCATGTAGCCCCTGGTAGGTTACCCTGGGTCTGTACAGTCTTCTCTGTCTCCTCACTGTGGGTTGATCGTCAGCATTCACATCCTCACCACCCTCAGCCTCTTGCACATGTTGTTCTATGTTGCCTGCTGCAGCCCCTCTCATTTTGTAGGTTTGTTTGTTAGAATTTCCCTGCTTGTATACACCAGTGGTGTGGAGTGTGGGAAAAACCAGAGGGGAAGGTATTTGCATAGTTTATAGTAGTGTTCTGGGTGGGCTGGTCTGCTGATTGTGTAATTGGCTGATTCTGATACATTTCACCTGCCAGCTATGCTGGTTCTCCTTGATTACCTTCCTACTGCTGTTTTCCCTTCCCATTGCCTTCCTGTTTAAGTCCAGGGGTGCGCTGCACAAACAGAGTGCTGAAATGTGCACAGTGCTGCTATTTCCTGGTTTAACTTTTTTTTCTTCCTTTGAAACCTGGTGCACGGCACGCACACCCACTTAGACAATGTTAAGGGTGCTAGGCAGATTCAGAGACACCCCCTAGCTTAGCTGTGCTAAGCTAGGAGCAAAGATGAGCCACAGGGCTTCAATTTGCTTACAGTATGCCTGACACACACCCCCATGATGTCACCTAACTTCTAGGCCTGCACCAAGCTATTCCTACTCTTACACTGTTGGGACCTGTCTAGCATGCTGCGGAAAACTGGGATTCACTATCATTCCCCTCATTTGCATAGGATTGCCTGGTAATGCATAGTTACATGTCTCACACTGAGCCTCCCCCTTAGCAACCACTACTCACTGGGCATGTTGTCTTCTGCCTGCCATTGACTTGCATGGCAGAATTGTGATTTTAGTTAGAATGCTTGATTTAGGTTTATTTTGTTATTTTCCCCCGATCCCAGTTGCGAGCCGCTGCCCTACGCTTAAACAGCCGAGATTGGCTAAAAAAAATAAAAGTTGATTTGTTTTTATTTTTTAGCATATTTGCAATGCCAATGGCTTTATACTTGGCCATTAGCATGCTTACTACATGACATGTGCTTTTATTTGGAGCTGTCACAGCTCCATTTTGGAGTTTGCCGAAAGGTCCTCGGTTGCTAACAGAGTACATTTCTGCAAATTGCACTAGTCCTGCATGGTCGGTTGCAAGCTTTCTGGATTGCAAAATCACCTCATTTGCATGGGTTTTTCCTGCAAATGGGGTGATTTGCATACAGGGGCTTAGTCCATGCAGGACTAGTGCAAAAGCGCTCGTGCACGCTCCTGCAGGCTGTTCCTGGATCGCACAGCAGACGTATTGCCTGCTAGAGCTCCTGCACTGATCTTGCATGCCATGCAAGGCATAGAAAATTCTGAGGTCTAGCAGATGAAAAAAATTAAAGCTATAAAAATAAGAAGCAAATGGTATAATCGGAAAGAAGAATGTCAAGGTTTTTTGTGGATACTGGTAATAGATAAATTGCCAGTAAAAGGAAATATTCCCTGTAAGAAGAAAAGTGATAGAATATGTTTACTTTGTCAAGAAGAAGAAACTATGGAACATGTGCTTTTGAAATGTAAAAGAGTACAACATTTATGGGGAACTATGTAAAGAAGATTTTATCAGGATATAAAAGAAATGGATAAAATAAACATGGATATGATTAAATATGGATATTATAAGAACAGAAATAATGAATATGTTAAACAAATAGACAAAAAGTTATTTTATGTTATGTGGGTTATATGGAATGAACGACTAAACTAAATTATGCTTAATGGTAAATGGATTTTAGCAATATTATTAAGCAAAATCAGGGTCTAATTATGGAAAAAGGAGTGGAGGTGTAATAGGGACAAGAATTTAATACGATTGTGTAAACATATTTGTATATCTATATAGCTGTACATTTGTAAATATTTGTAAATATTTAAATATTTTGCAAATAGTTATTTTTTATATAAATAAAGGACCCTTACTGTCTTGATGTTGTGATAGGCCACACGGTAGTTGTATTGCACATTGGAAGAGAATGGAGGAGGAAAGTGCTTTGGCAGCATGAGTAGATCAGAAGTACCCTGAGTGGAAAAGAAAGGACAGTAGAAATGATCAATGAGTTGTCTATAGAAGGAAGTGCCAAGTTTGTTGGAGTTGCAGCTGGTGAAATTTCAAATGGAGATAATAGAACAATTACAAATTGTGTGGAGCAAGGAATACCACTTATGGATGTAACAGAATTTGATAATGGTAGATTGGATATGCAAGTACTATGTAAAATGATGGAGGAGACTGAACCAGTAGATGGTACTGCAACATCCTGGTCAGACATAGTTCAGTGTTGCTTTTCTGAACAGCAAGGAAGTAAAGTGAAAATGTTTACAGCAATGACTGCCTGGGCTGTGAAAAAAACAGAAAAAAACATTCCTGGGATTCATTTACATTGACTACATGTTGCACTGAAGTTAACAGTCACCTTTGCTCATTGATTATGCAAGAAGCCAAGCAAACAGCACATGCTCACGCCATGTTGTGGTGTCATAGGGCTCATGTAGATAGTCAAAATACAGGACTTAAACAATCCTAGGCCAGCTTTCATAGTATGGGGCTTCACAAATGTCTTCCATTTATCTGTGAACAGTGGCATTACATGGATATGCAGATAAGGTCAGAGAAAGACATTTGCTATGAATATAAAAAAGCAAAGTATTTTTAAAATCACACCCACTTATCACAAAAAAAGCAAATTGTGTAAAGTTTAGCATTACAAACTTATGAATTACTTCACAAAATCATGATGGTTGGTGATATTTTTTTTTGTTTGCGTATAATGGGCAAGAGCATTGAGTGGATTAATGTTTAAAGCATTTAAGGAAAGCTGCAGTATGTGCAACACTTAAAAGGGAATTCTTTTAAAAAAGAAAAGGAGTTTATAATTTTTATATAGTGGTATCCTTTTGTGGGCATACTGATAATTTTGTTAAAGAATAGAAGGAGGGTGATAGGAAAGACTGAAAAAGGGGAGACAAAACCAAGAGGGGAGCACACAATGGAAACATCAAGAAGGTTTGTGCTGCAGGAGGTGGCATAAGATGGACACTGTTTTTTTTCTGGGGATAGCCCCCCCCTATTGTTTCACTTTATTTTCATGAAAGTGTAGTGTGGGTGGGAAATATGGAAAAGGGTGAAGGTGAAAATATAAAGGAAGAAGGGATGAGTAAGTGCTGTCTGGAATCCCAATCTACAGAGCCTCAAACCTGTCCATTGCTAGATGGTGTTGTAGTGGAAGACTTGGATGTTAAGGGGTTGGGACCTGTGTTGGTGGGGTGGTTGGCATCAACTGGGAGAGTGTCTTCTACATGCAGAAGAGAGGCTTTAACTGTCTGAATTCTCCTGTCCTCTGCCTTCACCACTATATCCTTAATAAGACAACAAAGCCATCTTTCTGTGAGGCTTACAGGCTGCCATGTGTCAAGAGTACCTGAAGGATTGATGTCTCCATTCCAAAAATGTGATGATGTCCCCGTATGAGCAAAGGGTAATATGTACCTAACCTGGGAGGTACATGGCTGCTTTGCTCTTGAGGAATTTGAACCAGTAAAAAGGAAAATAAATGGGAGAAAAACAAAACAACAAAGGAGAAAGAATATCAAATTAAGGAAAGTAGAGAGTGGGGAGTGACAAAACAGGAAAAGCAGAATAAATCCATACAAAATTGTTTACATACTGATTCATACACTATTGAAATACTACAGTAAAATCTTTATTGAAGTAAAACTTGTATACCGGATGTGCTTTTGCATACAATGGGTGTAATGATTTGGGATGTGGTTTTGATTTGAGAAAAAATATGTAAGTAGCATTTATGCAAAAATATGATGAATTCAAATGGCAAGGGTTTTTGACTTCCTAAAAGGGTGTGTGTATATCTCACATTATGTAGGTGCAACACATTCAATATAGACTATGAATACTCTTTGGAATTAATCAAAGTAATTAGGTTAAAAACTATGTTAAAATAGTAACATTATCTTGAAATGTAACAGCTTCAATTACATTTCTTTCATCTGCAAAGCTATAAAAATTGTTTCCTTATGACCAATACAGAAACAGTTGTGAAAAGTACAGAAGTTGTACAAGCGCATATGTTTTCTTTTATTTTTACAGTATTTTAGTGATTTAAAATTATTTTTGTATGCTTCTTATACATACTACAAACAAGTACGACAACAAAAATCTCTTCAGGTTTAGTTATACTTATTAAAAGATACCAACAGCCTTTCTAGTCTTTGCTGCTGCTAGCAATTGTAGTTAAATTCTTCATCAGCTATGATTAAAAGATAGAAGGCAATTCTTGATGGCCTGTATTTGCACTTCTTATATATGTCATTATTCTTGTCTAAACAGTAACTACTTTTTTTCTTGTTTTATTTTCTCTTACACATGCATAGCTATTGAATTAGTACAATACTGTCCCAATATTTCCTATCATTCAAGAGAAATGTATGAGGAAAATACTGTTTTTGAAGTTCATGTAACACTGTGTTTGGGTATAACTAATACACAAACACAGAAATGTTGCAATAAATGGAAGCATACATTTTCTTTCTGAACAAATTTGAATGATTTTATTGAGAACCTTGAAATAAAATAGAATTTCTCAGTAAAATTTGTGCTGGTCATTAACTTGGCACAGCAAGCCCCAACCAACTCCACCTACATGCAGTCTAACTAGTGTGTAGTGTATAAAACTTTAGCCATGTTGTACATGCAGTTGAAATACTTTTGAACAACTGTGTTAAGCAATTATTTTAGATATTTTTCTATGGCCTATGCAAAACTGGCTTCATGTGATGTAACTACGTATAACCTAGGAAATTCAATGAACTTTGTGTATGCTTAGTGTGAAGCATATGTGCAGTTTCTGTGTTAGTGTGATGAGCAGAAGTGCTAATTGCATATGCATGCCACTCAGTGTCTACATAGATACAAGTAAGTTTCATAGCCAGCAACAGTGTTGCTGGCCAGGAAACCATGTAAATCAGCACAAGCACATTCAGACATGCATACATGTTTACCTAAGGGTAAACTTGCGGGATTTCACAGACAGCCACAATGACTACAAGGGTTTAATTTAAGGCAATGAATGCAGTACTAACACATATGTATACATTAAAAAGTACAGTACAAACATGGTTTTGCCATACTGAAATAAAGTTTGATGATGGTCACTAAGGGTACACAGACAGCATTTTAAAGACACTAGTCTGGGGAAGTGTGTGCATTGAAAAGGGCCATAGACAAGAACGGTAGGAATAAAGAATGGGTAAGAGGATAAATGAAACATGGTCATATACACCAGATAAGGGCATGTCAATGTATGTATACCCTAAAGACAAGACAGTTGCAGCATCAACAATAATCACATAATACAGTACGTACTGTTGACTACACCTCCTGTGTGAGTATATTCATATCATCACACAGTTAGTTGTGTATTATGTGACTCCCAGACAAGGTCACATATCAATGGAGATGATTTATTGTGATATAAGTAACCTGACATGAGCACTGGAGAGGGCATTTAACAAGGACGGTATATACAATAGGGTGTACGTGCATATTGTGAAGATGCGCCAAAAGAGTTGCTTGAATATGAATGTAATGTCAGTATAGATCTCAACAAATTGGGGCAAATAGAGTCAGGCTCATGGACAACAGTAGACAGAAGTACATGCAATCATGGATAATATCAAAATACTACCACCATTAATCTGTGTCATTGACATACAATATGTGATTGTGAGTTATTAACATGTTCTGCATGCACTCATGTGTACCACTGTAATGATTTGTCAGTAATCTATAATGAAAATCAAACACATCTTCCTCAAAAATTACCAATTTTGAGGTGTTAAAAGGGGCACTATTATACTTGTATTTTAAATTATGAGGAATCCTGGTTAGATGAAAGGTTTGGATGATGCATATATGCCACAATCTATGCTTGCATGAATGTACCCCATGCCATAAATGTTGTCAATAAGCTGTGTATTTACTGGGTGCATGACAGGAAGACGTATCACACATGCATCTTATATAACACCTTGAAGTGACGTCTGCACTGTCAACTCATAATGGTTATGCATCATAAAGAATATTATGTGTGACCAAAAAGATGTTTGGAAGTTCACTGTGGCAAAAGTTATACACTTGACTAAATTATCCCAGGAAGGTATGTGTTGAAGTACATACAGAGGGGTGCATTTTACTCAATTATTGGTGTGATGAGGGCTGAGAACAATGGACTTATAATGCCTTTTGATATGGATGGCCTGCCTATACTCAGGACTTGTTCTACAAACAGGATTTATCATCACTGTGGTCACATTCTGTTTGAAGTTCTGCTTACTATCTACCCGAGTAGCCATGTCATGTACCACTTGGTCTGATCATAGGGGTGTGCTGTCTATGTGTATTTGCTTTCAAAAAGGAAATGACTATGCTTTTGGTTCATCAAGTGTGTCTCCATGGTTGTGGCAACAATCCTTTGTGTGTGTTAATTTTTACATGACATCAATAGCATTCCTGGAATTGATGATTGTCTACAATTTGCAGTCATGCACAAAGCTGGTTAGCCAAAGAATGTGCAAGTTTGTCTTGAGTTATGACACTGAAATACTGAACAGGAAAGGGACAAGTATAGAATCATGAGGTACAGACCTGGTCACTGGACTCTAGCTAGAGGTGACTTCACACACTTTGACACTATGCATCTTGTCTGTGATCCATTTGTCTACCGACTTGGTGATGTAGGTTTTATGCACACTTGAGACAGTTACTCTGTAGTATGTGAGTGTATTTCTGTCAGATGCCTTGGCCAGGTCAAGTTTTGAGGGATGAAAGTCTTTTCCTCATGCATGTCATTGGTGACCTTCCTGAAGATGTCAACTAGATTTAACAGGAAAATGTAGACTTAACAAATCAAAAATGGGTTTGGTACTCAGTTGGAATATTACCTGTGTCATTTTTGATAAGGTCCTTGATGAGTCATTGGTCTGTCTCACAAAAGAGGAGAGTTAGGATTATGGGTCTATAAGACCCTGCATCAGGTGATGGTTGGCCCTTGTTCAAACAAACGATTGTTGCTGTACATCCTTCTGCCAAAACACAAGCTGTGTGGAGGCTGTATTTAGGTAGGGATCCAACTGTGTCTGTCACGCCAGGTTTTAAGTCATGGTATAGGGAAACTGGGATGTTGTCAGAGCCCATTGATCCTGTCTTATTAGCCTTAGAGAGTACACAGATGAGCCACTGTCCTGAGTAAATACACTGAGTAATGTTTGCATGTATACTTGGCTGATGGCCAGTGGGGATGGGGGTGTGAAGTGTGAGACAAACTGTCAGCTAACAGACTGTCTAGTTTATCCAGGTGAGTATGTCTGGTGGCATCCACAAACAGCTCAGCACTTAGTTGTGTATTCCCCTTAACATTTCACAATTATTTAAATAAATGATTTGTGGCAAAATCTCCAAATACAACCTTGGTTATGCATCACATGCCACACTGTGGAACTGTTCTCAAAGTCATACAACTCCACCAGTGTCACATAATTACATCAATGGCACAGCATATGCCTGTGTTCTTCATTTGAAAGCTGTGTTTGAGTGGCTTGATACCATATATGGACACATTACAAATGATTTGGTTGTGGCTCATGCAGAGCAGTTACTGACACAAATGCTGATAGTCACACAACGGTACTGTTGACCACTTCAATCATTCTTGGGAATAGCAACACACTTGTGCATTCAACGAAATCCACAAGGTTTCAATTGAATGAAAACAACTGCTGATTGAGGGCTCAGTGTCTGTTATTCTAAAAGTGTATTAATTCTGGTTTAAGCACTTGGGCTTGAGGCCAGTTATTTTACATTAAGAGGGTTCGTGTTCTGCACTCTTGTGGGAGGAGAGGCTGGACTCTGTCCTTCTGAGCTGGGAATTTCTGGTTAAAGGCTTATAGTGCCTGCATATTTGAACTGCTTCTTACTGAAATTGGTACACCTTGTTTGCTGTAGCATAGACTAGATCCAGGCCTGCTGAATCTAGCTTTGTTTGTATAACTTGAGCACTAATCCAGGCATTCTTTAAAGTATTCAGTTGTATTTATTACTGCTGGTAGTAACTTGATTAAAGTGTAGCTATCATTTCTTAGTCTTTTGGATTAAGCACTTGGGCTTCAGACCAGTTGTTTTACATTAGGAAGGTTTGTAGCCTGCACTGTGGTGGCAGGACAGGTAGCTTACATCCTTCTAAGTTGGGAACTGCTGATTGAGAGCTCAGTGTCTGTTATTCTAAAAGTGTATTAGTTCTGGTTTAAGCACTTGGGCTTCAGGCCAATTATTTTATGTTAAGAAGGATTGCGGTCTGCACTCTTGTGGGAGGAGAGGCTGGACTCTGCCCTTCTGAGCAGGGAATTTCTGGTTAAAGGCTTATAGTGCCTGCATATTCTAACTGTTTCTTACTGAAATTGGTACACCTTGTTTGCTGTAGCATAGACTAGATCCAGGCCTGTTGAATCTAGCTTTGTTTGTATGATTGTTGTTTGTTTATTTCCCTGAAATGCTAATTCCACCTACAATGCGGCCTTTTAGCACTTCTGTGGATCCCTAGTGATATCTGCATTGCTTACTGTACTTATTTCCTTGTTTCACTTGAAAGAAAGTTACTGTTTGTCATTTTGGCATTTACGTTACCTGTAACACATTGCATTTAAGTTACCTGGCACTTGCTCACTAAAGCAATTATACAAGTCAATAGAAAAAACAGAGTCACAAATAAAAACACCGGAGAAGGACCCACCAAGTCCTGCAGTAAGCGCACCAATAACTCCAACACAGTTCTGTAGGTCAAGGTTGTATTCCAACTGAACCAATCCCTTAAAAGCAGCTTAGCTAATAGTGTGAATATAAATGTTCTTCACAAAATCCGATGTAAAAAACCAATTTATTCCAACGACAAACAAAATCAGATTCAGTCACGAGCGCTTTCGCCTGGTCATACCAGGCTTTCTCAAGTGTAAATGAATTAAAAAAGGGACAAGCCTTTATACAAAAGGCACATTGCCTCAATTGGATGTTCAATTAATACATCTCTGTAATTATAATGTAATTGATCCATTACAAGCTAAAACATTTAACCCCATGAAATCCATTGTGTAAAAATATGCTCTTAAAAACTCACTTGACTGCTGTTGATACTCTTCAGAAACCAGCTGATCATAAATTGTTCTAAGAATATCAAATGCATAAAACTTAAATTAAAAAATATAAAAATATTACTGACAATTTGAATATGCTTAAAAAGGTAAAATAATTAACTAATGTTTGCTGAATGACATCTTTTCCAATGAGCTTGACATGTGATTAACCATAAATATAAAAACAATATTTAAAAGTTTGCTGGATGGACATAAACAAATTTGATATTTCAGCTCTTATGGGACCCTTTATAGGCAACACCATACGTTATTTTGTTTTTGTTATGCATATATTAAAATCCTATAAAACTATTTAAAAACCTTTAACAAAACAAAATGCATAATGTGAAAATGAAAATAAAAATAGAAATAAAAATGAAAATGAAGTAAATATAAACTTTAAAGCAATTCTAGGGCATCAAAGTGTGCTCCTTTTCTTTTTCAATACTGGTGCCAAACTGGTACCCTCATTTAGACCAGGATGTCTTGCTGCGTTTAACTGCAACTGCCAAATAAGTTCCCTAATGGCCAATAGAGTTTCCCAGTCCCCCCCCCCCTTTGATCCTGCTGTATTTTGTCAATGACAAAAAACCTTATGGCCATTTGTGGGCAAGTTAACAAATGCCTAAAAAAGGCGTTCGTGTCTTTGCCTTTGTTAATATCGTATTGATGTCTGTATATTCTACGTTTGAGAGCCCTGTCAGTTTTGCCGACATAAAATGCCGGACAAGCCTGTCATAGGCCAATATAAACCACACCTGTGGTGTTGCATGTAAAATGCCCTTTGGCATATAAAGTTATGTTTCTTGCCCTAATGCGCACTTGAGCCCCTTGTAAAATGTACTGACATTGATTACATTTTCCACATTGAAATGTTCCATTGTGTCCAGTTATACTACCATTCCTTGAATTTAACTCAGTTGTTAAATTCCTTTCAAATAACCCTTTAAGATTGATGTTAGTTTTTTTAACAAACCCTATTTTTGTGGGGACAAATCCTGAAATTTCTTCCTGCATGGTTACCATTGGCCACAGGTTCCTTATAGTTCTCTCTATCATTGGCGAATCCTCAGTAAAAGTATACAAAAAATTTTTTGTGAAATTTGTGCCCCCAGCCACGTCCCTTTTGCAAATTTCAGCCCATGTACCTAGTAGTGGGGGATACTCCTGGTCCCTTTTTAGTATTATTTCTTCTTTGATAGATTGAAATAACTGCTCAGGGTAACCTCTATCTAAAAATAACTTTTAAAAAAAATCAATTTCTTGTGTGAACACCAAGTTGGTACTACATATTCTTGATGCCCTGATGAGCTGTCCCTTGATGATACCCATTTTTTGTTTTAAAGGGTGCCCACTCTCGAAATGCAAGAAGCTGTTAGAATAAGTGGGTTTGCGAAAAATGCGGGATATTAATCCTGTTCCTACAGGATTCTTGCATAATTTGATGTCTAAATAATGTAACTCTGTATTGCTTACTTCAAATGTGAATGAAAGAAAATCAGTGGAATTATTTAAATGCTGCATAAATTCCTTTAACTGGTTTTCGGAACCTCCCCAAAAAATGCAAATGTCATCCAGAAACCTCCTGTAGTGCTTAATGTATTTATTCCAACTTGTTGAATGTATGTAGTCCAACTCCAATTTGTGTAGTACTATATTCGCATAAGCCGTAGCACACGGTGCACCCATTGCTACTCCACTTTTCTGTTTAAAAAATTCCCCGTTGCAGAACAAAAAATTATTATTTAGTACAATATCCATAAATTCAATAATTAAGTTGATAATACTGCTGCTTAGTTTAGTTTCAGTAGCAATCATCTGCAAAAACCATTCCATGCCCTGATTGTGGGGAATACTTGGGAAAAGTTCAACTATATCCACCGTCACCATCAAAAAATTGGAATTGTCCAAGTCGGTGGGTATATTACTTAAAAATTCCCATGAATCCCTGCAGACATAAAGCCTGGTATGACCAGGCGAAAGCGCTCGTGACTGAATCTGTTTTTGTTTGTCGTTGGAATAAATTGTTTTTTTACATCGGATTTTGTGAAGAACATTTATATTCACACTATTAGCTAAGCTGCTTTTAAGGGATTGTTTCAGTTGGAATACAACCTTGACCTACAGAACTGTGTTGGAGTTATTGGTGCTCTTACTGCAGGACTTGGTGGGTCCTTCTCCGGTGTTTTTAATTATATAAGTCAGCTCTAAAAAATTAAAAGCACTACACCCTCACAAACTCCCCTTGAGTACCTTGTTCCCCATTGGCCCTTTTTTTCAATTATAAAGGAATTCCCAATACTATTCTAGCATGTCTAAAGGTCAGTTGTCAATCTCCTCTCCGGTCCAGCTGGTGAATCTGGGAATCTTGAGGCAATGTTACAACTGCCTCATGTACACAGACAACCCTCTCCTCCTCCCAACAAATTCCAACACGTGAGAGATGCAACCATATAGCCAAACTGGAGGCTAAGCTCTCTCAACTCAGTACTGGCGTAACCAGTCAGGAGGAGAAGGAAACCACACTCACTACAATTCCAGTCTCACATAGACCTACCACGACAACAAACCAAACACATAAACACACAAAAACATACTTGGAGGCTCTAAATAAAAATCTGCCTAAGCAGCAGAGACCTCCAAAGCAGACACCCAAGCAACCGCTACCCCAAAACAAAACACGTGCAACACATAGCTCACAAAGCCAGTGTGCTGAACAGTCACAGCCCTTAAGGCTAAACAACACACCTGATACACTTGTAATAGGTGACTCTATCGTCAGGCACACTGGCGTCCCGCTCACCAGGCTGAACAAGGAGAAGGTCACGGTGAGCTGCCTGTCAGGCGCTAGGATCCGCCACATAACACAAGCACTCAGGTCACTCCAAGGCAAGTACAAATATGACTCAGTCATTGTCCATGCTGGTGTGAATGACCTGAGACGTACCTCCCTGGACTACATGAAAAGAGACATAGAGGAGCTTTCTGAGCATGTAGCCCAGGCGTATGACCCTGACCATGATTAGCATCTTACCCTCACTAAGAATGATGCCACAATATGAAGACAAGATGATCAATTTCAACAATTGGCTTAAGTGTTGGTGTCATTCAAAGGGGATCAATGCCTGTCAGCCTGGGATGACATGCTCGACAAGCCACGATGCTTAGCTAGGGATGGCTTGCACCTGTCACCCTGGGCTTTCGGATATTGGCAAAGGCTCTTGCTACCCCCATAGTGCATTTTTTAGGCAAGGCTCAAAAGACAAACCCACCTTCATAGGTATCACAAGGGATAAGAAACTAAGAGTAATGCTACTCAACGCCAGAAGTCTAAACCTCAAGATGCCTTTTCGAAACTCTCCTTAGCATGGAAAACATCGATATCTGTGCAGTAACAGAAACCTGGTTCAAGGCTCACGAGAGCACCCCAGCACTACCAGGTTATACCTCACATCATGCTTTTCGGACCCAAAACTTGGACGAACCACAAAGGAGGGAGTATCAATATTCGTCAAAGATACCCACACCTCCAGGTTGGTGGCACAGCACGCAGCATCAGAGACTATACATGTGCAACTAACTGTGGGTAAAACTGCCTTCCAGTTTATAGCCTGCTACAGACCACCCTCCCAAACACAGGAACCCCACTCGGCCTTCCTGAGAATACTGGAAAATATGAAGGTCTCTCCAAACACCATTATATTGGGCGACTTCAACTACCCAAACATAGACTGGGAGCATTACTCTAGCTCCAACACCCTAGCCCAAAGGTTCCTAGAATTTATAAACTCAAATGCTATGGAGCAACTTGTTACCACTCCCACAAGAGGGAAAACATACTGGACCTGATCATCACCAACATGGGGACACTATGCTCCAGACCAGAAGTGTATCCCTCACTGGTAAGATCAGACCATAAACTAATCTCACTGGATATTCACATCCCGACCCCACCCCTGCCCAGAAAACCACAGTGAAAAACTTCTCTAAAGCAAATTTCACACACCTCAAAACCGGTGAAATCCTTCAAAGCCCGGGCCTGTGGAAAATACGGCCCAGACCACAGAATCCTTTATAAACGCATTCTATGAACACCTTCAGGAATGCATGGATCATGCAATCCCAAATAAAACCAAGACCCAATCCTCTAAAGGCAGACGTCCTGTCTGGTGGACCCCAGCCATAAACAAACTATGCAATAGAAGGAGGAAGCTACTACATGATAGAGAGCAAAATCCCAAAAAGGGAAGGCATCTCTGATCAGTATTAGCAAAAAACTATGGGCATTCATAAAATCGTCTAAGGCCAGCTTCGAGAGAAAAATTGCACAGGACACTAAGGATAATCACAAGGCTTTCTTTAGTTATGTTAGGAACCTGGGTGGGAATTCCCAGATATGCTCAGAATTAGTCCAAAATGACAAAAAATACACTGAGCCCACAGACATTGCTAACATCCTAGCTGACAGGTTCAGTGCAAACTCCCCCCTCCCACCAAAGGGCAAATATCTATCCCAACAGAGTGCTGCCCCTGACATCTCAGATGCTCAGGTAAGAGCCGCCCTCTCCAAAGCAAAAACACAGCATCAATGGAACCAGATGGTGTCCCGGGACTCGTCCTACATGAACTCCAAGAAGAGCTAAACCCAAACATAAAACTACTGTTCAATCTTAGCCTTACTACAGGATATGTACCCAAAGAGTGTCGTACAGCAACAGTGGTCCCTCTCCACAAAGGTGGTGCCTCAACGGATCCTGGAAACTATCGCCCCATAAGCCTGACTAGCTTGGTCTGCAAAGCTATGGAAAGGATCATCATGGACCTCATAAATAAAGATATTGGGGACCTACAGACACTGGATCCTACCCAGTTTGGCTTTGTTAAGGGCAGATCCTGCCTCTTAAACCTGGTCGATTTCTTTGAAACAGTCACCAAGGCCATTGAGAAGGGGAAGGTGGTCCACACAGCCTACCTGGACCTCGCAAAAGCCTTCGATCCAATACCCCACTCGGGCATTATAGATAAGCTCACCAGCTTAAATATAAACCCCTATGTCACTGGATGGGTTGCAAACTGGCTCAAGGACAGAACCCACATGGTTAGAATTGCTGGAGCCATGTCAGACTCCAAACCAGTTACAAGTGGCATCCCACAAGGCTCAGTCCTGGGACCTCTCTTGTTCGGTATATATTTCTCGGTGGTACAGGCCAACACGGAAGGACTGTGGCTGACCAAGTTCGCAGATGACTGCAAACTGGGCACCATAATCAACTCTCCAGCCGACACAAGCATCCTCCAAAAGGGCCTCATAGAAACAGACAACTGGTGCCAGAGCCATGGCCTCAAGCTAAGCCAAAAGTGTATAGTCATCCCCTTTGGCAAAAACAAAGTGCCCACAAATTACCACATAGGTGGTAATCCATTAAGTACAGAAGAAGTCATTAGGGACCTGGGGACCCAAGTTGATAGCAATCTCTCATTTGACAACCACGTGGCCAAAGTGGTTAGAAAAACATTTTATATAGCCCACCTAATCATGAAGGGATTCTCACATCTAGATCAGGGGAGGTCATCGTGCCTCTTTACTCCTCCCTCATCAGGCCCATAATTGAGTACAATGCCCCTTTTGGGATGTACCTTACCAGACACCTGCAGCAACTGGAAAGACCCCAAAAGTACCTCACCAAGAGGATCAAAGGGCTGAAACAGATGCCATATGCTGCCCGGTTAAAGAAACTCCAGCTCTACTCAGTGGCATACCACCTGCTCAGAGGCGATCTGTGCCTGATGTATAAAGTCATATCCAACCCGGAATTAATGGACATGCTGCACCTCAGAAAATCCAAATCCCATCGAGCTACGTGCTCGAGAGACTTGAACCTCAGCACTGAAATAAATAGGACATGCTGGAGGGACAGATTCATAACCCAGAGACTCCCTTCACTCTGGAATAATATCCCAGTCCAGGTTAGGCAGAGTCCCACATTGACTCTCTTCAAGAGGAATCTTGATGAGTGGATGGGAGATCGTAGGTTTACCCCGGCTATCACTTCTGCGTCACTGTTAGACAGAGGCACAGTATACTAACCTCAAAAAAAGCATAGCAAAATTAATTTAAAATGGGTGGCAAAAGCCAAACACACTCTGGCTAGGCTTATAAATGCCCTAGGGCAGATAGCCTAGTATGAACCTATGAACCTATATATTTTGTGTATATCACAGCATTACAACATGTGGATGAAACAAGACTTACATGCCATGTAATCAGTATGAATTTATACTGATCTATGTCTCAGAGCATTTAATGATGGCAGGTATACACATGTACACATGCCATACTGCAAGTGTCACTGTGATGGGTGAATGAGAAGTGCATAGAACATTGATTTGCTCCACTAGCAAAAAACATGCCTTACTAATACAGCAATTTACATATAATTGTCCAATGTCAACAGTTCTCAGGAGGCATATTACTACAGCTGTTATTGAAGGAACATGTAATAAAATGGCAGCAGTGGCCATCAATACATTACCTCTCATCACAGCTTAGAAAAATAACCAGCAACTGCAAAAACAAGCCAAAGAAGCGTAGCTAGAACAGCAACCTCCGACTTCGATTTCGATTCACTAAATATAGGTACAGCAAATGTTGTAAAGCACAAAGGGAATAGATGGCGTAGTGTAATCCACCAAGATGTAAAAAACTGTATACTTTTATTGGAACATCAGAAACAGCAGCCAGTGACACTAGTTTAGCGCTTTCATCTGCACCAAGCACTAAACTAGTGTCACTGGCTGCTGTTTCTGATGTTCCAATAAAAGTATACAGTTTTTACATCTTAATGAATGCTTATTCACCCTTGCTTAGCGTTTTGGATTGTGGCAGTACTTTTTGATCTTCGCTTTTATACCTATGGGCATTAATTGAGTGAACTGAGTATCTTGGAGTGTTTGTCCGTGGGGTGAAGTTACGTTACACTACGCCATCTATTCCCTTTGTGCTTTACAACATTTGCTGTACCTATATTTAGTGAATCGAAATAAATCGAAGTCGGAGGTTGCTGTTCTAGCTACGCTTCTTTGGCTTGTTTTTGCAGTTGCTGGTTATTTTTCTTGGTTGTTCCCCTGAATTTTCTCATCACAGCTTGTAATACCCTCTTGTAGGTCTACTGTACATAAAAACCTCAACATAGCACATGTCAATTACAGCAGCATTGACATGGGAAGTGTCCATAAAGTTATAGGACATTACTAATCTAACAGTCAACATCACATAAAATCCTATCCATTATTATACTGTTTAGACTAAACTCCCTATATCTATATGATGGAAGATACTAAGGCAATGTGCTTATGTGTGTATCTGTTTGATTACATTACATACTGCCTCTGCCATTGTGACATGTGTGCCTCCTCATGACAGAATTAGCAATCACAAATCCAGTGATATAGAGATTGCTAGCAGAGGCTCATGGAAGACTCTGCTTTATGATGTGTGTAAGCATCTTGAGATGAGGACTCCTCCACTCCTCTGCAGGAAGGATGTCATGTGAACAGAGGGAAAAAAATGGGTTAATGGATGCATGGGGATATCTTACAGACTCTTCTAAGAGGTAGTGAAATGAAAAACAATTAATAAAATCATGCAATGATCATAATTTACAACACACAAACACACACACACACACACACACACACACACACACACAGAGCAGTAAACACTTTCTTATTTGAGCATTACACCTGTTATAGAAGGTGAATTCCATACAATGTAACACAAGCACCACCCCATATGTCTGACCTTAACACTGTCATGTTGCACTTTATAGAGTATGATAGCATCATTGTATGCTAATAAGTAGCTGATGGGAGGAGTGTCTGACATGGATGTGCAGTCACATCTCTGTGTAAAATCATCTCAAAACATTATTTGAATGTATACACACTCAGTTTGCCTGTTGTTAGTTTATAACCCCTAAATATCTAGTTACAGAAGCTGTAGAACATAGTATTAATGTTGCTAAAACAGCTCAAGTTTGACTTGAACACTGTCAGAGTGCACTTTATACAGGAGACATCATCAGTGTATGTTACAAGAACATGTTTGGAGGAGTGACTGACATAGCTGTGGTGGATTCTCACGTCAGTCTAAAGTTGTCACCATACTGATTGCTGAATGGAGACACACACACACACACACACACACACACACACACACACACACACACACACACACACACACACACACACTAGTTGACCATAGTGACACTACAACCCCTATGTAACTATCTACAGATCACAATACTTAAAGCAAGTGCCATAACACAAAACTGTCTTTCATAGTTTCAGGCAACACTTTATAGCTGATGACATCAGCAGTGTGTGGTGAGAAGAAGATAGTAGTCCAAGTGTCTCATATACTGTTCTAAAATGGTCTCTAGATTGCAAAATAACTGAACACAAGCACAAACACCAATTGACAACAGTGAGACTAGAACCCCCTCCTTAATTATCTACAGAACACAGTACTTAACACAAGCACCAAAGCACAAAACTGGCTTTTAGAGTGTCAGACAACACTTTATATTTGATGACATCAACAGTATCTGGTGAGAAGATGGTAGTCAGAGTATCTCACATGTTGTTCTAAAATGGTCTTTAGAATGTGAGATAACGGAACACTAACACACACACACACACACACACACACACACACACACACACACACACACACACACACACACACACACACACACAGACACACACCAGTTCAATGCAGTAAGACTAAACCCTTACATAATTAGCTAGGGAACATAGTAGTTAATGCAAGTACCACAGCACAAGTGTGGTTTTCATAGTGCCATTCAACAATTTATAGTTGATGACATAAGCAGTGTATGTGAGAAAATGCTGGGAAGTCTGTACAAAATGGCTGCATAGGCATGTATGACTGTCAAAAAGTTTGCTCTCCATGGTACTTCATGTTGACCATAGTGAGTGTAGGACCCCTTCCTAAGGAATTGCACATGCTAGGGAAATCAGTGCTTAACACAAGTGCAAAAGTGTAGGCCTGACATTTATATTGCTGCTGGATAATTTAGAGTGGATGATCATCATCATTGTATGTTTGGGAGAATATGTTGGGAGGCCGGTATGAAATGGCTGTACAGACATGTACTATTGTCAAAATATTTGTTCTGCATGGGACTGAATTGCTGACTGTAGGATATATATTATGTCCTTCTTGAAATGCATACACACTTACACATATATAATGTGGTGGTTGTGGTAAGCTAACCCACATTTAAGTATTTTGTTCCCATCCACAGAACACAGGTTATTAAGTGCACCATCCCTGAAGTATGCTTTTTTCCTTGTCATACTTAGGCTTTGCATCTGAGCAGGTTTCTGCTTGTTCGTACTGAGCTGAATAGAGGTGGGCTACCAGCCACAACTCTGAGCTGAGATACCAGATGACTAGAGGCTTCTGAGCTTCCAAAAAACTTTGTTGCCTGTTTTTTTTTTTTTGCTTATTTATATTGAAACTATTTATGCCATTGCTTAGGAGACTATAGCTTGCCATCATCATTATATGATGTGGTTAACATATCCTGTTATGAGTGGTGTGCAGAGTGTGGAATTTGTATTTTTTGTGTTTCCTACATGCATGCATACTTTAAAATACAGCCTTTCAAACTAGATGAAAAAAGCGGTCAGGAATGCATGTTGCAGAAATGACAAATGCACCTGTTTTTCAATATGTTGTGTACATTACACACGTAAAGCACACACAGGCTCACAAGTTTTGCAATCAGTATGGATGCAACTGTATATGTACCTGTTCTCATATTTGTGATGAACTGATGTGCACATTAATGCATGTATAAGAAATCTGAATATGTATTTTCTACTCCTTTTTTTAATTTCTCCCAGCCTTTTGCATTTCTAATCCCATGACAAGAATGGACCCCATTCCTAAGTCAAAGTGTGATTAATGTTCATTGTCAGTACAAAGCTTTAGATGATGTAACAATGCAGCTGTGCTGTTTATTTCTGTAGTGTAGCTGACATTTGAGAACTACTATTGACATATCCATTTTCAACTGCATGGGTGTAGAGCACACATTAGTCTGAGCAAATTTATTTCCACTAAGTAACAAGTGCCTTCCATTTGCTTGTGTTTTAAAATTGATTATAATGGGATAAACACTAACTGTGCATTAAACATACTAATGCATGCCAATAAGCTCTTTCCATAGTGCACCACTGAACAACTGGTTTGTGTGATCAATGGCAAAGTGTTTTCCCATGCAAGATTTACATTTAATGACTACAACGAACTTGACAAGTACTTATGAATATAGGCTAGTGTAGAAACAGCTGACAGATAGTATGGTGTTCAGAATACAGTTTATGTTGGAAATGTGGTGTCATAACTTTTATAACATTAAGGACTGTTGCAATTGCCTTCCCCATTTGTGTGGAGCTAAGCAATGAGCAAATGTTGGTCTCCATTTAGAATGGGAAATAATAATACTTCTATTGGTTTGCTGTCCTCTGTGCAAACACGCTAAGCAGAGAGGCACTGCAGTCAGCACTTTGGACAGTACTAACTGTAATACAAACAGCTCCTGCCTAGGTTTATCTGTTTCAGCAGGTGTAACAGCAACAAGCTCATATTTTGAGCACAAACGAGGCAGGTTTGAATCCAGCTCAGCCTAATTTTTTTAAGCATTTTAAGGATAGCATTACGTAATTAAATGTGATAATTTTTTTGAGAATGTCAGAGGCAATCACTACAGTGAAGTAGTTTATAAAAACGAACATCAGTAAATTGATTTATGTCAACAGTACATATATGGATTTGCGATGGTACATATTCATCGGCAAATATTACAGTATGTATGTAATTTGATTGCCTTTACTCTGCTTTAACTGTGTGTTTCTTTAGTGCAGCAACTTTAAGCAGCACTGCACAGAGGAAACTGTACCATGCAATAGAACATGAAGAGCCATTCAGGGTTACTCGGCATTGATATGTGATGCCAAACTTTGGGCAAATGCAGAAGTCATGAAAGGAAATTCCGCCAGCCCAGTTATATAGAATTTTGAAAATAATTATATGTCATTTGTGAATATCAACATGATTCATATGCTTGTGTCACATATGTATTAGAACTGTATGTTATGTGTATATCAAACTGCTGGTACAGAAGTGTGTGTTGAAAAGGGTTGTAAAATATTGAGCTTTAAAATGTATCCACAGTGTACCCTACTGGAACAGAACCGAAATGTACTCAATATCCAAAAAACAAGAAGAAACAAACTGCAGCAAAGCTAGCCCCCGCTCTCACCACAATTCCAGAGAAGACAAACCCCTCAGGCAATCCCGATCAGGTTTGAAAATCTTCAAATGTAAAAAACGCTGGACACCAATGAACGAAAAAATCACACAATGATACCAACCATGTCTGTCTGACGTTAAGCAGAGAGCAACAGTGTGAAACAGAGACAAAGGCAGTTTATGAATTAGGAAGAGTAATGTGACAGTTGGTATTAATTTATGGGTTGGATGGTGCTGTACCTGTTAGATGACATAACTTTATAGACATGTATTTGGGTGTATAAATTTTACAATCTCACACATTTTTTTGTGTGGCTATATACACTGATAAGAGTAATTATAAAAGCAATCTGTACAATGTTGGATTCAAACCTATGTAAAATAAAAAATGCATAATGTTCCACATAACTCCTTGCCACTTAGGAAGTGTTTGTCAGATATGCTCATTAATTATACACACACATTAAAGAGTGAGTGATTAACCATGTTTGTGTGTGAACTGACAAATATATATGTGACTATCATTGAAGTATGAAGTCCATCTCAGGACAGAAAATACATTTTTAATAGAAAAACATAACTGTTAATATACCCTCAGTCACACATATAATTCATATGATATCCAGTGCTATAAATAGCTATTATTAAGTATAATTATCTTTATACTGTTTTTTTTTTTTAATTGAGTGAAACAGTATTAATAACATTTGGACTGTGCTAGATGAGAACTCTGGTTCACCTGTATTGTGGCCATGAACATACACCAGTTGCCACAGGGGGAGGCTCAGCAACAAGTATATTGTCCAGAGTGCTCATTACAACTGAGAACTTGGTTGCCACCCATGCTCATTAGTTATATAAATATATATATATATATATATATATATATATATATATATATATATATATATATATATATATATATATATATAATAAAGAATTGAGTGGCTAACCATGTATGTGTGTGTCATGAAAGTTCAAAATAACTTGTCCTATATGGACAGACTCAAATAACTCCAACTAGTCTCTGTCTCATATCACCTACTTAGAGGCGATCTCTACTTGACTCACAAAGCCATGTCTGACCCAGCTCTGTTAGAAATGCTACATCTAAAGAAATCCCAATCTCCACATCACACGTTCGAGACCTCAACCTCATTACCAGAATCAACAGAACATGCTGGAGGGACAGGTTCATAACCCAGAGACTGCCCATGCTATGGAATAGACTTCCCATACATGTCAGAGTACCTCACTGGACCTCTTTAAGAAAATTCTTGATGAGTGGATGGGAAATAGAAAATTTACCCCAGGGATCACTCCACTGGCTCTACTCAACAGATGCACTGAGAACTAATGTTGCGTGGCATGATGCCAGGGTAATCCTATGGGCTAGGCTTGTAAAGGCTGCAAGGCCATTAGCCGAGTACACACCTATGAACCTATGAACCTATAAATGTTTAATAATAGAATTGCATTTGTATTGATATCCACAAATTGGGATATAGTTTGAGAGTTTTGCTGATAATGTTTATCAAACCTCCTATTCCCCCAAACTTATACCCATCGAATTCTTGGTCATTCATGATGCTAACTTTAAGGTGAGTGCTTTCATCCTGTATATTAACAAGACTTCATCAGATAAAGTCTAATTAAATCCCAAGGTTTAAAGAATCTACTTAGAATCACTTATTTAACAGAGTGTATCAGCACTGGTAGGGTACTGAAGGGGCTTCAGGTCTGGAAATATCCAATGGGTTTGGAACCAGACTCAGCACTAAAGATTTTTTAATTATGTTCAACCATCACAATTGTGAATGTATGGATATATTAGTGAAACACTACTTACTGCAGAGAGAAAGTTATTAAAGAGATTAGTGAATGGGATAATAGCATCATGAATGACCCAGATTTTGATAGGTATAAGTTAATTTATGGTAAGATTTTCTCTATTATAGATGGAAAGATTCAACAATTGAGTAACCATAAAGCAAAAAACATTGGAAAGGGACTGTATTGACTACACTAATGGCACCACCTACCCTAAACCTCCCATTTCACAAGTTTGTAGGCCTATGAGGTTTGATAAACATCAGCAAAACTCTCAAACTGTATCCAAATCTAATATGAACTAGACCTTACAGAATAAAACAATTTTTACTAAGAATAAACAGGTGAATCTATCATATTTTTTATTGAATCAGGCAGACTTCCCCCCACTTCGAAGATGTGAGAGATTAAAAGGAAGACAACAGAAGGACCAATGGGAAGCGAGCAACTGACCACCTCCTGCAATGAAGAACCAATGGAAGAATAAGAACTAGTTATACCTCAAACAGCAGAACCAATGGAATTGGCAACCTCGGAGGTAATAGATTTGCTAAATGCAGCTGAATGTAAAAAGTTATTGGATAAAGGAGATTGAGATATATTTTTAATGAAAAAGGTGACTTAAATGTTTTCAGTTACACACAATTTACTATTAGTAACATATTGATTGAAACCTTGACAAAAGCTCTGCGTTTAGTTCCTTCTAAACACACGAATGCACACGTATTAACAGACTTAAGGTTGTATACAAGGAAACTTCATTTTAAGTTTATGTTTAATTAATTATCACAAGCTATGATGGGCTTAAAAATTTCTAGTACTCCACTGCATCCAGCTATACAACTTTATGAAAAAATGTGTGAATTTGATTTTAGATTTTTATTGAAGGAGGCTAAATCAACCACAGGATATAATATTAGTAAGAAAGAGTTTGAATAACTAAAACTGACTAAAGAATGAAATGTTAGAATTATGAAACCAGATAAAGGAGGGGGAATTGTGGTTATAGATAACGATCTTTACAATAAGAAAATGTTTAACTTATTGAATGGCAATACCTATATCCTCTCTCCCTTAATGAATTGAAGGGTGCCTACAATGGAATAAAAATGTAGATAAAATATTAATTTATTGAAAGTAGAATTATAATTGCTGAATTTAAATATTTAAATGTAGCTTATCCTACTACTCCTAACATTTTTGGTATCCCAAAAAATTGTAAAAATCTAAGTGACCCACCAATGCATCCAATAGTGGATGCTAGGGGATCGATTGTGAGTGCCTGCACTAGATTTTTGGATAACCAGTTAATAAAACACCTGTTGGAAGATGAAACACAAGCTTGTAAGGATTATTGGGACTTTCTTAATAAAATGAATGAATTAGAGTTTAGTAAAATGACCTTTTGGTCACAATTGATGTAATAGACCTCTATACTGTTATCCTTCATTCTCTAAGTGTACAGTGGTTCTGTGAGTTCTTATTGGAGAGTAAGTTACAACAAGTGAAAACTAACCTGTGCAATGAACTATTAGAATTAGTCTTATAAAATAACTATTTAAAGTTTGAGGGCAAATATTTCTTGCAAAAGGAAGGTGTGCTCATGGGCTCTAGTTGTGGTTCCCTTTTTCTGCCAGTATACTGATGATTTACTGGGAAAGGTATTTCCTCTTTCATTGCCAGTTTAAGGATTCTATAGGATTTACACTTGTTATTTGGATGACATTTTCCTGGTATGGAAGGAATGGGAGGAAAAATAGGTTCCTTGACAATATAAATCATACTGCTGAATTTCTAAAGTTTACTTTGCAGATGGAAACATTACAAATTCCCTACCTGGACGTATTTCTAGAGAAGGATATGGTTACCAATATGCACATTGCACAGATTTACAGAAAACCTAACTACTCAAATGTTTCATTTTACTAGCACACACCACTTAGCATCTAGCAGAGAAAAAAAATCAGTAGTGAAAGAGCAGTTTTTGTGCACTGCCAGAATGGTCACTAGAGATGCTAATAATTTGTTAGAATGTGAGAAACTATGTTCTACGTTTTTAAGGAGGGGATATCGAACTGCACTTATTATTAATTTGAGAAAGGAAGTTGCACATAAGAGAGAAATTAGGTACTTTAAGTTGATCTTGAACCAAGGTAATATTGATATAGCAACTAACATTAATAAAGATGTAGTCAATGAAAGGTGTAGATATTCCTGTGTGACCACTTTTAACTTAGAAAGTAACAAGATAAAACAAATAATTATTAAAAATTGGTCTATCTTAATGGATGATGTTAGCTTAAGGGATATATTTGATGAACACCCCTGCATTGTGTACAAGAAAGGGTTATGTTTTAAACGTATTTTGGAGAGACCGCTTAGTAAAGATGCAGGTACTGTAATTCATAGAATGAGTAGTTGTGGATGGTTCAAGTAATGTAAACACATCCTTATATATGAAAACTGTTTTTATTAAAGAACTCAAATTTGAACTACAAAGCAGATTTAACTGACTAACAAAGGGTTTAGTTTATACTGCCTTATGCCAGGAGTGTGAGGCATTTTATGTGAGAATAACAGAATGTATGCTAAAAGAGCAAATTTATGAAGGTTATTACAAGATTAAAAAAACAAAAATCACTAAAGCTCTTGCAAAATGCATTCTGGTTTATGAAAATCATTGGTCAAATTTGTTATTCTTGAAAAAGTTAAACAGAATGAGAGGGGCTGACCATGGGTGGTCTACCTTGAAAACAAGGAATTGTATTGGCAGTTAGCCCTGAATACGACCAGTTACCCTAGACTTACCGATAATTGCTCAGTAGCTACTGTTTTGGGATTAAAGGCACTTCAAAGATAAATGTTCAGTTTATTTAAGCCTTTATATTCCTTTTTTATGTCATTTGTAATTATATTTTGGATAAATGTATAGTTCGTAAGTGTTCTTAAGTATGTTTCAAAAAGAGAGGATGATTGGTTTTAATATGAGCTTTTGACTGATTTTAAAATACATTATGTGATTTTGAGGGGATTATTTAAACCTTAGCATTTAATTAGACTTTATCTGATGAAGTCTTGTTAATACACAGGACAAAAGCACTCATCTTAAACTTTTTATATTAGGAGTTTTAATTTTGTGGTGAATTCTGTGGATTAAAAAAGATGTTTGGAACAGTAACTGTACCATGGGCTTTAGATTTCTTTCCTTATTGTTTGGAGATTTCTATTAGGAAATTATATTTATTTATATTAAGTAACACTTTATGTGGGTGGCAGGAATGCGTTGCCAGTGTTTTGTACTTTAAAATGTGATAACATCCAAACATTACTGTCACACTTTCTGACTGTGGCCGTTCTTTTTTTTTCATTACATGGAGTCCTGATAGAAAGTAAAGGATCAAAACAATATGCAGAGAGGAACAAGTCCTGGAGTCAAGTAGTTCTTAAAAACAATGCAGTTGGAGGAAGAAAATAAGTACAGGCATGGTGCAAGAAAAGTGCAAATGATATTGGTGCATGTACAAGAATGAAAGACAGGAAGAATATGATGTTCTGTAGCACTATGGTAGGGTGGCTCTGAATCTTATGCCAAATGCAGAATGCCTTCTGTCCACGTGTGGGGGTGATTGTGACACAGAAGATTGTGCAATAGGAATAATGGGAGATGGTGTGGACACTGCTCCATCTTAGCAATGTCTGCAGCAGCAACAACACTCATCTGCCCATGATGGTTGGTTTAAAATTTGTAACACATATGTATGTAAAGAGAATTGAATGCTGAAAAGAAGTGATGCAATTAAATACATCACAATTAATTATTAGGTGAACCTTGTACATCAGCAAAAAAGACAGTGTGCATGGAAACTATGCAACTCACCCCTAATATACACACTTTGCCAAATATTTTTTTTACAGAGTCAGCATCAGAAACAAACAGTTCAACTCTGCCAATAAATGAGGATGTCAGCAGCAGAATGGGTGTTGTTACTGCTGCTGCTGATAACACATATTACTGAGACAGTCTGAGGGAAGTGGAAGGCTGTCCTCATGTTTAATGGCAGGATCTCTCACCCCACAACATGTATCTAGAACTGTACAGAAAGTGACAGTGCAACACAATGTCAAGCACAACTTGACATGGCATTCATGGCTGAAGAGGAGAAGCACCCCTGTACCTCTACATCAGTATCTCCAAAACCCAGAACAACACTTTGTGGATTATGGCAGACATTAATTCAACTATGTCCCCAGTAACACCTTTAAACAGGAGAACCAGATGCAGAAATTTCTCACAGCTACCCCAGAAAACAAGTAAGGCATTGGCTGCTCAACAGGAAATGTGCTGTGACATTGTTAGGTTTCAGAGCACTGCCCCAGACAGTCAGCTGGAAATGGTCAGAGTAATCCAGAGTATGTGTGATGATTTCCAGCACTACTTAGAAATGGCAGAGAGCAGAGATACTGCTGTGGTCACATTGATGCATAGTACAGACACACACTAAGCATCAGTAGCCTTCCATTAATATGCTAGTTAGGACATACCAGAATCAAGCTGGATTCAGTCTTGCAAGGGGCAGATGATGGAGTACCATCAGGACATATGGGAATAGATCACACAATACCACTGTTGTTCATCAAGTAATGTCAGTAGTCAAAGTGAACAATCACAACACAGTTCAACAGGTCATGTCATCATTCACCTACACCTAGAAGAACCTCACATTTTAGGTCATCATCATGGTCACAGTCATATGTCAAGTCAGTGACAGCCGGATCACCTGCATCAAGTAGGTTATGACATCAGAGTAGCTCATCTTACAGTTATCATGTTAAATCCTGCTCCTAATAGTACAGTTTTGTACCTACCATAAATGTAGATGTTTGAGTGTTCACACTGCTGCAGTCATCACACTAGGGTTATCCTGCCATCAGGTGGTCCTGCAGTCAGCCTGAGTTCCAAAGTTTTGGTCCGGCATCAGTTGCTGTCACTTCTTCCCTGACGTCAGTGCGCCAGGGGTATATAAGAGGCATCCAACGCCATTTTCTTCAGTTTTTCTTGTCCCAGATGTCAGGTGCCCCTAAGTAGGTAGGCAATACATATTGCTAATAAAACATATAAAAGGAATAAAAGGAATACCTTCAGTTACAAGCAAATACACCACAAAGGTTGTACAGGATAGAAAGGTATAGAAAAGTTCAGCTAGATCAGAGGGGATGGAGGGAGGGTAACCTGGACTGCAGCAGTGTGAACACTCGAACATCTACATTTATGGTAGGTACAAAACTGTACTATGTTCATCGTGTTACACTGCTGCAGTCATCAAACTTGGGTTGAATCCCAAAGCTAAGGATGGGCAGTGGAACTAAACAGGGTTTAGAGAAGCTAGTAGGCCCTGCAGAACTGCAGTGGCAAAGCCAGCTCTGGTTTTAGAGTATAGAGGTAAGTGATAGTGCTTGTTGAAGGTGTGCACTGAACTCCAAGTTGCAGCCTCCAAAATATCCTTGGTCGGTACCCCTCTGAGGAAGGCTGTTGATGTTGCTGTAGCCCTGGTGGAATGGGGCCTAATGTTACCAGGTACGGGTTTCCCATGGTGTGTGTAGCAGAAATAGATACAATGTCCTATCCATTTTGAAATGGTCTGTTTTGAGATAGCCTTTCCATGTGATCCTGCAGCATAGGATACAAAGAGCTGGTCAGATTTTCTGAAAGCCTTAGTTTTATCCAAGTAGTAATGTAATTGCCTGTGAATGTCCAAAGAGTGTAGGAGCCTTTCCCCTTTGTTCTGGGGGTTTGGATAAAAGGTGGGCAAATGAATGGTTTGGTTTAGGGCCACACTGGATACCACCTTTGGCATAAAGGAAGGGTTAGTTCATAAAGCAATTCTGTCTTGATGAAAAATGATGAAAGGCTCCACTGCCATTAGGGCCTGTAGCTCTGAGACTCTTCGTGCTGAAGTTATTGCTAGCAGCAGGGCAGTTTTCCGTGATAGAAACTGTAAATTAGCTGTAAAAGCTGGTTCGAAGGGTGGTAGTGTAAGTTTTTCCAAAACAAAGTTGAGATCCCAAGTTGGTGTTGGTGCTCTCCTGGGCAGTCTTATGTTCTTAGCCCCTCTGAGGTACTGTCTTAGTAATGGATGTAAAAATATAGGAGGGTCTGTGTTGTATTGAGCTGAAATAGCTGAGGTGTGGATCTTAATAGATGAAAAGGAAAGTCCTTTGTGCAATATCTCAGTTAAATATTGTAGAATCTGAGGAATATTTGGGACAAGGGGATTTTGGCCTTTGGAGCAGAATATTTTCCATTTGTCTGAATAGGCTTTCCTGGTGCTGTGCCTCCTGGCCTCCAGAATGACATCCATAACAGCTTTAGAGTGAAGTGTTGACTGGTTGTTTAGGTAATTTGCCATGCAGCCAGATTTAAAGTCTTGAGCTGGCTGTGTAGAATCTGATTGTTTTGCTGAGTGAGCAGGTGAGGAATTTGAGGTAAAATCCATGGTGGGCCTTGAGCCATGTTCCTTAGTAATGGATATCAATGTTGGTGTGGCCAGTCTGGAGCAATGAGCATGATTTGTGGCCTCTCTAATCTGGCTTTCAGCAGCACCTTTGCCAGAAGAGGCAGTGGAGGAAAGGCATACACTGTTAATGTTTTCCAACTGAATGAGAGGGCGTCCATTTTCCAAGCTAGTGTGCCATATGTCCTTGTGCAAAATTTCCGTAGTTGGTAGTTTTGGAGGGAGGCAAACAGATCGATGTCTGGGGCTCCCCCATTTTTGAGTTATCATTGCGAATACTTGTGGATTAGTTTCCACTCGTGAGGATCTATGATGTTTCTGCTTAGATCGTCTGCCAATGTGTTTTTCTTTCCTGGCAGGAATTGTGCTTATAGTTGAACTTGCTAGGTCAGTGCTGTGTTCCACAAGGTCATTGCATGCCTGCATAGGGGGTAGGAATATGTGCCCCCTTGCTTGTTTATGTACCACATCACTGTGGTGTTGTCCATCTTTATTAGGAGTTGTCCTGGATGTAGGAGGTCCTTGAGAGCTGTTAGGGCATTTTTTACAGCTAGCAACTCTTTGTGATTGATATGTAGATGCCTTTGATCTGCAGACCATTTGCCCTGAATACACTGTCCTGCCATGTGTGCTCCCCAGGCATAATCCTATGCATCTGTTGTTATAGTTTGCCTGGCTGTGGGTAAGGTAAAAGGCTGACCCTTGTTGAGGCGACATGCCTGAGCCCACCTTAGAAACTCCTGTTGAAGGCAGGGAATGAGTGGTATTATTGTTTCCAAGCTGTGGCTGTGTTGAGTCCATACGCTTTTTAGGTACCACTGCAATTTCCTCATATGCAGTTTTGCATATGGTATTAGTAGTATGCAAGTTGCCATGAATCCCAAGGCCTACAGAATTTTTCTTGCAGGGAGTTGGGTCTTTGTTGCCATCATTTTGAAGTATTGAGTCAGTTGTCCTTGCTTGTCTGGCATGAGATAAGCCATCTGGGCCATTGTATTTAAGCTGGCACCCAGGAATATTATGTCTTGTGAGGGCACAAGTTTTGACTTATTTTCATTTACTGTGTACCCTAGGCAACTTAATAGGTTTTTGACAAACGCCAGATGCTTTAAAAGAATGTCCTTGCTTTCTGCTTGAATAAGGCAGTCGTCCAGGTATGGATATATTTTAATTCCTCTTTGTCTGCAGTATGCAATTACTGGTGCCAGGCATTTTGTGAAGACCCTGGGTGCAGTAGATAAGCCAAAGGGCAGTGCAGAGAATTGGTTGAACCTGCTATAAATCGGAGGCATCTTCTGCAATTTTGCCTGATAGGGACATACAGTTATGCCTCCTTGAGGTCCAACGTTACTAGCCAAGCCTTCTTGCCCAGCATGGGAAGAAGTTGCTGTAGTGTTAGCATCTTGAATTTGGGTACTTCCAGATATGTGTTTAGAATTGAGAGGTGCAGAATGGGTCTCCCAGGCTTTGTCCTTTCAGTCTTGATTAAAATCCTTGTCCTTGCTCCTGTTTAGGAACCTGTTGAATGGCTCTCATGTCCATGACAGCTGTAATTTGTTTTTGAGCCTCTGTCCATTGATTTGGTGGCAGGTTTGGCATTCCTTTTATCCTTGGTAAAGTGTGAAAGTGGAATCTGTATCCTTGAGATACAATATTTAGGACCCATTTGTCTTTTGTGATGATGTGTCAGTTGTCTGCAAAAAGTGCTAGTTTTCCTCCCAAGGGAGCTGCCAAAGGGGATTTGCTTGGCAGTCTGAAGGGTAAGTCATTGTGTTTGTCTTCTGATAGTTTGAGACCTGCCTTCTCCTCCTTTCTGGGTTGTGGCACCCCATTATCGAGGCTTGTAAGAGCCTTGTGACTGACCTCTGCCCCTTGGGCATCTGTATTTGCCCCTCTGTGGTCTGTCAGAATCTGAAAAGGGCCAGTTTTTGGTTGGCCAATTTCTGCTGAAATGAGGGGGTTGAACCTGTAAAAAATCCTTGACCATCTGCATAGATTTTGCCTTATCCTCAATTTTCTTTAAAACCTCTTCTGCTTTTACACCAAATAAAACATCCTGCTGTAAAGGTGCATCCAATAACTTTGCTTTAACATGATCAGGTAAAGTTTGTTCTTTTAACCAAGCATGCCTACGTATGACAGACCTTGTCACTGCTGCCCTACAAGAAGCTTCCAATGAATCAAATCCACATTGCAAAGTATGTTTTCCCACTTGTTCAGCTGCATGCAACAAATCTTGCATTTCCTTGTAATCAGGCTGCTATGTATGTGTGGTAATTTTTTGTTTTAATTGATACATCAAATATTGTTGATATTTCAGCATGTGAAATTGGCAATTTAAGGCCCTCATAGCTAGAGTAGCTGAGGTATATACTTTCTTTCCCCATATGTCTAGTGCTCTAGAATCCCTTTCAGAGGGTACAGGATTTTTAGCAATAGAGGCCTTAACCCCTTTGGAACCCTGGGAAATGGTTTCTGGGTCAGCAACAGGGCTTTTATATAGGAATTTGTGTGAGTCGGGGATTCTGTAGTGTATATGTCTGGTTTGACTGGTGCAGGAGGTAGTGAATCTGGGTTAAGGCTAGATTCTGAATAAACATCATCCACAATGTCTAACACGGGTGGAATAGTAAGTGATCTGTGCTGGGGTAGTAAAAGGAACTCTCAGAGCCTTTTCTTAGAATCAGAGTAATCCTGGCCTTCCCAGTGGAAATGTTCCCTCATGGTATGTAAAGTTTCCCCAAAAGAGTAGTCTTCTGGGGGAGATGCTGAAGGAATAGACTCTTCAGCATCAGAGTCTTCATAAGGGGGAAAAGAGTATTCCTCTTCCTCAGAAGAATCTGAGGAAACTGAAACCTGGCCAGAGGAAGCATAGTCCTCCTCCTGTCTAGGCCTTTTATCAGGTGGGGGATGGGAACCCCTGATTAGGGTAATTAAGTCTTCAGCCATCTTAAGCATCTGTTTCTTAGGCATGGGGCCTTGTACTGGAGACTGCTGTACAGTCTTCTTTGCTTTTAAAGGAGTTTTCAGCTTTGCATAGGATTTAATAGTGAGTGTAGTCGGTCTGAAGACACCTTCTGCAACTGAAGGTTTTTCAACTGCACTGGAATCTCCTTCAGCCATGGAGTTGGAAGGTCCTAAAGATAAAGGTTGTGGAGGCCTAGCAATCTCCTCTTGGGAATCGGATGTCGCCGGGGGTTCTAAATCAGCGGTCATCATGGGCTGCGTAGGCGCCTCACTGAAAACCAGAGAACCGGCAATTGGCCTAGCAGAGGCCTCTGAGTCTGGTTTGGGTCTCGGCTGCCTGTCCTTATCTTTGCATTTTTTATGCATTCCAGTCATCGGTTGCTCCCAAGGCATGGTATAAATTTCCTACCAAAATAATGTTGGGCGAAATCAAACTGACATTTAATCATTCGTTTGTTAAACCTAGCACAAAACCGACAACCTGTGATGTCGTGGTCTGGGCCTAGGCAAGGAATACAATAAGAATAAAAGTTTTTATGAGGTATTTGCTTCCCACAATAAATGCAATTGTTAACTTTTTCTGACATCGGACTGAGGCAAGAAAAGGTTCCCCAACGGGGTACTTAGATTTACTGAAGACTTCGGTCTGAAATTTGATTTGAAAATCTCAGGATTCGGCCAACCGGCACTTGCGAACTGCTTCTGCTTTGGGCACCGTGCGGCAAAAAAGACTGAAGAAAATGGTGTCAGATGCCTCTTATATACCCCTGGCGCACTGACATCAGGGAAGAAGTGACAGCAACCGACACCGGACCAAGACTTTGGAACTCTGGCCGACTGCGGGACCGCCTGATGGCAGGATAACCCTAGCATGATGACTGCAGCTGTGTAACACGATGAACATCAGCTGCACCATCACCTAGCCTATCAATAGGAGATGTGTATGACTCATGTGATCTTGATCTATTGTGAATGAGCTTCAATGACACAGCTGTCTGATCAGCTGGAATGGGTTTGATTTGTGGAAGTTTAAAAATGCATGCATTTCATTCCTGTAAAACTAGCAAAAATACAAAAAGGTACAGGAGCCTTGAAACCAAGAGTCTTAACACGAAATAAACTTGAACGCAATTTAATACCAACACCAAAGCGTTTTCGTTGCTGTAAAAACAGTAACTTCTTCAGAAGAGTACAAAACATTTAGCGCCAAAACTTTTTAAATAATCAAGAGGAAGTGTGTCAAATGACATCATTTCCTGAATGGCACTATATTAAAATACAGTCAAACAGTCAACCATGTATAAAATATAAATTATAACATATTTAACAATAAACAATAACACATAAAACCATCAATAAAATTCGTAGAGCATCAAAAATATGTGTTTATATAAATATATATGAGTACATGTACACCTGTGAATAAACTTATAAGATTAGCACAATAATAAGCGTTGAACCACCATATCATCCAGGATACTGAAGTTGGTCATTAAAATAAAAGATCATATTCTACTTAAGTCAGGAATGGTATAATCAACATTAATATCTTCTATCTATTATAACTTTTAAATTTTAATACTGCTGCAATATTACAATTCTCATTAAGGCCGGGAACATTAAAAGTATCAAGTTTAATCTGCCACTCAAGCTCGCGTATTTCCAACAAAAGAGTTAAAGGTCCACCTCTCTGATTGGGAGGGATATGGTCAATCCCCATAAACTGGAAGTTGTGACCAGGATTGTGGGCAATGTGTTTGGCAAGGGCATTCTCCATTTTCCCATTCCTGATAGCATATATCTGTTGGTATATCCGTTCTCGAAATTTACGATCGGTCTTACCAATATAGAATGCCCTGCAACAATTACACAATGCCACATAAGCAACTTTGGAACTCTGGCCGACTGCGGGACCGCCTGATGGCAGGATAACCCTAGCATGATGACTGCAGCTGTGTAACACGAACATCAGCTGCACCATCACCTAGCCTATCAATAGGAGATGTGTATGACTCATGTGATCTTGATCTATTGTGAATGAGCTTCAATGATACAGCTGTCTGATCAGCTGGAATGGGTTTGGTTTGTGGAAGTTTAAAAATGTATGCATTTCATTCCTGTAAAACTATTATATACACCAACAATGAACATTTGACAAAAAAAAAACAATGCTGCATGGATTACCATTCCAACAGGTGTCAGGTGCTGAAAACATCAAAATAGTAATGAGCAAACATTTTCAGGAGAAGTGTATGATAAGCAAATGACACATTAAAATGAGTATTCTGCCATGTAAAGTTAAACTGCTGCCACTACACCCTCCCTAGTGAATCCCCAATACACAACTGATAATAGGTTCATAGATTAGTACTAAGCTAACTGCCCTTGCGAGCCATTTTAAGCCTAGCCAATTATCCCTTGTGAGACTCAAACCCTGCATCGTGTGTTTGTAAGGCAAACACTTTAACCATTAGGCCACCCTCCCACCCTCTGAATTTATTGTGTATTTATTGTTTATTGTGTATGACTGCATAAAATTAATCTGATGTGCAATATAATAGAATAACCTAAGAAGAAATTGTATAAATAAAGAAATCATTATTTGCACTATCTCATGAAGTATTTTACTGTTGTCAATATTCCTTATTTTTGTATAAGTAATCATTAAAGCAGAAGTTATTAATGACAAAAATATGAATCAATTTCTATTCAATGCCTTTTAACATCACTAAACAAGAATCAGTGAGCACTCAGGCATGACAACAACATGAGTATTATGTTAATAGCTAGAACTGTAAGGTGATCTTGTCTGATATCATGACCTACTTGATGCAAGTGATCCTGCTGTAACTGACCTGGCACTGCTGCATGACCAGATGAACAATGACAGTAGACCATGCACCACAAAGCATAGCCCAAAATATCACTGCTTTTGTCATTTATACTCTTATGCACGTTTTATAATAAAGGAACCACTAACCTAAATGTCTTGGTCCATAGTTCTTGACTAGATACCACCTCTTTACCTGCGCAGCCACATGCCCTGCATGCTTGCTGCATGGGTTCCCTTACTACTGCTGGCAGCTTGTCATCATTGCTCAAAGTGGGACTAGAAATGGGAGGTGTAGTAACAGTATGGGTCCTTCATCATACCCGTGTGTGGTCATATTATGCAGAATGCAACATGCAATAAACATCCAGCACACAGTAGCTGAGTCATATTGAAGGGCACTCCCAGACTCATGCAGACACCTGATATGGATCTTCAGGAGGTCAAAGACAATGTGGGTCTGGGACAGGAATGTGTTATATGTCTCCTCCACTGCTCCCTTTGTATTTCTTACTGGAGTCATGAATCTTGGCTCCAGTGGATATCCAGCATCACCTGAAAAAGGGGGAAATTATTTATTTATTTTTATTTTATTTTACATTTGTTGACTGGGCTAATCTAACTGGATATATGTCCAGTTTCAGTAGAGGCCCGGGTGATAAGCTCCAAGACAGAACAATGAAAACAACACTTAACAAATAAACAACTGTAAACAAGAGTCATATTTACAATGCATATTATAGGTTAACACAGAATATTCAGTGAGGAGGACAACCTAGCAGTACAGAATGCAGGTATAATACAGCATATGGGTACAATACATAATATTCTAGAGTGAGATAGAAATTATGGTCAGTAAGGAAGGTATAACAGTTCATAAGTAGTATGGGGTAAGTAGAGCCAAGTTTGAAGAGACAGATGACTAGTCAGCTTTAGTACAGGGGCATAACCAGTGTGTTCTGAGGAACAGTTTCAATTTGTTTTTGAAGAGTGATAATGAGGGAAGTGAGGAAAGTCACTTGGGAGAAGATTCCAGGCTTTTCCAACAGCATTAGAGAAGAGAGAATCGCCAGCCTTGTTGTTAGGTTTAGAGGTATGACATTATACAAAAAACATTAGTATTCAGCACTACATTTTAATGTGAATAACTACTTAAAAACAATTTAACAAAAAAATATTTTTCCACTTACCAACAGGATGACCTTTGGGCATCCTACCATGCAGAAAGAGGTAGTAGAGTGAGCTATCATGCCAGATATGGGAATGGCTTGCACTGCCAGGATGATGGGCAGAGGCATCGGTGAAGTGCCCCCAGGCATCACATACTACCTGGCAGTTGATTGAACTGTAGCCCTTCCTATTGCAGTGGTGCTCCCCCCTGTGGACTAGGAGGGATGCTAATTGCAACATGGGTGCAATCTATTGCACTGAGTACATCAGGGAAACATGCCAGCCCATAAAAGGCACACATATTCCTGGTTTGGTCCTGAAATAACTCCAGGAAATAGATATACTGCTCCACATGTGCCAACAGTACATCCGGGAACTGCTGCAGTATCTTTGAAACAGAGGCCTGTGAGATCACAACATGTTCCCCCAGTCTGTCTTTCGAAAGTCCCTGTATCAAGTTTAGGGAGGGTTAAAGTACTTTGGTGTAAACAGGAACAGGAAGTCCACATATTCCTCCAGTGCTCCTATAGGGGTGAAGCATACTCACTACAACCCCTATAATGTCCCTGTCCACACTAAAACCTTATCAAGAATTTCCTAATTATCAAAGTTATAATGAATAATTCTTTACTTATATTTTTGCCTTCTTAGCTGGCAAGCACCGCTGGGCATAAGCAGTTTTGGCCCAGACAAGATAAAGCAACTCAGACTGAGAAATAGCAGAGCTCACAACAGGTGATAGCATTTTTGATGACTGAAGCTCCGATAGATATGGTGAGGCTTCTCTTTATATAGCACATGTGACCAGTGCAGAGAAGTGGGAAAATATGACTATAAATTGCAAATGGTAAAAAACACACTTTATTAGCATGCGAAGATGTATATCACTCCTCATTTCATTATCACAACATTTGCATATTCAAGGTCATCATGCATCGGCAATAATGGACGCTATGAATCACAGCTCAGTTGTGCTCATTTGCAAAAATCTCAGATAGGCATGCACATTTGCATAACTGACTATGAATACTGACGCTAATCTCAGTAAGTGGACATAAGTGAACAGAACAATATAGAAGACAACTTGGAATACATGAAAGAGAGGAGGAGCCGAATAAATAGCAGTTACTGCTCTGAAATGATTCAGGGAAAAGCCTAATAATAATGAGAGGCAAATACAGAAATAACTATGGGGCAATCAAGGACAGTTTTTCAAAAGTTAGTACTATTAATTTGTGGTGTTGACAAAATAAGAAAGCAAGAGTTAAAGAAGTTCACACCTTTAAGAAGTGTCATTATTAACGTTTAAGTAAAATTCATCATCACATTTCTCCAAAGCACACACATTATTACAAGGGCTTAATAGGTGCAGAGTTATTGGAGTACTCAGGGACAGCAAGGTATAATACTTGTGTTCACTTACAAAGCCATGTTGGACCCAGCTCTGTTAGAAATGCTACATCTAAAGAAATCCCAATCCCTCTGCATTGCACGCTCCTATGAAAATGTAATACAGTGGGACACTGGATTTAGTGCAGGTAGCAGACATGTTGGAAATTCAGTAACATTGTCAGGTATACTGGAAATAAAGTACAGGCAGTAATTTTTTAAAATGAAGTAAATGTGATGTGTGTACAGACATGCAAGTAACACAGTTGTAAAAATCCACATGTCTTACATGTATTGAGGTAGCACTGCACAGGTAATGAGAAACTACATACACAACACTTGTGGACAAATTAGGAGATATAATGAGGTCCAATGGACATAATACCCAGAGAAGCAATAATAATTGAAACAATCACAATACTTCTGAAAGCAGCATGCATGTTGGGTAGATAAGGAATTGGAATAGCTAATTCCTCCCTAATCAGTATGTGTAATAATACACAAGGAATTTTACAGAAACAGAATAATTGAATATTATAATGCATTAGTAAGCTGCATAACTCTAACAGATGTACTAACAAGGAAGATACAAAGGTAGAAATCCTGGAAGATAAGAGTTATGTGGAGGCAGTCAATTATCATCAGGTTTGTTTGTCAAATGTCAATGTATGCCTATGGACATGGTTTAGCATGTCCAAAAGGAAGATAACCCATTATAGTTAGCCCGCAGGTGACATAATCATGATTAAAATGTGCCCAATGTCAAGTCACTGTGTAATAATAGATGCAGCATGCACTGTTCCAATGTATTATATGTCAGAAGGATAAAGCAGATGTGGCTTATGTGACTAGTTCCTGCTGCTGCCATACATAGACAATGTGATGCAGTCCATCAAAGTTTACCTCTGAAGACAATACACTATCATTTTAGAACCAAATGCATTCCCCCAGTTGTACAATGTGCCACAAATGTGTAATATCTGGATCATAACAGGCAGTATAAATCACAGGCATGTGCAACAGTACCATCATGTAGTAAATGAACTGTAGAAATTGCTTGATGTTGCATTGAGTGGCTGTGCACTGTATGGTCAGGTCTGATGAGGCACACGTGTGCGAAAGTGTTCACATTTGGTTTTATGGTTCTGTTTTATTAAATGGTTTTTGTACAGCCTTGTCTCTGGAGTACCTTCCTTTCTGCTATTTTTGGACATGTATTAGTGTTGGAAGGTGGTCCAGCTAGCTCATAGGAGGTTTATTTTTTAACTTTTTTATCTTAATGTAGGTAATGTGGGTTAAGATCCTACTGACCTGTGCACTAAATGAAGATGCCACCAAAGAATTCATATTTCACTTATCAAAGCATTGTGTTTAAATGCATGTTTCTACTATTTAAGGGTTTACACGATTTAGCCTGTCTGTCCCCCAATTATAAAAGTGTAAAATTTCCTTTGAGAAGCTGATCTTGAGTGCTATAACTCTGTTACACACAATCATTATTTACAACTTTTGAAACTTGAACACCTGCCTACAGGTCTTCATAGATTACAGAGCTATCAACCACTGATGCCACAGACAGAACTGCATCTGAAGTATCACTAAGTATACAACTGAACAGATTGCATCAGCAGTCATTTGCAATGGCAACACCGCCCCTAAAATGTATTTTGTGCCTCAAAACCCTTATCTCTGTTAGAGTTCACATTAATTAGTGTTTGCATATCAGCATCTGCTGGGTAAGCCAGTACTTTTGTCACTATGGTCTTCCACAATTGCATTACAAGATTCAATACTCTGCTTATCTAGGTCCACAGTCTGGAAAATTGCATATTGGCAGTTGATGCCATGGAAGAAATCAGAATTGCAATCATAAGACAGCCCACATTTGAATGCATGAATTCTGTTGTGTGTGAAGCTATATGACTCACATATAATGTGCTTGATTTAGCAAAATTATGTAGACCTGTAACTGTTCATCTTATATACATTTATCCACATCAAAACTGTTGATGACTCCATTTCTACACAATCCAGATAATCTGTTACATTAAGGGCTTTGAAAACTTGCCTAGTCCAAATCCACACTCTAGAGAGCCACATATTGACTACTCATACCACAGGAGAAGTCTTACCACAACTGTGAGAATGAACCTATTTGAATGCATGACTTCATTATTGTTTAGCAAGGCAAACATTGCCTTAACGGTGATTAAAAGAGTTGTAGGAGACAATTCCCCATCTAAATATTTTCACTGATAGTGTATACACAAGTCCTGCCTGTTAACTACACCTACCTAGCACCTACACACACACGCACACACACACACACACACACACACACACACACACACACACACACACACACACACACACACACACACACTATTTTATTTATTTATCATTTTGTTTTAACTGTGATGGTGGTGCTGCGGTAGCATTATCGCCTCACAGTAAGACGTTGTCCTGTTCAATTCTCAGCTAAAGCGTCTTCTGTGTGGAGACATGCATGAATGGGTGTACCTTCGTTGAAGGTTGTGCATCAGGGTTGGCAACTCAGTATGTAAAAATCTACTGCCAATCATTAGCGGACCGTAATTCCACTGTGGTGACCCCTAACCTGGAAAAGCCGAAAGATACAACATTTATCATTTTGTTGACCGGGAATGTCCAACTAGGACAGAGCTTATTTTCAGTGGAGGTCCAGATGCATGTTTTTGGATTGTGGGAGGAAACCCATGTGAATGCAGTTAGTCATTGCTGGATTTGAACGGCTAAGTCCACAATGTACAGAACATGTCATCAACTGTTGATGCCACAGAAGAAATCTTAATACAATTGTGAGAAAGATATTACTGGGGGAAGCTCTCTCCCTTTGTAAATGAGTAAAAGTGTACACACCAAACCAGTAAGCCATCCCAGCCCTACTTAGTACTATAGGCACACTAAACATTGCTGGAATCAAACATCTACCTAAGTATACAATCTAAAAAAATATGAATTGGCTGCTTACATCACAGAAGAACTCATATGACAAGTGTGATACAGAACATATTTGAAGAGATGATACCAACATTGTGTTACAAAGCAGATGATTGGGCTAAAAGGGACTGCTATTGTAGGGTGAGCACATTTCCTTTGTAAATGTTTCTCTTGAGTGGAAGTGTACACATCAGCTCAGTTGGGTATGGAAGTCCTACCCAGCACAATACTCACACACATTCACAGTAGTTAGCCATTGCTGGAATTAAACAATTGTCTATCTAAGTACAAAATCTAGAGAACACTGCATCAACAACTGACATCACAGGAGAAATCTTATAAGAAATGTCTGAGTGAATATAGATATAGTCTACATTACATGTTTAGGTGAACAAGAAAGTATTTTGAAAGGCAAAGAAACATCAAAGTGTTGATCACAGTTTAATACATACTGCTGCAATAACTCACATTTCACTTCATTTGTGGACATTGTTGACATGTGAATGATACCTATATGTGTCACATTAAGGTGTATTGACCATGTTATGATGAATGATAATTGCACTTGTCAATCAGTGGAGTGCTACCCATGCATTCCTAACTGTTCATCTCAAGATCATTGTATGCAATTCTTGTTTAGTTTGTGTATCATTGTGCAGACTTTGTGATGAGTGTACATTGTGCAAGGTAAAACAATGCATACATGCCAAACATATAAGGGTACGTAGATTACTACTGCTGTTGTAGAGCTATGTGTCCACATCATAATGAACTCCTCGTATTTTAACAATAATGAGCCAGTAATTCATACTAAAGTAGTAGACGTCACTGACGTTACTTTCAGTCACCTACTGAGGTTCACTAATGTTAAACGCATTTGCACAACAGATGGCAAAGTATTAGTACATGCATAATTACTTTTTCAGTTTCAAACAGAGTAGGGAATAGAAGTGCTTTATGGTGCTCCATGCCAAGTGGCATGTAACTAAAGAGTGCAGGCATATAGACATGTCTATTACTGAGCCATTTCCTAATATGTGTGCTGTGCTAATGTTTTCTCTGTCATCATATAAACAAGTCTTATGATCACCACATTAAAGTGTTTATAATATGGATACTATAATGGAATGTCTCTCCACTGTCAACAGATTTGCTGACTCGTATAATACGAGTGTAGCAGAGATGACCAGAGGTGGACAAGGTAGCTGGCTAGGTTGTAGCATGTGCACAATTTGCAGGTCTGTGTGTGTTAAGATGGTGTGTGTTTCATATTGTGTGACAGTGGTCAGTATGTATGTATGCATGTCAAGGTAAGACCTGGTGGCCATAGCCCAGTATTGCTGATGACAGGGACAAGCCCTCACAACTGCAGTACCAAGGACAATCCCCACCAGTATACCACCTCTTGCAGTAAGCCAGTGTAAATGTATGCTGGTAATATTTGTTACCATCTGAAAGACTGACATGGCTTGGCTGTTGGGCTAGATATACAAGCAGTACAAAGGGGAAAGTACCCCAGACATACAGTATACATTGCATCACTGTGAAATGGAGACACCCTTGGAATTGTACTTACAGGTATGCATCACAGCAACCGTTCCTGTAGTAGGGGATACCGGTGATGTCCACCTGAACACCTGCAGATCACAAAGGAGGTAGGATTGATGTTTTGAGAAACAGCTGGTGTACCTGCACATGCCAGAATAACTGGAATGCCCCATGCATATCTGTGTGTCAGATGCAAGTAGTGTCCATAGCACACATGCACCCAGCTTATGCAAATACCACCCACAGATACCTCTCTGGCCATATCCCTGCTGTGGGGAATGGGTACAATAGGACCCCTCCTGTACATTAAAATAGTGGAAGAATGCAGCATGCAGTGCAGGTGTATCCCTTGCTGTACATAACACCCTGCCAGCATCCACACCACCTGATCAAGACTGATAGAAGGAATTTGCATGAACACCTATCACACCTGCCCTGTCACCCCAGGGGAATATACTTTATGGTGGTCTGTAACTGTAGGCCTGACAGAATGCAACGACCTGCCACATGTGGCCCACAGCAACTCCTAATGCCCCACAGGCTTCTGCCAAAGGCCTGTGTCTCACATGTACTGCCAATGCATGTTAAGTCATGGACACCCAAATAACAACATAACACACTCCACATAAGCCATATGCAAGGCCATGTGGACAAACCACAATAGCATGTCCACCATGTCCCACTGCATGAACTGTGGACCAACACTAACACACACTTGTGATGGGGTGATACCCTTAGGGAGAGTATCAGAGAATGTATGCATAATGTATGGAAAAGATTAGAATAACAGGGGGGGGGGGTGGGAGCATGGCCAGCATGGAATGTGCAGGGTCTGACACCAAGCAGGTGCCCACACTATCCCTGGCTGCAAATACATAAATGGGTGGCTACACACCTGCCCATACACCACAATAGGGTTAATGTCCTGACCCATGGCTCCTGCCTCTGGGCAACCTCTGCAAATCTGTACAGCTGTGAGGCATTGCCACAGCAAGATAAGCCCATACTGTCTTGTCAATGGGTGTACAAGTATGGTATCCCCCACCAGCACTCTACCAAGGTGTTGAACCGGATACACAGACCCAGCAGCAAGTTGAAGCTCCCCCGCCAGAATGGCATAACTTACCATGAATACGTAGGTGTCTGCCCATAATACCGGACACAGCTGCAGTCACTCTTGTCTCCCAAGACAGCCCTGTGAGCAAGAATGTCCACCTGGCAGTACTTGAAGACAGAAAACATCACTGTGTATAAAAGTACACATGTCTGAATATCTCTGCTAAAAGCGATACCATGCAGCTGATGCAGCACAGACACAATCACCTACAGTACACACTATCCCTTGCACAATTTGTCCCCATATTGCCAAATGATTGACGGATACCCAGCAGAAACACATTGCTACCTGTAGGTGTACAACACAAAGGTCTGCAGTGGAGTACAAACTACCTGGTATTGATCCACACATTCTATACAGAAGGGCATACTGGGCATGCTCCCACACTTAGAGAAATGAAGGCAATGTCAGTCAACAACATACTGAAAGGTCATATTGGTCATGCTCACACACGTAATCAAAAGAAGCACATGTCTGCAAACAGTGGATCAGACATATCTGGCAGTCGCAGATGTTAGTGCAGACACTCCTCAGTATGCACCACTCATGCTTTGCACACACAGTGGATAGGAATACATGCATATATCCAAGGACAATACACTATAATAAGCCAAATGTGCACGTACATAGATGTGTAGGAGAGAGTGACTGTGACAAGGAGCCAACCATTATGAGGCTTGTCCCACCCAGCACACAGCCAAATGACTACAACCACACGATGCTCAGATGTCACTCACTGTAGACACTAGCCAACGGTATATGTCAGCATTACAGACTATGTGGTGCAAGTGCTAGCTGTGCAACAAGACTGTCCAAGGAAGTAGTCATCTAGCAGCTGTATACACGTACCTGTGGAATATAACCCTGCGTGCCCCCACATGTGGTGTGTCAACCTCTAGATGAATGGGTTATGGCCCATGCACACACACTGCCCTCCCCATAGCCCTACTATGATAAACCCGCTGAGGTCATCCACTTTGAAATACACCCTTGGGAAAAGTGTTGCCCTGTAACCTCCGTAGTGCAGCCCATAACTACATACTGCTGTAGTGTGATAAAGTAAATAGGTAGGTGTTCTAACCCCAGACATGGCAACTCTGTGTGTGTGTGTGTGTGTGTGTGTGTGTGTGTGTGTGTGTGTGTGTGTGTGTGTGTGTGTGTGTGTGTGTGTGTGTGTGTGTGTGTGTGTGTATTAGTGTGCATGTCTGCCTGTGTAGAGATCAATGCCTTTTATGGTAGCCACATTCCTTACAATTCCCATACTCAACTTTGGCAAGGCTGCTGATGTCACCCACCTAGAAATACACCTCTGGGAAGGCTGTACCAAGTAATCCCTGTAGCGCGTCCTGTAACTGTGTACTGCTGGATTGTGACTTAGAACTGTGGCAGGGTTCCATCCCCATCCATGGCAGTTCTGGATGTTTTGTGTGTGTCCATGTATGTATATGGAGCAATGCATTATATGCTAGTCACACACAGTACATTTCACATGGCCCAGTTTGACAATCCAGCTGATGTCATTCTTCGTGAAAGACAGCTTTGGGGAAAAAGTTCCCTACTAATCTCTGTGGTGCATCCTATAACAGCTCTGTGCTGTAGAGTGAGTTAGACCTCTGTCAGGGGTTCTATACCCACACATGTCAGTCGTGGATGTTTTGTGTGTGTCACACTGTCTATGTAGGGAGCAATGCATTTTAGGGTAGTCACCCGCAGTACATTTCAAATGGCCTACTTTGGCAATCCTGCTGATGTCATTCATTGTGGAATACACCATTGGGGAAGTGTAAATCAGTAATGTGCATGGCACATACTATAACTGCATAGTGCTGAGCTGTAATAAACTAGTTAGGTAGGGGTTCTACTCTCAGACATGATGTGTGTGTGTGTGTGTGTGTGTGTGTGTGTGTGTGTGTGTGTGTGTGTGTGTGTGTGTTCGTACTTCATATCCTATGTAGAGGTGGTTGTGAGCGTGTGACACCTGTGGCTAATGTGGAGTGGATTTTGCATATGTCTTACACGGTGGCCCTACTATATAGCACAACATCCACCATACAGGGATAACAGATGTGAAATAGCTGAGAGGCTGAAGTGCAAAGCCTACATGTGAAATCAAGGCCAGGCAATCACATTTAACAACCCCAGTATTACCCAGAGCACACTCTCAACCCATGTCTCATACACACACACATGCCTAGGCAACAGCCAATATGTGGGTAGTACACTGCATATTGGCCACTGATAGCAACCATGGAGTTATAGCAGTGGGTTACAGAGGGCATGTCCCCTGTCCATCTGCCCAATATCCACGTACATGCTGAAAGTGCACCTCCCCCATGTTCCCCAATGGACACCTGCACCACATGTGGTGCCATCACATGTGTCCCACAATGGACATACCATGCCTGACAACATGCGCTGTATGGACAGTTGCCACTGACACCAGGGAATGTTGTCAGCATGCTATCAATGTAGGTGTAGGTAAACATGGTGCCCATTACCGGTCCCCGCCACAGGGGGCAAGACTGGCACATATGATGGCAATCTGTGTTTACAACATGGGCCAGACACCCCAGGTACAGTTCCACATGTCACTATACATGCATGTGAGAGGTGTGCATATCGCAGACAATTTCCATGTCATGGGGTAAGGAACACATACATGGTAAGCGATGCACAGCATTGGCCACACACAATAGTCACCCAGGTGACTGGATGGGAGATACAAAATCCACCAGTGTGGGCAAGAGTGGAAACTACAGTCCTGAGACACAATGCAGACCATTGCCATGTGGCCTAATGCCAAGGTATACCCATCGCCTACCCTTGTATAGCCAACTGCAACAGTCGACCACCACACACCTGTGCAGACATGCACCCATGCATGTCAGTACTGGCATCCTGTGTGTTTGTCTGTGTGTTGTATGGTGTGTATATTCACAGCCACACTGACGACAACCCCCATGCACATACAGAAGCATGCTGGTTGATGTCAGACACCTCCTCATTCCTTTTACCCATACAACCTCCGTATAACCCATGTGGTGCATGTGGTACCTGCACAGTGATGTGTTGTGGCAATCCTGCTACTGATGAGCTGTACCACTGGCCCTGTCAAGTGTGTCGATGTGCGCATGTCTCTGTGAGAGTGTGGCTGTGTTTACACTGGCACCTGTTAATGCTTACAGGCACATGTACATTACCTACCATATAGCTACCATATCCCTTTTTCAAAAGTCATGAACCATCACAGATATGTTCTGGGGACCAAAAAACAGATAACCATGTGGCACATCCAATATCTACATCAAACTGTGAATGCAGTACATAGTTGTCAGGGGGTTTGATACTCTGTGTTGGTAGGTGTGTGACACAAACAAGCTGCAGTTTTACTCCCTCACCCCTCCGTGACATGTCTTTGCCTCTGTCTGCCTCTCCCACTCCTTCTGTGGTGGATGTGGAGACCTACACCAGCTTTGCTTAGGCAGCAGCATATGTATTTCAAGTGACGCTCATGATCAGCTGATGACCTCTGCAGGAATCGCAGCCCTCCCCTAGCTGATTGCATGTGGAAGAGCTGTGGTAACATTCCCATAGCCACTTGCATGGAAACACACTCTGATATCTAGGTACACCATGTTGGCGTTGGCCTTTGTCATTCACTGTGAGCAGGAACCAGATCTGTTTGCCAAGCATCATCTGTGATGGATTGGGAATTTACTTTCAACAACATACACTGTGGAAACAGGGCAACACATAGGAGGGGGATGTGCCTCACTTGCCTACAGACTGTAAGTGCTGCTATACTGCATGCGGCGTACTGTTGGTTTAACAGTTTGTGTGTGGATATATCTTTCCTACATGTCCATATACCTGCCATGTCAGCTCCATGTTTATGTGGAATCCCCATCTGCAGGGTCATCTGCAGACAGGGCAGTGTGTTGTGCCATTGGTTCCACGTGTTACCAATGGAGCATCAATCTGTAGACTGCAGATGATAGTGTGAGGATTGCAGTCTGTAGATGGTGAAAGCCGTGACAGTTACTGGCGTCTTATCCCTCATAGGACATTTGTTGCCACAAACCTTGTTACAACAGTAAATGTATGAGGTTATCACAGCAACATGTCATTATTGGCCCTGTGTATGTGCTGCCAGCCACAACTCTGACAACGTGTGTACATATGTCGTGCATGACATGGTGCATATGTGCTGTACACCATAATTAGTGTCATCATATCTGCTAACAAGCCAGTGAGATATCAGACTGCCCCACATATTATGTACAGTAAGGGTTATATTTGATGACATAACCTGGACATTCTGTGGATGTTTGTACAGTCCTACATGTGTGTGGGCATCCATGTTAGACAGCAGGTAGCAATAATTTCTACAGGAGAACCGGCACACTCACGGCAGCTTCATATGTGTAGGAGGTTCAGGAACTACAGACAGAGTGTGAGGAGAGCTGTGTTATGCATTGTATAGTACTGGTGTTACAGGGTGTGAATGTATTTACTACTTTACTTTGAAATGCAGTCTGTCTGCATAGCCCTCAACTGTGGGCCTGTCCTCTTGGTGGCCAGAGGTGTGCCTAACATGTGTTGTCTGTCCACAACACAGGTCCTGTGTCTGATATCCCACTGGCAGTGTGTGTGTGTGTGTGTGTGTGTGTGTGTGTGTGTGTGTGTGTGTGTGTGTGTGTGTGTGTGTGTGTGTGTGTGTGGAGTGCTATCAGTACATGACCTACATATCAAGCTTTGCACATATGACATGCTGTGGGGGGGGGGTTTCCATAATGGAATATAAGTATATCACACTGCCATTGCTGCCATCAGTCCACGTCTGTTGTATGCCCCACACATATGGTGGAGCCGGGGCCATATATGTGTGGGTGACACCTACACAATATGTGTGTGCTCTTATGCACTCCAGAGGCCAGTGTATGTAACAGTGGTATATGGCCCTGTGTTATTGAGTCGGGGGGGCACCATAAATGACCTAGGCTGTTAAATATGTGGGGGTATCAGGGGTGAACTGCCATAAGGTATCTGGATGTAAAGTGCCATAAACTTCACCTATATGTACATCACGTACATATATTCAGTTACTGCAAGCCTACTGCCACCTGCCAGACAGACTGTTTTGTTTGTCAGTGTGCATGTGATGGTGTCAGTTATGCCTTATGTCACAGTTACCAAGTCATGTGGTCACATGATGTCTTTACCTCCCACTGCTGTTGTACAGAGTGTAGATAGTGGCTGCTGAACTATATACCTGCATTACACACTGTTGATTGTTTGGTATCCTGTGGCCCAGTCAGTCCTCACTACTGTACAAATCTAAGGACTTTGTCTGGACAGCGATGGTTGTGAACCTTTCTAGACTACTGCATTAGTATAACTTTCACGGTTGCCTTTCTCTGTTTATATGGATGTTACTGTCTGAACAGCTATATGACATGGCATTTCGAACTGTCA
>NC_056737.1:1459389190-1459424190 GCF_019279795.1 Protopterus annectens
GAGAAGCAGCAGTTTGCTCACACACCAGGCCAGCCTCATCTCCCGGTTACGCGGAACCACCACCCCAGGTGTGACATTCTGTGCATGAAGCACGCCCACACACCCCCATGGCATGCACCATTTTTCATTCTTCTCTTCAGTATTATACAAGACTACTATTCTCACAGTATGTTTGGACAGGCACTGTTCATTGATACACATAGACTGCTCAGAATACTGTGATTGAGCAATGTGCACATATTTGCTGGTATTAATCTACATACTTACATACATTTCCTATACTGTTGAATGACTGTGCTGGATGATATTTTTGTGATAACAGCAGCTGAATGTGTATCTGCCATGCTTTAGTGGTAACTCACTTAGACTATAGTGTGCAGGGTGGTGGGGGTTGGAACCTGGGAGTGCAGATTACTTTGTAAATGGGCACGATGAGAGCTGTTGGCTACAGAGTGCCTAAGGCACTGTAGAGAAAGTGTAGGTGGGTATGCGCTGGTGTGAGTGAGGCTCAGCCTTGCTGACCTCCGGTTATGGTGTTTTACACTGAGTTGGCCTCCACATTGCCTAACCAGTCTGGGCATTGCTTACCGCCACCCAAACAGGTGTAACCCCACTTGCTGCCACATGCCCCTGCGCTACTTCATATATTTAGTTTACATTTGTTGTCCGGGACAGTCCGACTGGATGCTTCTCCATTGTCAGAGGTGGCCTGGGGAGTGGAGCTCCACAGTAAACCCCAGCTACACATTACATGTACTACTGAGGTGTACACATTCATACAGAGTAACAGACTTAACATAGCTATGTACCACATTCTTCATGCTTAGTTCACATTAACATGTTGGTATTATACATGCTTAGGTCAGGTTTACATGTCAGGTATGACTGTTGACAAAAGTCAGTTTAAGGTGAAGTGAGACTCCAGTTTAACATTTCTGGATAGGTTACACTCAGGTATTCGGGTTAGGTTTAGTTATGCCATACCTGTGTGTTAGAGTAGAAGAGAATAGTAAAGGAGTAGGTAGGTAGGTAGAGGGGGAGACATTGTAACTGTATAGTAGGCCATTGGAATGATTGGAGAGCAATAGGGAAGGTATGCAGGCTGTTGGGATTTGTATGCGAGGCAGGACAGAAGGTGTCGGTTTCACTAGTTGGTGTAGGGGTATAGAGTGTTAGTTGTGGGGGGGGATCGCCAGGTGGTGAGCATGTGCTGATCCAAGTGTGCTTGAGGTGTTCCTTCATGTGTTATTTGCATGTGTTGTGTGGGACAGCTGAGGTAATACTAATGGGTAGGGGGTTCCAGATTCTGCCAATATAGTTGGGGAAGAGGGTGTCACCTACTTGTGACTGTGAAGACTAATAGTAATAAAGCAGGTGTTGATAGGTAAGTGGTGTTAATGGGTCACAAAGAGGGGCAGATAGTAGGGGAAATGTCCAGGGATGTGCAGGAAGGCTGATGGGAACATTAACAGGTGGCCATTTCTTCTACAGCAACAGCTGTGTATATACACCGCATTTGGAGGTAGGTTTGGGCACTCACATCCCTGGGTGGGGGTGAGGACAACAATAATACCTTATGATGCCAATTAGTTCGGCTTACATGCCTACAGTGGGGTGTTGCAACCATGTGTTCTTTGGTGTTTATTGGGATTTGCAACAATACATCTGGTTATACTGTACTTTGCTATGTAAAATATACTGTGCTGCAATGGGACTGGGAGTGGCTGCTTGTTAGGCGGTGGCTCTGCCCAACACTATTGCTTAGATCCCTGGGGCGGTAAGAATAGAACCACTCCAGCCAACACCTGCATGCCTAGGCCCATAATTTCATACCCATAGTCCCCCCCCCCCTCACACCTCCTCTACAGCACTCATCCTTACTCTGGGTGCAGGTCGGGTCTAAACACAACACTACACACTGTCCACTCTCCACTTCACAGGACCCATCTCGTACGTTGTCTCGACCCATGGGTCATCAGACATTCCCACCCTTGTAGTCCGGGTACATACACACCCCGCCTTGAAAGGTCATTGCACGAGTGTCCTCCTATTACAAGACAATTTTTGGGGTGTCTCGCAAGGGACACTCCTGTCTCTGTTCCACGATTAGACTTAGTGGGTCCACTGTGTCCCCCCCCCCCTCTGGCTGTATCCTGCCTGTGGTTTGGGGAGCAGTGGATTGTTTACATTGTTTGTCCTTTTGTTTGTATCTTTCCCCTGTCTGACTGGGGGGGGGGGGGGTTAATGCTACGTGTTACACATTTGTTGAAGGGGCCCCTCACCCCCATTGGCATGGCCTGTGAACATATGCCATTCTTAAGTGCTGTATCATATCATAGCTATATATCTGTGTATATATACACACACACACATATATATATATATATATATATATATATATATATATATATATATATATATATGTATTCATACATATATATCTATATTGCTGTATATATACATATATATATATATATATATATATATATATATATATAGATATAGATATATATCTAACAACATGTGGATGTATGGGTGTCTGCATATGTATATATCTATATGTGGGTATATATGTCTGTCTATGTGTGTATACATTTGTACTACAGAGAGGAAGAGGTATATATCTATTTAGTTATGGGTATATATACACACATACACATACCTCTACATATTTAGCTACATATCCTGTAATGTTGACTGGTATTGCTGGATAGTGTGTTTCGTGTGCATACCAGCCAACCTTGTGTTCCACGTATACTTTGCAATACCTACAACTAAATATGTTAGTGTACACAGAGTCACACGTGAAATCTATTGTTAGTATCAGGAATACATTTGTCCCATGCAGGACAACCCAAACATTGGGCATTCAACTTTCGTCTACACCCAGAGTCACATAAGTACCCATGGCTATGTCCATGGACTATGGCGTGTGCCAGACCTAGTTTATTTGGGTCAGAACAACATACGGGATCAGTGCCGAGGGGGGGAGTGGAGGGGTGGCAATGCATGGTAACCAGGGTAGGGATGGTGGCTGCGTGTGTGTAGTGGCTGGGGGAAGTGAAACTGTGGGTAATGAATGTATGGGTCAGGGATGGCCTGGGTTGGATGGGCCTGTACTGCTCGGCCCAACTTGTGATGTCAACATGTGAAACATAACAGAGGGCTAATTTAAATCCCTATTTCAATGACACACATACAATACAATGAGCTTGGTATTGTAGTGCAGGGTGGACATGTGTGGCTGGGTGGAGGGTATGCCAGTTCGTACGTGACATATATTGTTTGGGGCCTTTCAAGCCCATTAATGGTGCATGTGGACATTTATGTTTCTGTTTATCTACCATTGCTATCTACAGATGTCTGGCCATATATACCTCTGTGGGTATATATATTTGCTTACATATTTGTAACTACATCTATATAGACCTATGGAGACATATATCTGTGTACATACATGTAACTTGTTGTGTATATTTGGACATACAGATGTTGACATATATACGTGTAGTTGTCGGCATTTGCATATATAACTGTTCATGTATTTCTATATACATGAATACATCCCTGGATATATATATATATATATATATATATATATATATATATATAGATAGTGAGGGAAAGGTACTCACAAGAGAGGAGAGTCTGTTGAGTAGATGGAAAGAGTATTTTGAGAGACTGATGAATGAAGAGAATGAGAGAGAGAGAAGGATGGATGATGTGGGGATAGTGAATCAGGAAGTGAAACAGATTAGCAAGGAGGAAGTAAGGACAGCTATGAAGAGGATGAAGAATGGAAAGGCTGTTGGCCCAGATGACATCCCAATGGAAGTATGGAGGTGCTTAGGAGAAATGGCAGTGGAATTTTTAACTACATTATTTAATGAAAGTTTGGAAAGTCAGAGGATGCCTGAGGAGTGGAAAAAAGTGTTTTGGTTCCTATCTTTAAAAATAAGGGTGATGTGCAGAGCTGCAGTAACTACAGAGGGATAAAATTGATCAGTCACAGCTTGAAGTTATGGGAAAGTGTAGTAGAAGCTATGTTAAGAAGGGAGTTGATGATGAGTGATCAGCAGTATGGTTTCATGCCATGCCAGGCAAGAGCACTACAGATGCAATGTTTGCTCTGAGTGTTATTGGAGAAATACAGAGAAGGTCAGAAGGAGTTGCATTGTGTCTTTGTAGACTTGGAGAAAGCATATGACAGGGTGCCTAGAGAAGAGTTGTGGTATTGTATGAGGAAGTCGGGAGTGGCAGAGAAGTATATAAGAGTGGTACAGGATATGTACGAGGGTAGTGCGACAGTGGTGAGGACTGAAGAGGGAGTGACAGATCCGTTTAAGGTGGAGGTGGGATTACATCAAAGATCAGCTCTGAGTCCTTTCTTATTTGCAGCGGTGATGGACAGGTTGACAGATGAGATCAGACAGGAGGCCCCGTGGACTATGATGTTTGCAGATGACATTGTGATCTGAAGTGAGAGTAGGAATCAGGTTGAGGAGACTCTGGAGAGGTGGAGATATGCTCTAGAGAGCAGAGGAATGAAGGTCAGCAGGGCTAAGACAGAATATATGTATGTGAATGAGAGGGAGGGTAGAGGAATGGTGAGGATGCAGGGAATAGAGTTGGTAAATATGGATGAGTTTAAATACTTGGGATCAACAGTTCAGAGTAATGGTGAATGTGGAAGAGAGGTGAAGCAGCGAGTACAGGCAGGGTGGAATAGGTGGAGAAGAGTGTCAGGAGTGATTTGTGACAGACGGGTACCAGTAAGAGTGAAAGGGAAGGTCTACAAGAGGGTAGTGAGCTGGATGTGGCAGAGTTAAAGATGTTACGATTTTGCACTCGGTGTGACTAGGATGGATAGGATTAGGAATCAGTATATTAGAGGGTCAGCTCATGTTGGACAGTTTGGAGACAAAGCTAGAGAGACAAGATTGCATTGGTTTGGACATGTGCTGAGGAGGGATGACGGGTATATTGGGAAAAAGATGCTAAGGATGGAGCTGCCAGGTAAGAGGAAAAGAGGAAGGCCTAAGATAAGGTTTATGGACGTGGTTAGAGAGGACATGCAGGTGGTTGGTGTGACAGAGCAAGATGCAAAGGATAGGAAGAAATGGAAAGAGATGATGCGCTGTGGCGACCCCTAACAGGAACAGCCGAAAGAAGAAGAAAAAGAAGACATAGAACTGTAAAAAAACTGTATTCTTGTTGTATTTGTTTTGAAACTCTGTTATGTTGATGAAGATAAAATTTTCTTTTACTTTTTGGATTTGCTCACTATGTTATTAATCTATAGAAAATCAAATAGGCCATAGAACTTTAGAAAAATTCTTTTTTGGTGTATCTATATAAAAATTTGAATATTATTAAATATATTATATTGTCTAATATACTTTCTGGATTTGTGAACAGAGCATTTCTCCCTGGGCCTCCACTGAAAAATGGGTTCTGGACCCAGCGGACTTCCCGGTCAACAAATGTCAATAAATAATTAATTACCCTGTTCCCCTCTGAGGAACAACAGTCTCTCCAGATGTGTCTCCCTATATCCCACTATCTCTTAAGAAGTTATACAGAAAAAAAAAGATTCTGAACACTTTTCTATGCTGCAAGTCATGTCACTATACTTACACAACCAAGATGGGTCAATGATTGGAAAATATACTTTTGAAGTCACTAATGGTAATTACTTTGTTTACTTGTGTGTAGAATGCCACTTGCACTGTTGATAGCTCTTGGCCAAGCTATTTCAAGCCTCAGCCTCATTGCACTGGTACCCATTGTAGTCTTACTGCAATATCCTACGGCTGTAATACTTTATGAGTAGTCCAGCAAAGATTTTCTTGACACCACCTTTAGGCTCTAAATTGAGCACTCCCCTTATAATTGCCTGCCATAACTTCTCAAGCATATCAGGAAAAATGGCAACTCCCAGTTTAGATCTTGCTTGTACCAACTTGTGCTCAATGGCAGACAAGCAAGGCAACTATATTTGCATGACGCAAAGCACAGAAATGGAAGGGAATGAAATGTGAGTGTGCTTTCTGCAAAGTCCACTTTAGATGTGAATCATGGCAGCAAGAAGTGGCAAGTGTGCTGATCAGTGTATTTCCAAATGTTCAAATAAACTCCATAAAGTGCTGGTTTATGTTGATTTCTCATCTACATTTCAAAAGATATACTGACAGTTGTGGGCATGTTCTTTGGGATGATGGGTGGCAATTATAAGCAGGGCATTGTTACAACCATATATAACACTACAGTCTCAATAAGGTTGTTGTCATTCAGTGCTGTCCTTAATTAAATTTAAGTAGTACATAATGCCTTGGTGACACGCACATTTTACAAAGTGAGAGTGATATTACCTGGGAATTTAACCCATGACAAAAAAGGAGCGTGATCTTTTTTATTCTGGCTACTAACTTTTAATGCCACAAAAAAACTGATAATCCCACTGTGTTAGTTGAAACATACAGTTTTGAACATGACTGCAGATGGACCTTATTCATACAACCCTGTAACTGTTGCACTTTGAGGTATTCCTCTATTGAATTAATATTTTGAGGCATATTTTTATTCATGTGGAAAAGTTTTCATTGCATTGAGTTGTGTAATCTATGTAATGCTAACTGATGTTTGCTGTAACCAGTCATACTTGCACGGATGGTAAAAATCTTAGTCGGTGTGTAATAGTACATGAAGTGACATTGCTTTACATTCATTCTTGCTACCGACAGTGCTCCAAGCCAACTGTTGCATAACGAAGAAAAAAAGACTTGTATAATGCTTACTTTGTGTGGTGACTTGTTGGATTTTTTCAACACCTGAAGCATATATGTTGCAACATGTATTGAGGTAAGGGCCCTAAAGACTATAGAATGCATATTTTTCTATACAATATACATAAGTACAATATTCACTTGGAGTGATGTCATATCTTATGCAATTCAAGCTATGTCCAGAAACATGTTAAAAGTCTGTGTTGCTGACTTCTTAATATTTCAGTGGCACCTAATGTTGCTAATTGTAAAGCTTTTTGCATTTTTGACCATCAAGTATTGCAGACATCATACATAAAATAACTGTCATCCTTTAACTTTCCAATTGTACTTCAAGTTCAATCACAGAAAAATACATGGCAACACTTTTCATGATCCCTACGTAATAACTTTCATTAATTAGGATCTAAACACAACATAGTCTGAGTTGTTCTTATTACTACATGTTGAACCACTGAGAAAGTTATATGGCAGGTTCATAGGTTCATAGGTTCATAGGTTCATACTAGGCTATCTGCCCGAGGGCATTTGCAAGCCTAGCCCATCGTTTTGTGGCTTACGCCACCCCTTAAGTATGGGGAACTATACCCGTTATTTTGCTGTGCCTCTGTCGAGCAGTGACACTGAGGTAATCCCTGGGGTATATCTGCGATCTCCCATCCATTGGTCAAGATTTCTCTTGAACAAGGCCAGCGAGGTGCTCTGCCTCACATGTACCGGGATTTTGTTCCACAGCATAGGGAGTCTTTGGGTGATGAATCTATCCCTCCAGCACGTCCTATTAATAGCCGTGTCGAGGTTTAAGTCTCCGCCCTTGTGGCTCTGATGGATCTAGATTTTTTGAGGTGAAGCATATTCATCAAATCTGGGTTTGACATGGCCTTGTATGTTAGGCAAAGGTCACCTCTGAGCAAGGTGGCGACTGAATAGAGCTGGAGTTCTTTCAGTCGGGCAGCATAGGACAGATTTTTGAGACCCTTTATCCTTTTGGTGAGGAACTTTTGTAGCCTCTCCAGCTGCTGCAAGTGTCGGGTCAGATACATTCCGAATGGGGCATTGTACTCAATCATTGGTCTGATGAGTGATGAGTAAAGGGAGACTATGACCTCCCTTGATCTAGATGAGAATCCCTTCATGATAAGGTGGGCAATGTAGAAGGTCTTCCTAACTACTTTAGCTACATGGGTGTCGAATGACAGACTACTATCAACCTGGGTCCCCAGGTCCCTGATAACTTCTTCTGTGCTCAGTGGATTGCCACCTATTTGGTAGCTAGGGGTAACCTTGTTTTTCCCGAAGGGTATGACTATGCATTTTTTGGCATTTAACTTTAGGCCGTGGCTCTGGCACCAGTTATCTGTTTCTGTGAGACCCTTCTGAAGGATATCTGTGTCAGATGTGTTTTCTACTATGGCGCCCAGTTTGCAGTCATCTGCAAACTTTGTCAGCCATAACCCTTCTGTGTTTGCTTGTACTTTGGAAACTTCGGAAAAGTAGATGCCAAACAAGAGTGGGCCCAGGACTGAGCCCTGTGGGACACCACTTGTGACAGGCTTTGAGTCTGACATGGCGCCAGCAACTCTGACTCTGTGGGTTCTGTCACTCAGCCAGTTTGCAACCCATCTTGTGATGTATGGGTTAACATTTAAGCTGATGAGTTTTTCAATGATACCCGAGTGGGGTATTGTATCGAAGGCCTTAGCCAGATCGAGGTAGGCTGTATGGACTGCCTTTCCCTCATCAATGGCTTTGGTGACTGTTTGAAGAAGTCAACCAAGTTTAAAAGGCATGATCTTCCTTTGACAAAGCCAAACTGGGTTGGATCCAAAGTCTGCAAATTCCCAATGTCTTTATTTATGAGGTCCATTATGATCCTCTCCATGGCTTTGCAGATAAGGCTTGTCAAGCTAATGGGCGGTAATTTCCAGGGTCGGTGGAGGCACCGCCTTTGTGAAGTGGGACCACAGTTGCAGTGCGCCACTCCTGGGCACGTATCCAGAGGTAAGACTTTGATTAAACAGCTGTCCTAGCTGTGGGTTTAATTCCTCATTGAGTTCGTGGAGCACACAGCCGGGGACACCATCAGGTCCCATGGATGCTGTGTTTTTGCTTTGGAGAGAGCAGTTCTCACTTGGGCTGGAGATGTTTGGGGGCTGCAATCGTTTGGTATAGATATCTCTCCTTTTGGGGAGGGGAGAAGTTTGCACTGAACCTGTCAGCCAGTATGTTGGCAATGTCTGTAGGATCAGTAATCTTCACATCATTTTGAACTAGTTCTGAGCATATCTGGGAGTTTCCTCCCAGGTTTCTAACATAGCTAAAGAAGGCCTTATGATTGTCTTTTGAGTCTTTAGCTATTTTTCTCTCAAAATTTGCTTTGGATGATTTTATGAGGGCTCTTAGTTTTTTTACTTATAGTGATCAAGGGTGTCTTACCTTTTAAGGATTTTGCTCTATCTTGTAGTAGCTTCCTCCTTTTGTTGTAGAGTTTGTTTATGGCTGGGGTCCACCAGACTGGACGCTTGCCTTTGGTACAAAGAGTCTTTGTTTTGCTTGGGATTGCCTTATCCATGCAGTCCTGCAGGTGCTGGTAGAAGGCATTTGTAAGTGATTCAGCGGCTTGAGTACTGTTTTCCGCCAGCTCGGGGCCTTAAAGGAGACCACACTAGTCTTTAGAAGTGTGAAGTCGGCTTTTGAGAAGTTCTTTACTGTGGTCTTTTTATTTCAGGTGGGGGTGGGATGAGGACCTCCAGCAAGATTAGTTTGTGATCTGATCTCACCAGTGAGGGGTGTACTTCTGGTGTTGAACATTGTGCTCCCATGTTCGTGATGATGAGATCAAGTATGTTATCTCCTCTTGTGGGGATGGTGACTAGTTGTTCCATGGCATTTGAGTTTATGAATTCCAGGAACTTTTGGGCTAGGGTGTTTGGGCTTGAGTAGTGTTCCCAGTCTATATTAGGGTAATTGAAGTCACCTAGTATGATGGTGTTTGGTGATACAGTTATCCCTCTAGTGTTTTCAGGAAGGCCATCTGAGGTTCCTGAGTTTGTGAGGGTGGCCTGTAACATGCTACAATTTGCAGAGCAGTCTTGCCTATGGTTAATTGCACCTGGATGGTCTCCGATGCATCGTGCGTTGCCACCAGTCTTGAGGTGTGGGTGTCCTTGATGAATATGGATACCCCCTCCTTTCTTGGTATTGTCCGGATTTTGGGGCGGAGCATGATATGAGGTAAAACCTGACAGCGGGGTGCTCTCAGGAGCCTTGAACCAGGTTTCTGTCACAGCACAGACATCGATGTTCTCCATACTGAGAAGGGCCTCGAGTGCGTGCATTTTGAGATTTAGACTTCTGGCATTGAGCAGCATTACCCTTAGTTTTTTCCTTTTTGTGTTCTAGGGTGGTAGGTTTAGAATTTGAGCCTTGCCTAAAAAGGCACTATGGGGTGGCAAGAGCCTTTGCCAATATCCGGAATCCCAGGGTGACAGGTGCAAGCTGTCCCTTGCGGCAGCGTGGCTTGTCCAGCATGTCATCCCAGGCAGACAGACACTGGATCCCCTTTGAATGACACCAGTGTTTAAGCCAATTGTTAAAGCTGATCATCTTATCTCTGTATTGTGGCATCATTCTTGGTGAAGGTAGGATACTGCTCAAGGTCAGGGTCATACCTGCCTGGGCTACATAATCAGAGAGCTCCTCAATGTCTCTTTTCATGTAGTCCAAGGAGGTGCGTCTCAGGTCGTTTACACCAGTGTGGACAATGACTGAGTCATATTTGTACCTGCTGTTGAGAGACCTGAGTGCTTGCGTTATGTGGCGGATTCTAGCGCCCGACAGGCAGCTTACTGTGACCTTCTCCTTACTCAGTCTGGTGGCGGACGTCAGTGTGTCTGACTATGGAGTCACCAATGACTAGTGTGTCTGGCATTGTGTTTGGCCTTAAGGGCTGTGACTGTTTGACACTCTGACTGTGAGGTCTATGTGTTGCAGGTGTTGTGTTCTGAGGTGGTGGTAGTTTGGGTGTCTGCTTTGGTGGCCTCTGCTGTTTTGGTAGATTTTTGATCAGAGCCTCCGAGTATGTCTTTGTGTGTTTATGTGTATGATTTGAGGTTGTAATGGTACTATGTGAGACTGGGTCTATAGTGTGTGTGGTAACCTTCTCCTCCTGACTGGTCTTGCCAGTCCTATGTTGAGAGAGCTCAGCCTCCAGTTTGGCCGTATAGTTGCATCTGTCGCATGTATTTGTGTTTTGTGGGAGGAGGAGAGGGTTGTCTGTGTACATGAGGCAATTGTAGCATTGCCTCAATATTCCCAGGTTCACCAGCTGAGCAGGAGAGGACACTAGCAACTGATCCCTCGACATGCTAGAAGGATAGACAAAAACTTTAAAAAAGAATCCGGGACGTGGGTTACCAAGAAATGGTTGGTTGCCTTTTTGGGGTACTATCTATGAGAAGAGTGCCGTATCAAGGTAATAAGTACTGTAGGAGCAAGTGCTAGGTTTAACAGATAGAGAATGGTCTACTTGGAGTCAAGTAGAGATGATCTTTTAGTTATAGGATGCTGATTTGATCAGTAGTATAGTTCGAGGAAGGTAGTTTTAAGGGAAATTTGAAGAGTGGACTTTAGGTAGCCGAATAGTTTAAACCTGCTTAACCGGGCGCTGCCCTAGTGTGCAACAGTGGCAACTCCGCTAAATCGCTTAAATCGCTAAAGCGTGCTTTATAGCAGGGGGCTGGAAAAGACAGGAAATGACCCAAAATGGCCAATAAACTACAAGTTACTGCTTTAAACCACTCCTCTGAGGACAAACAGGCAGCTCAGTACTCCCTACTCCCACTAGTGAGTAAAGAAACTACCCCTTGACCAAACAAGGAAAATGGAGAAAACAGGAACCAAGACAAAGCCCAGGGATCAGCAAAATCTGATCACTGGAACAAACTATTAGAAAAGTATGGAAAACAAGAGTATTTTTTTTTTTCAAGTTTTTTTCAGAAAGGCAGAAAATACAATAAATGCTGTGTTTTTCGACTAAATGCTATCAAACGCTAGTACACTTGAGTGTATTAGCCTGTTGTTTAACTTTTAAGCAAAACTTAAACAAGCAAGTGCAATCAACAATTCAAGCTATTAAAAACAGTAAAAATAGGTAATAGCAGAATAAAACAGGCAGAAATAGCAATCGAAAGGCTTAAAAAGTCGAAAATGCACTCAGTACTGTCTTGACGGTTGGCTAAAGAGCACTGCCAAAAGTCTCAATTGTTGTACTGATGACTAAGTCCTTGCACATGTAAAATAAATGTTTGAGTTTTTGCTTTGGGAAGTGAACTGTCATTCAATGATAGTCAATACTGACAGACACCAGTTGCCAATGCTAAGTGCGGTGCAAAGGGTGAAGCAAAAAAAAAAAAAAAACAGTGTGATGATTTTTCAACTTGATGCACTTATACAAGTTAAATGCAGACAGTTAACATACTTACTTTCTCAGACATTTAAAAATATTGAGATTTTTATCCCAGCACTTTGGCGAAACCCAACAGTGTTTGCCACATGAAAACTTGATTTTTTTATAGACCACATCAAGCATTCATGTTATAAGACTTATTGAGAAAGGGGCCTTACAGAAGTTTAGAAGAGGTGATATTTCTACATAGCATGTACCAGTAAGTACAATGTATACCTGTGGTACTGAAAAGTATTATTTTGTGAAACCATGTTTAGACATTTTTACAACTGTGTTGATGAACCATCCATATTTCTTAGATCATTATGTTGCTATTTGTGCTGCTTCATACTTTAGCCCAAGAGCTATTTGTAGTATCATTCATGTAAAAGTGTGCTTTCACTATAAACAGTACAAAGATTACTACAAATTATTTAGATAAACGTTATGTTGTTGATCATTCATTATATACACTTGTGTTGTAACCTTCACATTTGAAATTACAAGTATAGTTCAGGTTTAAGTACACCAAAATAATTTTATTGTGACCCCCTAAAATCAAAATATCCCCAATTGGATTCAAATGCTGTGCTGTTTCAGATGTTCTTTAAAATATACTTCATTTACATGCTGAGCCACAAAGAAAGTTACTTAACTGTATTTTCTGCCTACAGTACTGCCATTTGCATGACTGATGGCTAAGTCTTTGTGCATGTGAAATAAATGTTTTATTTTTTGCCTGCCATTCAGTGACAGTCACCACCAACACTCTGAGAAGCAATACCACATTTTTTGCAAAGAAGATGGAAAAAAATAATCAATAAAAAAGCATGAATCCATATGATAATTTGAGCTTTGTGGTCTTATACCATTAAAATGTTGACAATAAAAATCCTTACTTTCACACAGACATCATCCTCTTTAGATCTGAATCACAAAACCATGGCATTAACATGAAACATTAACATTATTTACAGTATTAGCCAAATCAACAGTGACATGAAGTGATGAGAAAGTACAGCATATATACTCAGCTGTAATTCTGACATTTTATATTGAGAGCAAGAGATATGGTATCATACTCCTCATTTGTCATTTGACAGTAGAATGTGATCATTGCAGAAGTCATGATTGTGAAGCATGTGAAAGTGCAATCAAATGTTTGTAAGACAAGAGTGTGTTCTTTCTTTTTTTGTGCACTGTTTCACTTTGACAATTTTATAACATGACTGCATTATATTTTGCAATCAGTTTGACATTTTTGTTTGCATGTGTATGTTGACTATACTTGATATAACTTAGACACTGTGTTATCGGAGGCACATTATCTTCTAATATTTTACTAAATGGGGTAATAAAGGTTATCTCCTAAGTAAGTAACTTTTGTCATTAAGCTTATTTTTCTTGTATACAGCCTCTGTAAGTGTACTTCCTATTAGCAGGAGTGATAACAATTTATTTAAATGTACACAACTGCCAATGAATCACTCTTTCAAGGCATTACCTAACAATAGTTTTGAATACTCACTTTTCTACTGCTCAGGAGTGATCAAGGCATTGTGAAAGTCCTAATGCCATGTTTACTTGCCCAGCATTTCAAGCAGATCAAGTGTTTCAAGAATGATAATGATCTGACCCATAATTTACACATGCAACATGGTCAGAGCTCTTAACCTACAGCATATAAGCATAACCTGGGGCAATGGAATTAGCATTGTACTAAGGAAGACTGCTTGGATTCTTAAGGGTGACCAAACAAAACTACTGTTACTGACAGCTAGAAATGCTGCATTTGTATTCTTTTGGGGGAATTGTCTTTCAATTTCTGTCAAGGTGTGTTATGTTCTACACAATTACTGCTTCCAGTTTTTTTATTGCTTTATTAGTGAAATGAGTGCTGACTGTGCTTTGTAAAGTTGTATTTATAGTAAATGTATAAAAACTTGCTATTGCAATATTCCTTTGCTTCTATTTCATGGGTGTTTGAATTCATTATCTGTGGATGTTGATATATGTCTAACTTGGGAAGCTTATCTAGATTAATGTCACAATAAAAAAAAAAACGTTTAATGATAATGCTGTTCCATATCCACTGAAATCAGTATTGTTCCATTCTGACATTGTGTTATTGTCATGGGGTGGAGGGATATGAGAACTGTACAGGCATTGCTTAGATTTTTGTATTCAGATACATCATTATTAACATTTTTAAATGGCAATGTCTGTGTAATGATTATTTTTCTGCCCAGTGTTCAATCAGCTTGTAACCCAGAGCCCCTATTGTATTTTACCAGATATATTTATTTTGTACTTCACTATGTCAATACAACACCTAAACTAGCAAAGATGGTGTCAGTCCTATGCAGATTTGCATTTTTCCATCTCAATGGGATACAGATCTTTGATAAACTCTGGGCTAACAAGTCCTTCTGTGACCATGCCTGGTTTCAGGAGGTAGCTAACATTAGCTACTGGGGTTGGACCTGCAACTAAACCTCCACTTACTGAAATGGGGGAGTTCTGTCAACTGTAAGCTACCCAGTGTTTTGAAAAAAAATAAATAGCATTTGATTCTTATGAGAAGACAGAAAAGTTTGTTATAGCATTTGTCGAAAAAAAAGAAAACTGTGAATCCTGCAATTCTGATAGATTCGTAGGTTCATAGTTTGGTACTAGGCTATTGGCCCTAAGGCCTATACAAGCCTAACCATAACAATTCCCTGGCTATTTCTTCCCACAATATTTACTTCCCTGGACCCCTGTCTGACGTGATCCCTGAAGTGAATTTCCTATCTCCCATCCAATCATCAAGGTTCCTTTTGAAGACGGCCAAAGAGGCGCTCTGCTTGACATGTATGAGCAGTCTATTCCAACAGCTCTGGATTTGACATGGCCTTGTATGCTAAGCAGAGATCACCTCTGAGTATACGATATGCGACAGAGTATAGCTGGAGTTTTTTTAGATGGTCAGCATAGGGTATCTGCTTTAGGCCTGTGATTCTTTTAGTGAGGTATTTCTGTAGCTTTTCTAGTTCTTGCAGATGTCTTGAGAGGTACATACCAAATGGGGCATCATATTTTATAATGGGTCTAATGAGGGATGAGTACAGGGGGATAATGACCTCCTCTTTTCTGGATAAAAAGCCCTTGGGGATGAGGTGTGCCACATAGAAGGATTTCCTGACTATTGTGGTGATGTGGTTATCAATGGTGAGACCACTGTCCACCTGTGTCCCTATGTCTCTTATCACACTTTCAGTGTTTAGTGTACTGCCACCTATGTGGTAATTCATGGGTACATGTTTTTTCCCAAAGGTGATAACTATACATTTCTTTGAACTCTACAGTTCCCCACAAAACAGAGTCTACAGGACTGCAATCAGTTTCTCTCAGCATTTAAACAAAGTAGGTTGCACACAAAAAGCATTTGTTAAGCTTTCACTTACAGTGCTGTGTAATTAAGCAGGTCACCATTTTGGTCAGCTATAGGGCTCTTTTTCTGCTTGAGTGTTTGCCTCCTTCCCCTGTAACTTAAGTAAACTGACTCTTACATTAAGAACTATAATACTTACCTTATAGCTTTAGGACACCTTAGGAAACCTTGTAAACTGCAATAGCCCCGCAACGTTTGCCCTCGCTGCACTCAGGCTCTCTTCACTCCCCTCCCTGCCCCCAATTACCTCCCGCCCCCAGTACCTCTAAATTTATAGTACTATAGCCGCTCCCCCACTTTCTAGATCCTATCTGCTTTAATCTAGGATAATTCCTCCCACCCCCATTCTTCTACCTACATTTCAACAGCACCTATTAGCTTTCATCTGGCATTCTCCCATCCCCCTTCCAGTACCTTTACCTCACCACTCTATCTTCTGGTGTTGCATCACCAGGTAAAATAGTTCCTTAACTCATTAGCTGAATCGCAGATAATGATATACTCCTCTCTACTACCCCACTTGTTCTCACCATACCTCCTTACCTTGTACAAAAAACAGTTTCTCACGGGATTTCAGGCCCCAAAAGGCCATACTATCACCCCAGCTGTAAATCCTCCGAACTTCAACCATACTTACAATTCCAGGTCCTATCCAACATCTTTTTTTTCAAAAAAATTTTTATTTTTGTTTCATAAGTAACAACAGTAGGGTGAATAACCAGTAATGAGTTGTTAATACATAAGGAAATAAATGCTGAACACATAAAATTAACAGAAAACACTGTTGAGACTTATAACCTCATAACCAATTATGTACAATATAAACAAATTATACAAAATATACAAATTTGCTAACCAAGATGCTACCCATAGGAAAACATTAATAAACTCGACATAGAAAGTAAGATAGGCCCCAAAACTTAAAGTTAGAGAACTTAGATTAAACTTCAGTGAGAATGAGGGCATTAACCCTTTCCCAGACTTTTATACAGAGGGCAACTTTTTTGGGGCTTTTTATGATGAGTTTTTGTGCTGCAATGTATGAATGAGCCATTACCTTAAAATTATTCCAACATAATTTAGTATGGTCCATCCAGTTTTTAGAGATATAAAACTTCATGAGTGAGCATAAAAAAACCAGGATGTGTGTGTCAAATTTAGAGACATCGCATGTAGGGATATGAAGGATGGCTAATTCCCAGGATAGGGTCGATTTATGGTAGCCCATTTTCTGGAGGCGGATTTTTAGCGAGGTCCAAAGTTTATGTGAGTAATTGCAGGACCATAGTACATGCATCAGGTCTGCGTATGGGGATGAGCAGCAGGGGCAAGAGGGGGATTTCTTTGAATCGAACTTGGATAATATAGAGGGAGTATAATACACATTATTATTGATCATTAGTTGTGTGTAAAAGTTTTTTAAAAGGGGAAAAATCTAGGGTGTTTTTTATGGCGGAGAGTTTGACTTTGACAGTTGAGAGTTGTATTTATCCCAGTAGTTTGAGAAAAGGCAGTCTGAATCGTGGATTATTGAAGATATGAGTTTTTATGAATTAGAGAGCATTTTCTTCGGTAAAGTCAGGGTTTGAATTACAATCTCTAGCTTGGTGAGGTCTTGACCTTTGAAAGTTGGATGAATTTTGATGCAACAAGGTCTCGCATCTGTCGAAGGATAGTTAAATATTTCTTGTTAACTTTAAGGATTTTGCAGAAGTTGGCAAGTGTTTCATTATTGTGTTTGAGTATATCCCAGACAGTGAAGTTTTTAATCAGAGGGAAGTTGGAAAGATTGACTGGCAGGTTGTTGATTTTAATATTGGGATTTAAATGGAGAGGTTGGAGCAAAGGAAGAGCTTTGTCTAGATTGATAAGTTTTAGCATGTTTTGAAAGGATCTAACCTTTTGTTTTATGTTAGCTGATAAGTTAATACTGTCTATGGTATCCAGAGAGAGATAAGGGAGAGCAACCGGATTAATTTTAGTGCCTAGGATCTGTTGATACCATAGTTTGGACCAGGTAGGGTAAGAATTATACTCTTTATTCATAATCTTCGAGATGAATAACAGCCTATTGGCAAATATGATTGTATAATACAAATGAAGGTTTGGGAGGCCTAGGCCTCCTTTGGATTTGGGAAGAGTTAATTTGAGATATGAAATTCTCACTGATTTAGGATACCATATAAATTTGGCTAGTTCTTTACTGATCCTACATAGAAAGGATTTAGACACTATCTGATCTGTGGAATTAAATTGATAGAGGAGTCTGGGGGGAATGTTCATTTTAATTATTGCTGATTTAGATAGAAGAGAGAGCTTCAACCGTTCCCATCTGTGAAGATCAAGAGATATTTTGGACCAAGTTCTGAGCAAGTTATTTTGGAACATAGACAACTGGCTGTGCTCAAAGTGGATCCCTAAGTACTTAATATCAAGTATTGTCTTAAAGGGAGAAGCAGGGAAGTATTTTGGTTTATGACCTAGAGGGTTTATGGAGAAGATATGTGACTTCTTAAAGTTAACCTGGTAATCTGAGGCTTTTGAGAACACATTAATAGAATTAACAATCTTATTTAGGTCAGTATTAGGAAGATGAAAATAGATGATTAGATTGTCTGCGAAGGGTGAGAGAAGTATTTTGGTATTCAGTATTTTGGGAATTGTATGAAATGTATTTTGGCTTATGTAAAGGAATAATGGTTCTATGAATATGTTGAAGAGGAAGGGGGATATAGGGCACCCCTGTCTAGTACCATTGGTTATCTTTAAGGGTTTGGAGATATTCTTGTTAATCCGTAGATATGTAGAAGAATTTTTATATAAAACATTAATCATATCTATAAAGGGGGGGTATGTTAAAGTGGGACATAGTTTAGAAAAGAAACTCCCAATTTACCCTATCAAAGGCTTTGGCTGCATCTAGTGTTAAGGCATAAATTGGGTTTTTCTCTTTTTTAGACAAGTACATTAAGGAGTCTAACGTCAGGGTGTTATCCCACGTATGTCTATGCGACATAAATCCCGCTTGTTCCATGGAGATTATAGAGGGTAAAACTTTTTTTAGGCTGCTAGCTAGTAGCGAAGCTAGAATCTTAATGTCAATGTTTATCAGTGAGATGGGGTGATAGTTATGAGGGTCTGTTTTGTCTTTATTATTTTTCAGAATTAGAATAGTTTTAAAGGTGTTCCAATGTAAGTCGGATATGCCATAATTTATTATATAGTTAAATATCTTTAGTAAAATAGGGGAGATTACTGAGATGAAAGTTTTGAAGAATTTGGCTGTGAAGCCATCTGGTCCAGGGGACTTACTTACTTTAAGATTTGAAATGATTGACTTAATTTCTTGGAGGTTTAAGGGAGCTGAGAGCATGTCGCATTGAGATTTATTTAAGGAAGGAAACTTAATAGAATTCAGAAAACTATACATGTGTTGGTTAATGATGGGATCTATATATTTTTTTGGAATATATATCTGAGTACGGGAGCGAGAATAGCTGTGTAATTTCCTGGTCCGAATTATAGATCTTGTTTTGGAAATGTATAAGCGAGATTCTAGGAGGATCTTGGCTGTTACGAATTATTTTTGCTAATAACTTGGACGGGACCTGTGCCCATTCTGAATAGGACGCAATCAGTTTTTGCTCAAATAGAGTTAGATTTTGTTGATGTAGATGTAGATGTAGCAAATGAATTTGGGAATCGATTATTTCTTTGTCTCTACTAGGGTCCGGGCTAAGTCTTTGTTGTTTTTCTAATTCAAAAATCTTACTTGTGAGATTAGTTTCCTTGCTCTTATAGATTTTTTTGAGGTAAGAAGCTTTATTAATTATAATACCTCTGATGCAAGCTTTACATGCAGCCCATTGTATATCCATAGGGATACTGGTGTTGTCAAGGTTGGAGCTAAGGTTAAGTAATGAATCTGTGATTTCTTGAATAATATCTTTATTGTGAAGCAGATTATTATTAAGTGTCCAGTTGTTATAGTTGAGTTGAGAAGCTACCCTTGGGGCAGGATTAATATTGAGAGAGATTTTTGAGTGATCCGATAGGAATCTGGGTTCTAGAGAGAAGTTGATTTTAAAGTGAGATAGGGATTCAGAGATTAGGAAAAAGTCTAGTCTTGACCAGGTATTCTAGCATTTTGAGTAGTATGTGAATAATTCATCTTTAGCTAAATGGTCATTGTAAGAGATGATTGATAAGGTTAAGATCATACATTAATTCTTCTATGGCCAAAGATGATTGAAGGTTATAAAAGGGAGATTTACTGGTTCGATCTGAATTAGGGTCTATTACAGCATTCCAATCTCCACCAGCAACAATATAGTGGTCCTTGAACATTGAAAGAATGTTGTGTATTTCTATAATAAAGGTATGTTGTTGGTAACATGGGCCATAAACGTTGAAGAATAGGACTGGTTTGTTAAAGTTGGATAAATTTGAGGTAAACAGGCACCATCTGCCATTTTCATCATATCTCTCCTCAATAATACTACCTTGAAAATTATTTTTGATAATAATAGCCACCCCTTTGGAATTTGAGCTATTCCCCACAGAGATGATGGCTTTTATCCACTTTTTTCCCCCTTCTTTGACCCAATCCTTCTTGTGTGTGTGTGTGTTTCCTGGAGATAGCATATATTAGCCTGAGACTTAAATAACAGATGAAAAAGGAGCAATTTTTTTGGTTTATTATGAAGCCCTCTAACATTCCATGAATCAATATGTAATGTCATAGGCTACTAGAAAAATTGTATTGATAATTTGAGGGTTGTTGATTAATAGGGTTAAGGGACTAAATAATTTTAGAGACCATACTGGGAAAAAATCATGTGTAACATGGGGACTTGTATAGTATGTAAAGACAGTAGATAAGGTAGCATAGCATTCCTTCAAGACTCCCCCGGTGCCTACCCACCCCCCTTCACTAGCAGAAGGAATACATAAGCAGTATTGAGAGGACCATTTAGTTTTAGTTAGCAAAACAAGACTTATAAAGAAAACTAATATATATATAACTTTCTAAGAAGGACTAATCTAACAGTAAATAAGTATATACATATATACAAAACAATCTGTTTCCATAACCAGGTCATACTAGGACCCTAAAGCATAAGCTTCCATGAGCTCTAAACTAGGTCCAGTAATAGCCAAATGGAGAATTATAGATATAGAGAAGCAGGAGTATAGGAGGGATATAGGAGACTTTGATTTAGCAGGAACAGTATATGTTTAATAAAATAGTTGTAACTAGGAAAGAGTCAAAATGCAATAGTAGAGAAATAGGATAGGATAAAAAAACGTAGGAAAAGAGAAGAGATAGGGCAAAGTTGTTATCATAGCCAGGATTTAGGTATGTGCTGTCACACTTAACTAATGTGAGCGTTACGCTCAGTTGTATAGAGGATTGAGAGAATGCAGACCAAAAGTTGAGGTACATTAATATAGTCTGGCTGGCATCATTATACATATATAAAATCAGTGGAACTGGGGAGACAGCATCACAAGTAGTGCATGACAATCATGCACGCAATATTAGCTGACAGAATAGTTATATTTTTAATATAAGAGGAGAGTATCACCTGAACTAGTAAGAAAAAGAGAAATACTGACAGGATATAATACGTAGTTTTAGGTCGTAAATCGAGAAGCATTAGATTGTGAGATAACTTGCGTTAGTATTTATTAGAAGTACACATCTTAGCCAAAGTATAGCACATCACATTTACTGCCATGATTATGATTGCTCACGTTACTTAGAGACTACCTATGAGTGAGCGTTAAGCTCTGAAAATTGAACCTAATCTACAGAGCTAGTAACATTGCACGAGATCTTACTGTGAAGTGCAATGTAATTGAATATAACAGGTGAATCCCAAACTGTCCAGTAGGCATGGCAGAGGATTGACATAACACTTTCACAGCGGTTTGTAAATTCGATCGTGTGCTAGACAAAAACTGCACAGCTGACTATCTCCTGTAATTAAGATTGGTGACCAAATGTAAGTAGATACAAATACAGGACAAATTAATCACATTATATGAAGCATCAAGACAAACTGCACCATGAGCGTCACAGGAAGGGCATCACTTTAAAAGCCCGTCGAAAGTCTTCCAGTCTGAGTGATCTGCAGGCTACCACAGCTGAGACCAGTAAGGTTCCTATTCAGATTTGGTATTCAAGGGTACCATAACGGAAGGTCAGTTTTAAAGACAAAAGTATCTGATACCAATTATTATAGTCAAAAACAGACACGCAAGCAAATTTGAGAAAGGCATGGATGCCTAATGAGACCAGGCGGATGTAGAATGGTGTAATTTTACATCGTTAATTCTGGCGAAGGAAGAGAGAGAAGTACTCACAGGTACCACAAATTAAAGAGCAGGATGGGAGTTGAAGGCTTTGATAAAAGCCTCTTTTGCTTCCGATGGAGTGATGGCTGTGTATTTTTTTTCTTTGTAGGAAAATTGCAGGGTATTTGGGTAGCGCATCTGGAACTTCACACTTCTCCTGATCAGATCAGCGCAATAGGGGGCTAGTTTTTGTCTATTTACTTTTATTTGATGAGGCAGATCTTGGGTAAATGTGAGCTTGTGGCTGTTCCATGTAAAATTTCTTTGTTTTTTGGCTGACATCAAGATATTTTGCACATCTTGGAAATTTAATATTTTGGTGTATATTTGACGTGGAGTTGCTGAATCCTGGCGGTAATGGGAAGCTCTGTGCGCTCTCTCTAATACTAGGTTCTCAGAGGTACTTTCCGATCCCAGCAAAGCAAGGAATATCTGCCTGCATGTTATCAATAAGTTCTGGTTCTCATAGGACTCTGGTAAGCCTTTAATTATTATATTATTGCGGCGACTTCTAGCCTCCAGATCCGTTATCTTAGACTGTAGCTCAGAAAGCAGGGTTGCTTTATCTCTCATATCATCCAATATGGATTGTATTAGTAGATCGTTGGTTTGCGCTTTGTGTTCAAGAGTGTCTACTCTTTGTAATAACTGATTTATGGACTTTCCAAAATCAGTAAGTTGTTCGGAGAAACCCTGTATGGCAGTATGGATGGGCTGTAGCGCTGATTTGAGTTCATCAAGATGGAAGTTGGCATCAGTTTTTCCTTTTGGATTTGTTTTATTGTTGTCAGCTGGTAGTCTAGTAGTTCTTTGTCTTTTGGAAGCTGTATCTTTTTCCGGAGATAAGACTGAGGAGATTTTTGCTTTTGTAGATTGGGTTTCTATATTTTCTGCGATGTCTGACATGGTTAATAGGTAGCGTTTGTTGTAATGCAGTAAGTGTTCCCAAGGGCATCTCGAATGCACGTGGCAGGGATCCCAGAAGCTAAGTTGGATATAAATTGCTTGTATAAGTTTTAGATAAGCAGTATTCTTCCGATTTCTTTATAGGAGAGTTAAGTTAATTAGTCCAAGACTGCGACTGCTGATAGATAGCTTTACATTGCACTTTAAGGCTGAGAAAGTTATAAATTACAGTAGGAGCTCCATGGATAGGGTGCACACTAGCCGACCACCATTTTGGAATCAGGTCCTATCCAACATCTTGTTCAGTCTATCAACATCTCAACCCCAGGCACATTAGCTCTAGATCCAAACACTACCACAAACTAATAAACAAATTTCTGAAGTTCATCACCAAGTATAGACTTAACCTAATACTTGGTGGTGATGTTCACCCCAACCCTGGCCCACCCACTTCAGATACACATACCCCCTCTACTTGCAATCTGAGCTACAAACCTACAATTAATAGGCCAACTAACTCTCTCCTAGCCTGTCATCTCTATATTAGAAGCATTAATAACAAGGTACATGAATTGCATGCACTTCTGGATGTCCACTGCCCTGAGATTCTCTGTTTATCTGAAACCTGGTTAAAACCTAACACTACAGACAATGAAGTGTTACCACCTGGGTACAACATACACAGGCTGGATCGTGCTTCGAGGAAGGGGGGTGGGGTAGCTGTACTCTATAAATCTGAGTTGAATGTCACCATAAATGTAATACAACCACCTCAGATTAATAACTCTGAGATTCTTGCCACCAAATTGCAACTTAATAAAAATAAATGCATTAATATCATCTGTATGTACATACCCCCAGGTAACAATATATCTACACTTGAAGATATCCTGCACTGGCTATCATGTCACTACCCCCAAGAAACCCTACTACTTGGAGACTTTAACATAGACTGGGGCACCTATTCCTCAAAATCCCCAACCACCCATATTAACCTGCATGCATTTACACAAATCATATCCACCCCTACCAGGATAGGTAAACCCAACCAAAAAGAAAGCATTCTTGATTGGGTACTCATAAATAGTCACCCCCAACTGTACACCTCTGGTACCCTCCCTGAAGGCCTAAGTGATCACCTTCTCACATATGTAATTAAGCACAAAGCCATTAATTCCCAACAACCCTTACTCAAAGGTTAGAAACAATATAAACTTTGACCCTGCCAAATTCCAACAAGAACTAAACTCATGTAATTGGTCTATTCTAAAACATCTCCCCTTAGAGGAAGCAGTAGCATACTTTACCAACAAATTCCTTGAGATCCTTGATTTGCATGCACCTGTTTGTTCAAAGAGAACAAAGGCAAAAACTGCGCCATGGCTTTCTAAAGAGTCTAAACTCAAAATTACCCTTAGAAACAAAGCATGGGCTTTATGACATTCTTCTAAAGACCCTCAAGATCACATTAAATACAGGCAATCAGGAACGAAACTAAAAAATCCATTTTACAAGACAAAAAACAGTACTACTGTAATTTACAGACAGTAAATCAAAATAACCCATGGAAGTTTTGGGCATGTTTAAATAATCTACTACATCTTGAACAAACTTCAACCCCAATCCCCGCTGCTACTATTGATAAAACTCCTGAAGATTTTTCTGACAGTTTTAACCAATTCTTTACTGAGACAATTCAAGTCCTAGCTAGCCAACTACCTCCTAGCTCCCCTGGTCCTGAAAGTAGCACCCCTGGAAACCTACTCGCATTCAGCTTCCAACCAGTTGCCACTTCACTTATCCGTACCTTGATCAAAAAATTAAAACCCACTACACTTTCTGCTGATCAACTCCCTGCAGAGTACCTACAAAAATCAAAACACCAAAAATCCACAAACAACGAACTGTTAAACTGGAACGGAACCGAATCGAACTATAATAGAAGCTAAAATTCCCACCATCTGGAAAATATCCTATGTATTCCCACTTCACAAAGGAGGCGGCTCTACTGAATTCTCCAATTATAGGCCAATTGCTATACTCTCTCCACTTGCAAAGATTATGGAAAAATGTGTTCATAGACAACTCATGCACCACCTAATCCAGAATCACCTTATGGCAGACACTCAGCATGGCTTCAGTCCTCATCACAGCACTACTTCAGCCCTCCTAGCCTTTACCAACACCATAAACCATAATCGCAACAATAATTATATATCCTCAGCCCTCTTCTTGGATCTTTCCAAGGCATTCGATATGGTTGATCACCAACTTTTAATCCACACCCTGCAAACATTCTGTCTAGATACTAGAGCCCTTCAATGGTTTCAATCCTACCTGAATGGTCGACAGCAGGCTGTCCTCTGGCAGAAAAATCTCCCTAACCTTCTACCTAACACCCTTGGAGTACCACAAAGCTCTATACTAGGGCCCTTGCTGTTCTCCATCCTCATTAACGACCTTTATACTGTCATCCCAAAAGTCAGCTGTATCCAATATGCTGATGACTCTACTCTGATTTGCTCAGCCACATCTCCAGTAGAGTTATGGTCAGCTACCCAGACCACCTTTAATACAATAGAAAACTGGCTTTCTGAATGTTGTCTGATCCTAAATCCCAAAAAAACTAAAATGCTGTTATTTTCACCAACAAGTAGGTCTACCGCTTTCACCTTTACTATAAATTCAAATGATGGCACAATAATCTCCCCTGACCCCTCTACAAAACTATTAGGTGTCATCATAGATAATAATCTAAAATTTGACCTACATGTTAACCAAACTATCAAAACCATCAATAAAAAACTAGGGTCACTTTACAGAATAAAAGCCTTCCTAACCCCTCCAGTTAAAATTGCCATAGCTCGCTCTCACCTTCTTTCAACCCTTTTGTATGCATCCCCTCTACTCTCGAATTTAAATAAGACTGTCCTTAACAAACTCTCAATTTGCTACAACCACATTGTCAGGTTTAACACTGGGCTGCCATTTAGGACACATCATTGCATCAATCTAAACCAGCTTGGGTGGCTTGAACTACCTAGCCTAATCCATTATAACCAACTGATTATGGCCTATAAAATCCTCTATAATCCAGGCAATACTCCTGCACTTAAAAATATTATCACCCCCTATAACAATCCTAGACTGCTTCGATCTTCTAACAAATTACTAATTCAGACTACCAAAATTAATAACACAGCCAGTGACTCTCTCTTTGCAAACTCTGTAAGTAAATCCTGGAACTTTCTTTCAGCTGATATCACCTTACTTTCCACCTTAGGTCAATTTAAAACTAGACTCAAACAACATTTGTCATTTAACTGGCTATGTCACTGTATCAAGCCTGGCTAACTCTCTCTAGAATGTGAAAAATCTGTTAACCATTTTACTGAATTTAATTTAAACCTGATTTACACTCGGGATTAACTCTAACCTGTGGAACTTGTTTAACTTGCTTACTTATGTAATCTCTGTAAATAGTCTGTTTGTAATATGTAATGCTAGTATTATGTAATGCTGCATCTGCTTACCCTTGGAGATTTTCTCCCTGGGCCTCCGCTGAAAATGGACATGCATTCAGTTGAACTATCCCGGTCAACAAATGTAAAATAAAAATAAAAATAAATAAATTCTTGGCATTGAGCTTGAGCCCATGGCTCTGTCACCAAGCATCTGTTTCTGTAAGGCCCTTTTGTAGAATATCCACATCATTTGGGGATTCAATAATGGATCCCAGTTTGCAGTCATCTGTGAACTTTGTTAGCCAGAGTCCCTTAGTGTTGGCCTGTACTTCACAGAAGTAGATGCCAAACAAGAGCGGTTCCAGGACTGAACCCTGAGGTACTCCACTTGTCACTTGTCTGAAGCTGGATTTGGAGTTGGCTACTTTTACAGTGTGGGTTCTGTCAGTAAGCCAGTTGGCAACCCATTGAGTGATGTAGGGATTAATGTCCAGCTTAGTAAGTTTATCTATGATTCCAGAGTGGGAGATGGTGCCTAAGGCCTTGGCGAGGTCCAGATAGGCTGTGTGAACCACCTTACCCTTGTCCACAGCTCTGGAGACTGATTCGAAGAAGTCAATCAGGTTCAGGAGACAAGATTGCCTGTTCACAAACCCAAACTGGGTGGGGTCCAGTGTTTGAAGGTTGGCAATGTCTTTGTTTAGAAGTTCCATGATAATACGTTTCATGGCCTTGCAGATCACGCTGATCAGACTGATGGGGCAGTAGTTCCTAGGATCCAAGGTGGATTCCCCCTTGTAGAGTGGGATAACTGTAGCTGTGTGCCACTCAGTGGGCATAAAGCCTAAGGTGAGGCTATGATTAAACATGACACTTAGGTGAGGTGCCAGTTCATTTTGTAGTCCATGTAGTACACAGCCCAGGATGTTGTCTGGTCCCATGGATGCTGTAGTCTTACCTTGTGATTAAAGGGATACACTATTAAGAAGGAAAGAAAAATTCAGTTCAGAACATCCGATGTTTCTATAATTAAGGTAAAAACATTTTTAGACAAATTGAAAAAATATTTTTGATGTTAAAAAGTTTTGATGACATAAAAGTATGGGATGGGGCAGGGAAATGAATGCATGTCTTCATATAAAAAATATGAAATTATGCATTTATCATGTGTGATCAAGATTAATGAAAAAAAAGGAGTGCCTAGATATTGTAGTCAACCAAATACATGATTTTGTTGTGGGGTAGGAGATCACTTAATGAATGTGTTAAAAGAAAATATTATCAATATTGGGACATAGGACATGTTTTAAGTAAGTGCCAAAAATTTTGCAAAAAGTGTGAGATGACAGAATATTACTGGTATGATCGCATGAAGTCAGTTGGGGAAAGAAACATTTCAAATTGCAGGGACAATATACACAGTGACAGTGATATAAATGGGAGTGATAAAAGTGAGAGAGTTACAAGGAGATATAAAAATGTCAGTGAAAAAATATATTGTAGAGGGACAGAATGAATTTGATCAACTGAGTCAGGAAGAATGCAAGGGGGAGCAGGAGGATGAAGATGGGGAGAAAGGAACAATAGGAAAAGAAGGGTATAGAAAAGGAAAAAATATTGGGAAAGGCTGGAGAAAAGCGGAGGGCTGGTATGAAGATAATCTGCTAATTATTGATACTTAGTTGTTAATATGGATGGGGTCTAATTAAATCCTTTTACAGTTATAGCCAGTGTCAATTAAATTATGACACAGATTTGTTTATACCCTAACTATGCTTTTTTTTCCTAGCAAAGACCTTATCTTTGTCAAAAGGAGTATCACCTGGTCAATTAGTCTACAAGAACAGAAGGCAGAGAACTGGTTTTCTTGTCCATATTGCACAGGTTTAAGCCATGCCTCAGTACATGAATAAATCTCATCATCATCCAAATAAATAATACTTTAAGGTTATAATGTTGTTATTTTTAACGCAACATTAAATAACGGTTAATTCACCACTTAATGTTTATTTTTACTGTTTGACAAATATGTAATATACAGAGTTTAGAGGTTTTCATACACAGAGTTTAGAGGTTTACATTAAGAGAGTAAATGATTAAAACATCAATTTGCTAATAAACAATATAAACAAAATAAACAAAAGCAAAGAGTTGTGTTTAGGGTAAGCCTCCCTTATCTTCACCATGAAGGAAGCTGTGCCAGTCACATAACTCATTTGTTTTTATTCTAATGCTAATGTTGAATCCCTTCAGGTAAACTTGAACTAGTATAATCAATAATAAACTGATCATTCTGCTTATTTATTCCCCAACTGAAAGTAGATGTTTTGATAATGACTTTTAAAAGGCGCTGCAAATGTCTTTATATTCAGAAAATGCAACAGGGAGCAGAAATGTTCCTTTTTAGTACCAATATTTTGTAAGAGTGGTGTTTTCCATTATATGCAAGTCAAAATGGTAAGCTGTTCCAGGCAACACTCACTAAATAGCTGTTCTTTGACACCAGGTTCCTAAACTAATAATTAAATGTCATAATTCTGCTTCTATTTTGTGGTTTCAAACAGGATTAGAACTTTGCTAAAGACGTGGGATTCCTCAGTACTTGTAACAGTGAAATAAAATATCACCATGTCCTTTTGCATACCGCGCAGGTTAGAATGTTTTAGATTATGTGTGTCAAAATGGATGATGACCTGCTGTATCTTGGTATTTCTGTAAATGTTTTTCCTTTTTTAATATCCCAAATTTAAGACTCCAGCAATCAGGTGAGACTGAAATTATTTTCAATGCCTACTAAATTAATGTGCCTACTTTCCTTATCAAGATGGCACTAGGATGCGGTGCATACCTTAGCAGCCTGTTCTCCCAATTTATTTTTGTCAAGTAGCTTAAGTAAACTTTGGTTTAAAAAGCTCTGGCAATGTACAATGCACTTTTATGTTGACCCTTTAAAGGTCCTCTTACTTGGACAGAGGAAAGTCAGTTATGTGTGCTATATACTGTTAAACACTGAGGCCTTTGTAGTGTATTTCTACAACTGCTGCATGGCTATGTTTGATACTGTGTTGTAGTGCAAAAGTGATGTGGTTATGAAAAGGCTTTACTTCAAAGTATTGGATACAATGTCCAACTAATGTCTAGCCTAATATGGAATATCTTATCAAGGTTATATAAGCATTTGCAATTCTAGCTTAAAAAAATATATTGATTCCTTGTGTTACTCCCTGCTTCTCTACCCTACATTAAATTCACCCTCTCTCTGTTCACTTCTTCCATTTTCCAATTGTCTTTCCCTTCCCTTTAGAGTCTTCATTCATGTTTTCTTATTTGTCTCTGTTGTATTTCTTTAATTTTCGCCCCTCTTGCTCAGTCTTACTTGATTTTCTTCATTTTACTTGTTTTTTCTGTCTACTGCTGTTTATCGTTTCCTGCTTTTAATTGTAAATGATGCACATGCTTTCATTATGAGCGTTCTCTTTTGCTACTATCCTTAACTGAAGTTCAGCTGCTATACATGTTGATTACTAAAATCTCTTCTTCCTAATGTCGACAACCAGGAATATAGATTAATCACAGTAATTCAAGAATATTTTTGATGACAGACAACATTGACAGAGTGACACAGTTGCATTTCTTCAGAATCCTATACCTGTTGTTCTTGTTAAATATCTTGATGACATACATATTGAGAAAATAAAGTGATCATTAACCGAACATCTCCTTTCCATGAATGCTAGACCTTGCCTATTGATTGTTATTTTTCATTTTTACATATAAACAAAGGAAACAAGGCTTACAGTCACATTTGTTCTTGGGCCACTTCATTTGTAAAGAGGCTATGATAAGTTTTCACCAGGATATGTCTAAGTTGATTACTGAGCAATGTGAAAATGGTCATTGGTAGCCCTTCCCTGAAAACAACATGTTAGGCTGGTATGAAGATATTCTGTTAATTATTGATGCTTAGTTAATATGGATGGGGTCTAATTAAATCCTTTTACAGTTTTAGCCATTGTCAATTAAATTATGACACCAATTTGTTTATACACTAACTATCCTCTTTTTTTCCTAGCAAAGAACTTATCTTTGTCAAAAGGAGCATCACCTGGTCAATTAGTCTACAAGAACAGAAGGTAGAGAACTGGTTTTCTTGTCCGTATTGCACAGCTTTAAGCCATGCCTCAGTACATGAATAAATCTCATTATCATCCAAATAAGTAATACCTTAAGGTTATAGTGTTGTTATTTTTAACACAGCATTAAATAATGGTAAATTCACCACTTTGTTTATTTTTACTGTTTGACAAATGTAATATGTAGAATTTAGAGATTTTCATATGCAGAGTTTAGAGGTTTACATTAAGAGAGTAAATGATTAAAGCATCAATTTGCTAATAAACAATATAAACAAAATAAACAAAAGCAAAGAGTTTTGTTTAGGGTAAGCCTCCCTTATCTTCACCATGAAGGAAGCTGTGCCAGTCACATAACTCATTTTTTTTATTCTAATGCTAATGTTGAATCCCTTCAGGTGTGCCCCTTCTACAATGCTAGGTAAACTTGACCTAGTATAATCAATAATAAACTGATCATTCTGCTTATTTATTTCCCAACTGAAAGTAGATGTCTTGTTTAATGACTTTTAAAAGGCGGTGCAAATGTCTTTATATTCAGAAAATACAACAGGGAGCAGAAATGCTCCTTCTTAGTACCAGTATTTTGTAAGAGTGGTGTTTTCCATTATATGCAAGTCAAAATGGTAAGTTGCTCCAGGCAACACTCACTAAATAGCTTTTCATTGACACCAGGTTCCTAAACTAATAATTAAATGTCATAATTCTGTCTCTGTTTTGTGGTTTCAAATAGGATTAGAACTTTGCTAAAGAAGTGGGATTCCTCAGTACTTGTAACAGTAAAATAAAATTATCACCATGTCCTTTTGCATACCCCACAGGATAGAATGTTTCAGATTGTGTGTGTCAAAATGGATGATGACCTGCTGTATCTTGGTATTTCTGTAAATGTTTTTCCTTTTTTAATATCCCAAATTTAGGACTCCAGCAATCAGGTGAGACTGAAATTCTTTTCAATGCCTACTAAATTAATGTGCCTACTTTCCTTATCAAGATGGCACTAGGATGTGGTACATACCTTAGCAGCCTGTTTTCCCAATTTATATTTGTCAAGTAGCTTAAGTAAACTTTGGTTTAAAAAGCTCTGGCAATATACAATGCACTTTTATGTTGACCCTTTAAAGGTCCTCTTACTTGGACAAAGGAAAGTCAGTTATGTGTGCTATATACTGTTAAACACTGTGAGGCCTTTGTAGTGTATTTCTACAACCGCTGCATGGCTATGTTTGATACTGTGTTGTAGCGCAAAGGTGATGGGGTTATGAAAAGGCTTTACTTCAAGGTATTGGATACAATGTCCAACTAATGTCTAGCCCAATATGAAATATCGTATCAAGGTTATATAAGCATTTGCAATTCTAACTTAAAAAAATATATTGATTCCTTGTGTTACTCCCTGCTTCTCTACCCTACATTAAATTCACCCTCTCTCTGTTCACTTCTTCCATTTTCCAGTGGTCTTTCCCTTCCCTTTAGAGTCTTCATTCATGTTTTCTTATTTGTCTCTGTTGTATTTCTTTAATTTTCGCCCCTCTTGCTCAGTCTTACTTGATTTTCTTCATTTTACTTGTTTTTTCTCTCTACTGCTGTTTATCGTTTCCTGCTTTTAATTGTAAATGATGCACATGCTTTCATTATGAGCGTTCTCTTTTGCTACTATCCTTAACCGAAGTTCAGCTGCTATACATGCTGATTACATAATAGCAATTAATCTAAACTGTTTAGTGAAAGATAAAATAGATGGGAAAAAAGATGGAATAACAAAAAGGGATGTGATGATCTGGGCATTAATTAAAAGTTTACCTTTTATACGTAATTGTTTGAAGACCCTGTCAGTATTCACTAACTGCATTGTGAATTGCCCTCCAAAGATGTTGGTGATAATATACATCAGAATGGCCAGATGGAAATAGAAGGCTACTGGAATGCGCAACATTGTTAAATATTTAGAAACCTGGTTGGAAAAGGGAAAAGTCCTGAAATACAAAAGGAATCTGGGCAGACTGGATAATTTGAAAACTTTATTTTAATTTACCCCTGCAGTGTGTGGTAAAAATATTAGTTGTAATATAAAAAAATTAAAATAAATAAAATTAAAAAAAATGTACAGATTTCTCATGTCAGCAAAACCATTCTCTCTAACCCATTGGCAGCCTCTGAACCAAAATTTCAACAGGTGTACTGAGGAGTCAATTCCTTATCATTCCATTTGCAGGAGGCAGACATGCATTTTTTTTTTTGGGGGGGGGATAAACAGTTAAAATCTCTTCTTCTTAATGTCAACAACCAGGAATATAGATTAATCACAGTAATTCAAAAATATTTTTGATAACAGACAACATTAACAGAGTGACACAGTTGCATTTCTTCAGAATTCAATACCTTTTATTCTTGCTAAATACCTTGATGACATACATACTGAGAAAATAAAGTGGTCATTAACCAAACATCTCCTTTCCATGAATGCTAGACCTTGCCTATTGATTGTTATTTTTCATTTTTACATATAAACAAAGGAAACAAGTACTGCAGTCACATTTGTTCTTGGGCCACTTCATTTGTAAAGAGGCTATGATAAGTTTTCACCATGATATGTCTAAGTTGGTTATTGAGCAATGTGAAAAGGGTCATTGGTAGCTCTTCCCTGAAAACAACATGTTAGAGCATTTATTCAATAACTCAATCCCTTGTGTGCATTTACCACCATTGGGGTGGTAGGTTTTAAGGAGAGTATCTAGGATAGTGTGACGGAAAAGAGATGGCAAGAGGCTGGATTTAGTTCTGAAGTCAAGTTATAATTTATCTTCTCCTACCTTCCTTACCAAATAACTGGTGATAAACATAGACTTCACAACAGATGTTTGGATGTTTTGCATGACTTTACAGTCCATGAACTGGTTGGACTTGTCCAAAGTGAAAAAGGTTCAATTGTCTCCTCTGCAAACGGCTCAATGAATGTTCTTTTGCTAATTATTTTTATAGATAAGTCTAACTGGAGTATTTTTGCTGGATGCATTTTAGGCCCATTGTTTCATAGCATGTTAGACTGACATGAAGCCTTTTTCTATATTTCTCTTTTCCCTTTTTATATTTCTGCTAATTTTCCCTCCTCCTATTTCCTTCAAACTAATCCACCCCGATCCCATTCTCTTTTTTGTTTGACTGTTTGTTTGCTTACTGAGAATCCTTATTAATATGACTAATTTCACTGAAGAATAGAAAGGGTGAATGAGGATGGAGGTTCCATTCACACTGTGGGAAGAAACAGATTTAGTTCAACAAGAACTTTTAATCTAGTAATGAACCTGGACAGTTCCTGAAATTAGTCAGCTGTGATCAATGTGCCATCACAGTAAATAAATGAAAAATAAACTGTTCTCACTTGAGAGAATAATATGAGAATATATTTGTCTTAGGCAGCATGGCTTTTATATCATGGTTGCTCATTTTAATTAGTTATTTCTTTAATTTCCTTCTATTAAAAAACACTGTGTTTATCCTTCCTAAGTGTAGATCACATTCATCAACAGAGAAGTTATTACTTTTTCTGCCTATTGACCAGCTGGACCTTCCCAGCCAATCTGCTTATTTGTTTCCTATCACAGAGGTGAGAGTTGGTAATAAGTGTGTGTCCATCATACAGCTATTAGGACTTAGTATGACAGTTTTCTTCATAGTTCTGTATTTCTTCAGTGGATGCCCAACTTGCAGAGCTGAAAGACAAGCCATGAACTGTCCATATTGGTCATCCCTCATCTTCTACAAAGGACATTGCCAACAAAGTGGCCTGGTTCCTCCCTTCAAACATGGGATAGGGATTCTCACATCTCCACCAGAGAAATCTCACTTCCGTACATTCTCTTCAAGCAACTGTAAGTTCCTTACCCCACAAGAAAGAACGAACCCTTCACTTATGTTCCTCTCTTCCTGTATCCTCCAGTGCCAAGACCAGTAATCAAAAGCAGTCAGCTGGGTTGCAGTAAAGGCATCGTCCCTCTCTCCATTTAGCAAGACTACAGACATTATTTTATTGAAGTGTGAAAGTAAAGTTAAGATGCAACTTCATTTATATTCAATTAGGAATTCAGGAGAAGCTGTAGTTTTTATTTTATTATTTATTTTATTTATTTATTTATGGGGGCATGGTAACCCTTCAAGAACTGGGAAAAGTTTCATTGACCATAGGAATGGTGTGGTCGTCTTCCCATTATTTTGATGAGTTACAGGTGATGAATTTATGCACCCTGACTTTGACGTTCCCTTAATATTTGTAAATAGTTTTCATGACAGTGCGTATATACCATTGTTAATTGCTTTTCTGTGGTAAGTTTAAGTATTCTCCTTCCATGTTTGCTTTGGTGGAGAGGGAGTTAGAGTGAGTTCTGCCTGTTAATATGAATTTGGAGGTACCACTTTCAAATGTACCTCAGTGATAATGACATGGGACTCCACTGAGTTACTGGATTGCAACTG
>NC_056737.1:1459429190-1459539190 GCF_019279795.1 Protopterus annectens
AAGAATCTTGTTCCAGAGTAGATGTAGGCACTATGTGACAAATCTATTTCTTTTCTTAGTCTTAAGTGTTACTGTGATATCAGGTGATATATATATATTTATATATATATATATATATATATATATATATATATATATATATATATATATATATATATATATATATATATATATGTATAGACAGTTCATATGGTCGACTGTTTATTTGGTCGACAGTTCATTTGATCGACAAGCATTTGCCCCCTTCCCCAATGTTGTGCGACCCTGGAGTTGATATATATAGTTGGGGGGTGTGGGGGGCACAGCCCCCCACATTGGGGGTGTGGGAGCGAAGCCCCCCACCTAAAATGCTTGTCGATCAAATGAACTGTCGACCAAATAAACAGTCGACCATATGAACTGTCGACCAAGTCATATAGACCCATATATCTATATATAATTTTCTTGAATAATCAACAGTCACATGAAACAGGAACTGAAAATCGTAGCTCATAGCTGTAAACTATGACTATCATGACATAAAAATAGTCCATATGCCAACCATGACTTGCTAATAAATAATAGCCAAGTTCAAAACAATATTCTCAAGATACTGACTACCTTCTGAACTTGCAAAAAACAGACACAGGGATTTGTAGAAGCTGTATGTGCAATCTCAGCCAAGTTAACACTGTTTACCATGCATGCACATTCCTCAAGGCTTTTTAAGGAATGCATGAAACCAGTTCATTTTGTGTGATGTGTAGCTCATCATTGTGGACACATTAGGGAGAGTGTGCTACACTATCTAGCTTGAAGAAGTTCATGGTAGATCAGACCATGGCAAGAGTAAACTATGGTTAGCTGTCATAAACACTGAATACAGATGCATTGAGTTATTGTAGCTTAAGGCAAAGGATATGCAGAAAAATGTCATCAACCAAAGTAAGGATATGATTGTTAAGGGCTGAGTGTAGACATAGCAGTAGGGCAATGGAAACAACAGAAACTGATAGAATACCACAAGTGAAGCTGATGACCAAGCCAGGGACGCACAACACAGTGGAGAAAGTGGTGTGACAAATACACAGATATCCATCAGAAATACTTGGTCATAAACAAAGGTGAAACTCAGACAGGATGGGGGAAAACATTAAGGTAGCTTGATGTATCAGCATGCACCACTCCTGATATCATCACATTTTTATTTTAATAGTATTCCTATATCATAATGGTAAATGTAATGAAAAACAAAATATAAGACCTCAGGGGAATTGAGCCCATTACCTTGCACAGACATATAACTGCAAACCCAGAATTAACTATGCGAGCTATTACAGCAGTCACAGCAAAAGTGTCAGGAGAATACATATCAGTTATGCAACATCAAAATGAAAGCAGTCTGCAAAAAACAGGTCTCAACAGAATTGTGCCCAGTACTTCCCACAGTAAAAAGCTCTTAAATGCAATATTAACTGAATTAACTATTGCAGAAGTCATACTGAAGGGGTCAGGAAAACAAATATCAAGCGAATGTTACACAATAGAATGCAGGCAGAAATCAAAAGACAGGACTTTCTCTAGTAATATTCTTTCAAGTACAAAGGAAAAGACATCAGGGGAATGTTACATATGGACAGAATGGACATAGAAAAGTAAAATAAAACATACATAAAGGGATTGAAACTCCTCAGTCTGTGTATGCTCAGTTCATTTTTATGACAGATGATAATAGTTGTAATGCATGGCAAACATCAGACTTAATTTTTGCCATGCAACAAGAAGAGCCATTTTTTATTGGCTATATATGAACATCAACAGTGCTTTCCAGAATCTATCACACAAGCACACATACACACACACTCACAGCCACACATGCATATACACACATGCACACATATCATATATATGCGTGTGTGCATGAATTCATCCACAAACAGATATAGGATGGAGATGAAAAGGGGAAGCAACAAAGAATATAACAGAAAGTGAGCAAATAAGGAGTGAGCACGGTGGCTGTGGGGTAGAAGGAATACACTTTTTTTTTTGTGAGACAAGGGCCCTTTTTTCAAGAGAATGGGAAGCTGGAGAGGGAAGGAAGGGAAGTTAAAGGAAAGTAAGATGAAAAGGTTATGTAGCAGGGAAAAACAGATAAGACTAACAGGAGGTGGGATAACACAATGACGAAGGGGGAAAAGAGTAAAAGAGATAGATAAACAGAAGGAAGACAATGGCATATGTAGGAATGGGTTTGGACACAATGGAGAGGAGACCACCATTTTGAGATATGGGATTGGATATTCACAGATAGTCCCAATGCCACTTGAGGCAAAATGGGAGATTGATTAATCTGGGTTCTACCAGCACTGGCTCCTGGCTCAGTAGGTAGAGCCAGTGCTGGGTAGCAATGTGGCTCTACAAGTTTCTGCAGCATCGTCTCCATCTGGCCAATGTGGGCATCCAACCTTTCTATTTATGATAACCCTACAATGTTTGCAAGCTGATGATGGGTGACAAAGATATTTCAGCAAAGATTAAGGGAATGGAAAGCAAAACTAAAGTTGCATGTGATGAAACTGAGTACAGATAAGACAGTTGTAGTGGCGACAAATGGGGGAAATCAGAAGAAGCTGAGAACTGAGACAGAAGGGAAAATAGTGGAACAGGTTCACAGCTTCAATTTTCTGGGAGGGGTGGTTGAGGAGAAGGGAAGTCTGAATGAGAAGGTCAAAGCTAGAATCAAAGGGGCTGAGGCCATCTGGCACAGAGTGGCAAGGGTAGTGTATGACAAAAAAAAATGCCAAAGAAGCTGAAATGTAAGGTGTACAAAACAATGGTGTAACCAGTTCTACTGAATGTTACAGAAACCTGAGGAATAAAGGCAGAGCAGTTGAGGAACCTACACGTGATGGAAATGAAGTGCTTAAGATGGGTTGTAGGATGGATGCTGTGGGACAGATGAAGAAATTATGACATACAAGCTTTAATCTATGGGACTACTGACAGATGTGATACTGGTGTATGAAATGTATACATTTATTTTTTAAAATTTACTACTGTTACTATTAAGGGCCAGACAGGTTTATAACAGCATATATACTCGACTCAGTACTCTCTTAGGCCCTCCAGTCTGTTCCTATGCATCTGCCTATTATTTTCAGTCTCTTCAGAGGCTAGAGACTTAAAAAGGGCTAAATGCAAAATCTGAAGGTGTACACAGTGGCAGGTTATTTGGGTGACTAAAAGAAGGTGCTGACTGCTGCTTAACTTCTTCCTCCCGTTGTGAAAGAAGTCATGATTGCAATGTCGCATGTCACTGTAATGGTGGTGACACTCTTTGCCCCTGCAAGGGATGCTAGTAAACATGGGTGATAGAACTATTCCAGACATCAAACTTATAATGTGACATGATAGAAACCTCCTGCATTCAACTGTACTGTTTATGGAGGATGTAGAGAAAAATCTTGGACACCTTAACACACCATCTCTGTTCTGTGAAAGGAGCACTACCCTTTCTTTTTCTTGCAATGATTTCTCACCTTGAAGAATCTGAAGGAAAAATGTGAGATGATTACCACCCAAAATATAACTACAATAAATGATATGGTCACCATGGCCAGTTTAAAAATAAAAAACTTTAATCCGAAATAAATGCAAAAGAATACAAAAGATGAGCACTTCCAGGCAACAGCCCTTCTTCAGATCTTAAAAGCACACAGAAAGACAACACTTAAAAACACCAGAGAAACCAGAAGGCATAGAAAATCAACCAGTAGACACATAGTATCAATTAGACAATTTCCATCCTCTGAGTGCTGAATTTAAAGGGCCAGTGCTGTTTAAATAAGGCAAATTGTCATCTCTCAACTTAACAATCCATTTAATCTCAGCAAACTCAGTGCTCTGCACTCCCCCCTCTTTTATTTCTTGGAATCAATTGTATTATCATAAACTTAAAGCTATGTCCCGGAAAATCCTTTATCGGTCTTTCCAGTGCATTGGTTGTATTCTGTACTCTAATGTCACTAAGGTGTTTCAAAACTCGATCCTTCAGCAACATATTGGTTTTTCCCACATAAAAACAAGAACATCCATCACATAAAGCAAGGTATATTAAGCTCTTGCTCCTACAATTTGCACGTAACCCAAAATCAAAAACTCGACCAGAGCATGCATGGTGAAAAAAACTTGCACAAGAAATACATGCACAAACCTTGCACAACTTACAAGAAAAGTAACATACTTGTTAGTCACAGAGACAGAGCTCACTCTAGTACACAAATTTCTATAACACAGCTGCCTCCTAAAGCAAAGAACATTCCTGATGCTAAAGTAGAGAGAGAGAGACTAACAAAAACCAATTAAAAATTGTGAAAAATTATATATATATATATATATATATATATATATATATATATATATATATAGGGTTCCTATTGGAACATTGAAAATGCAATTGTTTGAATCACTAAAGGTCAACCTTTAATGATCGAACAATTATATTTTAGAATGCTCCAAAAATGTATTTAAAAAAAAAGGTATAGTAAAGGGTGTAGGCAGGGGGGCAAGCTGCCCTGCACCTCCCACTTGGGTGGCTGCACCCCCCCACACCTCCCACTACTTAAATATACTAACTCTGAGATCACGCTACAGTGTAGGAAAGGGAAACCTTCCCTTTCCTGCACTTAACTCTGTTAAAGTGCGATCTCGGAGTTGGTATATTTAAGTAGGGGGGATGTGGGGGGTGCAGGGGGGCTTGCCCACCTGCTCACAGCAGTTACATGTGTTTGTTTTGTTTTTTTTTTATTACATTTTCGAAGTTTTAGTATGTCGATCATATGGTATCGACCATATGGTATTCGAAGTACTGAAACTTCGATAATGTAATATGTAACCATGTTGTTGTGCCTTTCTGCTTTTTCCCAGTTAGCGATCGCCACAGCAGAACTCTGGTCTGCTAATGATTGGCAGTAGTATTTACGTGCAGAGTTGCCGGCCCTGATATAGATATATAGATATATAGATATATATATATAGATATATCTATATATATATATATATATATATATATATATATATATATATATATATATATATATGTGTGTGTGTGTGTGTGTGTGTACAACAATAAATGTCCAGAGCCCAATATAGCAAAAAATGTATTGTAGCCTCTAGCGTTTCAGCAAAACTGCCTTCAGTGAAGTTAAAATCACATCACAATACAAACCCTTAGATAGCCCTTGTAATTAATCTCATTAATCAATTATAATATCACCAATTAAATTAAAACTTTCCAATTGCACTCTACATTGATACCAGTAGGGACCAGGGCACCATATTTCAAAATAAACAAGGTTTCTTTCCATAAAAGTTTTTTTTTTCTCAATTCCTACTCCATTTTCACTTAAACAACTTATTCTAAAATTGTGCCCTGAAGCCCCTCCGGATTACCATCATGATATTGTTTAAAATGCATAGAAAGTGGGCTTTCAAGTTTTCTATTCTTTATATCTCTTACATGTTCCTATAACCTTAACTTGAAAGCCCTCTTGCTTTCATCAATATAGAATATACTGCAAGGACACTTCAGATAATATATAATAGATTCTGTATCACAGAAATACGTTACATTTACTTAAAAATATATTGCATTGATTCTATCAAAAGTCTTAACTACAAACTTACAAATAATGCATTTACCATATGGAAAGGTTCCCAATGTAATGGGATCCCTATTTATTCTACTACTAGGAACTAAAAATGTGATGTGCACTATCATATCTTTGATACTACATCCTCTACAAAAAGAAGATACAAGATTCTTGCATAGCTTATTGGAATAGGAAGCACCAATAGTATTTAATAATATTCACTACTTACACAGTTAACAAATCTTATGTAATAACCACATACATTTTATGTTGTTTACTTTTAAAACCCTTAGTATATATTTGCTTACTATTACTAAGCAAATGAATGACAGGTTTGGTATTTGTTTCGTTTTTTGTAAAGAATCAATCACTGAATCTTTATTATAACCTCTCTCTATAAACATTCAAGCTGTTTTATCTAGTTCCTGTTCTTCTTCAGTACTACTATTACATAATTGTTTTACCCGTAACAACTTGCCATAATGCAAAGCTTTCAGCAGATGAGGAGGATGGCAACTATGACCATCTAAAAATTGAATACCATCCTCAAACTTCCTACATATCCTACTTACAACTTTGCCATCAGATCTTTCTTCTAGATATAAATCCAAAAATGTCACTTTCCTACCATATTGAATACCATCAAACTGTAAAGCAGACCTATTTTGCTGCAGATCACTTAAAAAAATGTAACCGTCACCTGGCCCCCCCTTACACACAAAACTAAGATCATCTATTTACCTGTAATATTGCATAACATGTTTCTTAACAAAACCATGACTATACAAATAATCAGCTTCAAACAATCCCATCATAATGTTGGGGTATGTAAACCATGACTATACAAATAATCAGCTTCAAACAATCCCATCATAATGTTGGGGTATGTAAACCATGACTATACAAATAATCAGCTTCAAACAATCCCATCATAATGTTGGGGTATGTAAACCATGACTATACAAATAATCAGCTTCAAACAATCCCATCATAATGTTGGGGTATGTAAACCATGACTATACAAATAATCAGCTTCAAACAATCCCATCATAATGTTGGGGTATGTAAACCATGACTATACAAATAATCAGCTTCAAACAATCCCATCATAATGTTGGGGTATGTAGGAGCAAAAGGTGTCCCCCATCACCGTTCCTCGCAACTGATCATATAGTTCCCCATTAAACTCAAAATAATTATTGCTCAAAATGAAATCAATTAATTCAGTTGCATAATATGCTAATGGACCATTACCTATAACAAATTCTAATGACTTCATTCTAAACTGATGTCAGGTACTAGTATAAAGACTTTTAACATCAATTGTTAACCAATGCATGTTATTCATCCATTCTAAATCTAATAATTTATTCAAAATGTCAAATGTTTCCTTTATATAGGAAGCCTATTTCCTAACTATAGTCAAAAGAAAATTATGTAAAAGAATCTCAATTTTGTTAAAATGGTTGCATGCAGATACTATAGGACGTCCAGGGGGGTCCCTAATATTCTTATGAATTTTGGGGAGACAATAACATTTGGTCATTTCACAACCTTCTGCATTAAACTTTTTACATACATCCTCTTGTGAAAAACAACCTAATCTAAGCCCCTTACTCAATAATTCTTGATATTTTGTTAGGCCTTCTTGATATTCTCCCATACTACTCTTTGTATATGTATTACTATCTTCTAAATGGTCATAGCATATTTTCAGATATTGTTCAAAATGTAAAATCACAATTTTATTTCCCTTATCAGCAGGTTTAAAACTTAATTCTTTTTTACTTAATTTCTGCAGGGCTTTCCATTTCTGTTTAGTCAAATTATATTTAATCTTTATTTTTTACAAATTCCCTAAAGGCAGATTCAAGTGGAAAATTAAGCAGTAAAGAAAACTGCTCCACTCCTTCATGAACAAAAGGTGGAATAAACTGTGTTTTACACATAACACTAGAAGTATTCAACCTACAGTGAGCATTAATAACCTTATCCTCTTCTAAATCAGAATCACAGGAATAAAAACTTTCATGCATTTCCTCTTGTTCACTTATATTCAAACTATCTGCAGCATTTTAAACATTGTTCTGCATAAAAAGTACGTAAGATGTAACTTCCTAATGAAGCAGAAAATATCTTTTTAATCCTATGTAGTCTGGGAGTAACTGTGGGAATAAATTTTAAGCCACGATTTAACACTACCAACTCACAGTCACTTAATGTGTACCCAGAAAGATTAACAACATATCTATCTATTACCAAACTGTAATTAGAAACAATATTACTAGCAGTATAAACAGTCTCAGAATCAATTCCACTTAACTTGTTTGTACCTCTGTTGCTACAGATGCTGTTCTTCGCGAACATGTTTATTGCTGGATTCATTGACCGTTCTCAACCTTTTTCTCCCATTTTCTTCACCTTTCAAAATCTATTAGTCATGTAATTTAAATCCTGAGCCACTGGTAGTGCCAGATAAGTTGTATCATGTCTCTCGAATTCATGCTCTCAATTCACCATACTGCCTGGAGCTGTCTTCCAGTTCAGACAACTGGACATCTCTGACATCAATTTTTATTGGTTCTCCATAAGTAAGCTGAACCATTATTATATACTTTTATGTCTCTTGGCAATTTTTGTTTTTTTTTGTATCTAATAGTTGTTTTTCTAGGTCAGCAAGCTTAATTCTTATGTCACTTAAACACTGTTCCACCCGGGCAATGCCCAAAGGAGCTGAAAGGGACTCACATGTAGTTGAAATTTAATCTTTCAGGTGATGTTGTTTTAACCTGTCCCTTTCTATTAGAGTGTTAATCCATTCTATAGAACAGTGATGAGCTGCAGCTACCCATCTCACTTGAAGCCTCTTGTCATTCTCATCACTGGGGTCAAAGGGAGTAGATGGACTTTTGAAAGCCCTTAAACCCCTTGAAGTCATATTTAGTTCAAGGTACTGCTGCAGACTTAAAAGATTAAAATATAATGTAATTTCCTTGGACATAAGTTGTTCCAATTTATCATATAGTTCCTGCATCTCAGCGGATAAATACCCGCTCATAAGTTAACCAAGAGAAGAAAACGGATTATTAATCCTTCTGTTATGTTCTTTCTGAAAAAATTTAGCCCAAGGTTTAGCCGGGTCATCACTAGCAGAACCTGTTCCAACACATTCCAAACCTCGTTCATTTGCCAACACTGTATACTGCTCAATCATTCTTTGTGTAGAATCATATATTTCATGCCTAAAAATGCTAAGCTTGTGTAAAGATAAGTCATTGGACATATTAACCAAAAACCACAAAAAAAAAAATCACATAAAATTATATATATATATATATATATATATATATATATATATATATATATATATACACATACACAAAAATAATTGTCCTGAGCCCAATGTAACAAAAAAAATTATTGTAGTTTTCAGTGACTCAGCAACACTGCCTTCAATGAAGTTAAAATTATATCATGATAAAAACCCTTAAATATCCCTTATAATTAACCTCATTAATCAATTATAATATCAATAATTAAATTAAATTAAAACTTTCCAATTGCACTCTACATTGATACTGGTAGGGGTCAGGGTACCATATTTCAAAATAAACAAGGTTTTTTTATATAAACGTTTTTTCTTAATTGTACCAAAACTGTCCCACTTTGGGCATTTGAAAAGCTGGCAACCCTAATGTCCTGGAAAATCCTTTATGTGCTTTGCAAGTGCGTTGGTTGTATGCTTTAGTCTAATGTCACTAAGGTGTTTGAAAACTCGATCCTTCAACAACACATATTGGGTTTGTCCGCATTAAAACAAGAACGCCCATCACATAAAGCAAGGTATACTAAGTTCTTGCTCTTACAATTTGCACGTAACCTAAAATCAAAAACTTGTCCAGAGCAAGGATGGTGAAAAAAACTTGCACAAGAAATACATGCACAAACCTTGACGACCTGCAAGAAAAAGTACCAGGTATGAAGAAGTTCATTGTATAGTGTGGATGAACGAAAGCGCTTACAATAAAGAACTAAGATTTTTTTTTAGCACTCTTCCGCTGTTCTTTTGTTACTTTCAAAAGTACCAGACTTGTTAGTCAGAGAGGCAGAGCTCACTCTAGTATACAAATTTCTATAACACAGCTGCCTTCAAAGGCAAAGAACATTCCTGAAGCTAAAGCAGGAAAAGAGACTAACAACCCTGGATATGTTCTCATCCAGCCTTAAAATGGACCAATTTTTCCAAATAATGTCACAGACAATTCTGGTATCACCTGAATATGTCAGAGTCATACAGGTGGTATTTATTGGCTAACATGGACACTTTCTTGATGGTAATTTGGCCTTTCTCAAAAAATAGGGGACGCCACTGTTAGAACTGTTGGACAGTGTGATCTCAGGGTCAGATAGAAAGAATCTCTTACAACTCAAGTTTTCCCTACATCTTCGGTTTTTCCAGAATTACCTCTCCTAGTGAGGGAGAAATGGAAGTAGAGAAGGGACCACTCTTTGATCAGGGGGTGGATGAAGTGCAAGGCCTCCCCAGACAGAACATCTGCAGTTTCAAAGAAGAAGAAGAAATAGGTGAGAATTCTTTAGTATGTAATCTCTCTTCTGTTACACTGACTGAGTCTCAACTCTCTGTTTTGAACAAGGCCTTTCATTTATCCCTGCCAGTAAATGTGATGTCAGTGATTTTAACATCATGCTCAGGACTCTGTTTTCTGCCACTGGCACTCAAGATAATATTGCCTTCAGAAAACCTATTACATCTGTTCCATCTTTGCATCCACATCTTCAGACATTCTTGAATGCTTCTGAAAACAATTTATGGAAGGCTTTTGAGAATGGACATAGACGTTCCTTTATTAATATGACAGATGATGAGAGGCTTGCCCTTTCCAAACTTAAGTCTCATCCTGATTTGTATTTTCAACCTGGTGATAAAGGTGGGACTATTGTGGTACTTGATAAATCTGTGTATGTTGGTACCATTTGAGCGATGCTTGATGATCAGTGTAGTTACAAAAGGGTTACATATTTTGATGTGCAGAGACTAATAAGACATGTCAATACATCCTTTTGAAATCTTCATTTGTCTGGTATTATAATTCACTTGTTATACTGGTCATTCATGGTTTACCTAGGAGCCACAAGGGCCTGATTGACCCACGTATGTGGCCTATTGTTTCGGGATTCAGTTGGGTCACAGAGACACTGTCTATTTATGTTGAAAAGACTATTAGGCCTGTGGCTGATGCCACACCTGGTGTTCTTAAGGATACAGTGGATTTTTTATGCTCTTTTCTTCAATGACTGGAGGCTGTTGGTGATGCCAGGTGCTGCCTTATGGTTATAATTGATGTCTGTACTTTATTTACCTTGATTTTTAATGATGTTGGGATTGAGATGATTAGAACATATCTTGTTAAGAGAACTGACTGGCCTCGCCACCGGAGTGAGTTGGTTTGCTCTCTTCTTGATCTTATTCTTAAGAATGTCTTTTTTTTTGATAACACGTTCTTTCTGCAGAGAGTTCTGGTGGCCATGTTGACCCCTTTGTGAACAGTTATGTGAGCTTGATGATGACTGGAAAGGAGGAAGAATTTGTTTTCTAACACTAACTTTATCCAGCATGTAGTGTAGTTTAAACATTTTGTGGATGATATATTTCTCTTAAGGATGGGCACTGTTTTGGAGCTGAAGAGTTTCACTGAGTTCTTAAACGGCTCCACAATGTTTCTTAAGTTTGCTAGTGTGCACTCAAGTGACAGTATAGATTTTTTGGACGTATGTCTTGTGATAAGATGGTAGTGTTGGTAGAGAGTTGTTTAGAAAAGGTTGCTGAAAGAACACTTTGTTACATCATTACAGTATGCATCCAGCACACATTTATTGTTTGGTGATGAAGAGACAGTTTTTAAGAACCTCTAGGCAACACACAAATTATATAAAGTTTACAACAGCCACTGAGAATCTGCTGAGTGACTTAGTGGATAGAGGTCATAAAATTGATCAGAAACATTTCCATGAAAGCTTGACCCTCCGTTCTTCCAGTGGGGTCCCCTATTTTTTGAGAAAGGCCAATTTACAATCAAGAAAATGTCCACATCACCCGGTAAATACCACCTGTATGACTGTGACATATTCAGGTGATGCCAGAATTGTCTGTGACATTCGCAAAAAACGGTCCATTTTAAGTCTTGATATATACATATCCAGGGCCGTTGGTCTCTCTCCCTGCTTTAGCTTCAGTAATGCTCTTTGCCTTAAGAGGCAGCTATGTTATAGAATTTTTTTGTAGTAGAGTGAGCTCTGCCTCTGTGACTACAAGTGTGGTACTTTTCCTTGCAGGTCATGCAAGGTTTGTGCGTGTATTTCTTATCCAAGTTTTTTTTTGTCATCCATGCTCCAGACAAGTTTTTAATTTTATGTTACATGCAAATTGCAGGAGCAAGAACTTAGCATACCTTGCTTTAAGTGATGGGTGTTCTTGTTTTTATGTGGGCAAAACCGATATGTTGTTAAAAGATTGAGTTTTGAAATATCTTAGTGACATTAGACTACAGAATACAACCAATGCACTTGTAAGACACATAGTTTTAACTTTATTGTAATACAATTGATTGCAAGAAATGAGAGGTGGGGACATTGTGCAGAGCACGGAGTTGGCTGAAATTAAATGGATTGTTAATCTGAGAGCTGACAGTTTGTCTGGTTTAAACGGCACTATCCATTTAAAGCCAGCACTCAGAACACGGAGATTGTTTAATTGAAACTATGTGTCTACTGCCTTGTGGTTTCTCTAGTGTTTTTAAGTGTTGTCTTGCTGTGTGCTTTTAGGATCTTTAGAAGGACTTTTGGCTGGAAGCACTCATCTTTTGTATTTCTTTTGTATTTCTTTTTGACTAAAGCTTTTTATTTTTAATCTGGCTGTGGTAACCAGATCATTTATTCTAGTTTTATTTTATTTTCTTATATATATGTTACTGGGCTTTAGCTGCTGTTTGTGTGCTTTTTCTCTTAATTACCACTCAAAATATCTCCGATGTCCCAGAGTCCTTGCAGTGATAACATTAATGTGCACTTCAATTCCGCAACAGACAGCAAACTTATTAAAACAAATGAATCCTCAGAACATTCATTAAATAACAAGCTACTCTGCCCATTGTTAAATGAATAAACCCTTCATAGCTAAAACATGAAAGACAAATAAAATTAATGTGCCAATATTAGATACAAAATTTGAGCTTAAAATTACTCTGTATAGTACTGCTAAACTGTGAACAATGAGCTAAAACATTCTACAAAATGTTTTACATCAGACACTTTTCTGCACATCCACAACCTATCCTTCAATAAGGCCAGTCTGTTGGGTTAGAAGAAAAAGTGTGATACACAAGATGTTGCAGTGCAATAAGCTACTGATCCATGATATCACATGATGCAATTAGAAGATGGTACCATAGGTAGATAACATTAGAGACATAGCTAAATAGCTCCTGATGCATATTGCCCAGAGGGTAGTGTTCCAAGAAGAAAACCAGCTGAGTACAAGTTTAGAGTACCCAGATTTATGTCTTATAAGAAAATTATCGTGCCTTCAACCATTCTATCTAAACTGTATTTCTGAGCAAGTTTCAAAGTTCAAATCCAACAATTCATAGTTCTGTCTAACCCAAAGCAATTTACTGTGACTGTTCCTGGTCCTAATGTTGTTGACTCTGTTTGCCTAATGATTTAAAAATTCTAATGATAATTAAACCAGCTTGCCTGTAAGTTTTTTCTGCCACATGCTCAAACTGAAATTTGCAATTTTGTGCAGCGGTAGCATTGTTGCCTCACAGCAAAAGGTTCTCTCGTTCGATTCTCGGCTGGAGCAACTTGAGTGGAGTCTGCACATCCTCCCTGCGGTCGAGTGGCGTTTGAAAGACATGCATGAATGGACGTGCCTTTGTTGAAGGATGGGCATTGGGCTGGCACCTCGGTACCAAAAAAATCTACTGCCAATCATTTGCGGACCAGAGTTCTGCTGTGGCGACCCCTAACTGGGAAAAGCCGAAAGAAGAAGAAAGATTCTATGAGTGACCTGACATGGATTTGAAGTCAGAGTTCTAAATATTAAATTGTGATAGAGTGACATAGGCACATAAATAGCCATACTTTTTCTTGCTAAATGTATCTTGTTGCTTCATAATAATTGTATTACTAGTATATGTTACTCATATGCTTTGATAGGATTGCTCCACAATGTTGCCCGTCTAGTGCATTGCTTGTGCACTTCCTTAAAAATGTAATTTTCAGTATGTGGAGTTTCCCTCTCTTTTGAAGGAAGGTGTAATGATAAGTAAAGCTGCTAAAGTATTGCATATATTATGAATATGTACTGTCACTTCACTTTAGGATTATTGTATAGCATTGCCATTTAAAGATTATATTCATCTTGTAATCTGTTTGAGATGACTAAAGTGTTAAGATCACGTACGTTGATCTGATATTTTGTACAGAATAAATGTTATCTGCTTGACTAAAATGCTGTTAAATCCTAACATTTTCAGCACTGTTATTCATTATTACTGGTAACAATTAGTGTGCATCCTGACAAATAGAATGTACCTCCAGAAATGGGAAAATTTGACAAGAATGTTTGACAATAACACTGTCAGTAAAGAGCAATGTAGCATTTTATAACCTCTGGAACACAAAATTATAAAAAAAAGTGTGTTGAATATAATCCAATGTTAACCCACCAAGTCAGTTTGCAAACTGGGAGATTCATAGAAGACAGCTGATGTGAATGCAGAGGTGGGGCAGATTGCAACATAAACATTTAACCACTGACTGAAAAAGTCCTTTCACCTTCCTTGTGCCAAAAATTAATCAGCTAATAAGATACATCTTGCACAGATTAACTAATCTAAGAGTAATGGGCAATGGCCAAAAGGATGTATAACTAAAATGCTAGTTTCCAGAGTATACCACCTTCTTCTAAAATGAATGCCTTACTGCAGGACAAATGCTCAATCAAAGTATTATCTGACATCTCTAAATTCCAATCGTTAAAGTACATACTTTAATACTGAATTTCTGAGAAAATATTTTAGTAAAATATGTATTCTATACCACAGAGCATGAAAATAAGAGAAAAATGAACAGATGTACAAAAATATTATGAGCAAATTAATTATGCACACAGACATCACAACAGTCACGTTTTTGGTAGTTAATGAAAATGAATTAAACATACTTTGCAGATATGCCAGATAATGTGATTTTACGTATGCCTGTATAGCCAAAATGTGTGTACAAACAGGATGTGCTTTAATCATAAAGTGATTTCTTATTCTATATATATATATATATATATATATATATATAGCATATGAATGAACATTTGAATGTTCGAAAATGTAAAAAAAAATGAAAAAACAAAACAGAGCTGCACCCCCACCCCACCGCTATTTAAATATACTAACTCCGAGAACGCACTACATTGTGGTAAAGGGAAATCTTCCCATTCCATGCTCTATGGAGATACCCATTCAGACCGTTTGAACTTTTAAAAGTTCGATCATATGGTCTCGGCCATATGAAAGTCAAGCTTTTTAAATTTTGACCTTCTGAAGGAGACTCATATATATATATATATATATATATATATATATATATATATATATATATATATATAGATATATATATATACATATATATATATATGTGTGTGTGTGTGTGTGTGTGTGTGTGTGTGTGTAGTTCATAAAGAATTTTGAAAAGGGAAGCCCAGCATGAGATAGACATATTAGAAGGTCAGTCTTCTCTAATAAGAAGTTTTAACTTACATAAACCATAGTTAGTCCACCCAGGTGATTCTATCCCCGCCAAACATGCAAGCACATTTTTTATGCATGTCTAAAATCATAATATTTTCTCTTTAAAGTTCACTTACAGATAAGATTTCTGCATGTAAGGAAGCTATAATCCTCTGCATAATGCAAGACCATCTGTTGTGGGAATGCCAGTGAAAGGATGCAATCTGACAAGGCTTTGCCACAAGCTGGGACTTGTTTACTCAGTTCTAGATCAATGTCATTTGTTTATGAACTTCAGGAAATGACAAAAAAAGGTTTGAAAAGTGCGTCAAAGCCTTCTTTAGTTAACTTTTGAGCCACTACATTTTTATTGCAGTGTTCTGTATTACAAATTGCTCCCTTTACAAAAATAGTTGTGTGTGCAGTTTTCTTATTATATAATTATAGATTTTGCAGTGAGTTTTATCTCTGATGCACTGATGCATTCAGTACATCTAGTAATTCTACATATTTAGCTGCTAGAGATACGGTATGAATGTTTGGAAACTGTGTAGGAGTAAGATAGATTTAATGGAGACAAAAGTCTTCAGTAACAACAAAATAATGGAATGGTTCTTTGGTAAAGTTTGTGTATAAACCTCCGTGACCAATGTGAAGAAACATCTTTTGATAACATGCAGTTTTGGGAAATATATATGTCATTATTTTCTATTCGTTATTAAAGTATTTTTTTTTATTTGTTTCTGTAGAAAAAAAGCAAGATGAAAGTATAGAGTTTTAGCTGTAAAACTAAAAATATTACTGAAAAACTGCAGGAAACACCAGTTATGAACTCAGTGTCCAGTTTCAGCAAAACAGTGACGGTCCTTATTCCAACGGACACAAGTTACTTGAATGAAGCAATCAGAAATATCATATTTTGAATTTATTTCAGGCTTCCATGTAACTATTACTATCAATATTGGCTGACATTTCTTTGTCTTGCAGCAGCATTACCATGGTCACAAAGCATGGAAATTCTAGAGCACTAAATGATTGAATATTTTAGTGAACACAGCTAAATGTATTATATCTCAGCTGTCTACAGAAAGTCATTTGGCAGTAATCACATATGAACCTGGACTCTTGTCTATTTATCTGATAAAAGGATGTATAACTAAAATGCTAGTTTCCAGAGTATACCACCTTCTTCTAAAATGAATGCCTTACTGCAGGACAAATGCTCAATCAAAGTATTATCTGACATCTCTAAATTCCAATCGTTAAAGTACATACTTTAATACTGAATTTCTGAGAAAATATTTTAGTAAAATATGTAGGCCTCTGTTAATTCTTATGAAGGTTCCTTTTGCCACTCGCATTTAACCCTGTTCCTTCTGTTTCAAGGCCTGCACGTGTATTTGCAATAGGTTTTGATTGTTTTTTTTCTGCTGGTCAGCGTATTCACCTGGGCTTGTTGTATAATGTATATAGGACCCATTTGCAGCAACTATATGTCCTTGTAAATTGTTCACTATGTGCTAATTAGCTTATCCTCATACAACTCTGTTCTTACCATAAATTCATTTATCTGACACAATATTGTGCTTAATGTTGCCAGCTAACTCTTTCGCTATGTACTAGTGTTTTTAGCGTGCACGTTGGCGTGCTACCTCTCTAAGTCTTCCATCTAGAGGGAAACGTCAAAAGGCCAACTCAGTCTGTTACTCTACTGTAAGTGTTTGTTACAGTACTCTACTGTAAGCTGTTGTATCTGCTTAGCGTGTTACAGTACTTCACTGTAAGCTGTTGTATCTGCTTAGCGTGCACGCTGGTGTCCAACTCTACGTCATTCCGACCAGAGTATAGCGACACTGTAAGGCTCACTCCAGCCTAGTACACTGCTGTAATCTACTCAACGCCGCTGAATGCTAACTTGACTTTGCTCTACCTAGCGGGACTGCACGCCCTATACTATATATTGCTCTGTTGAAATTCAGCATGCTGGCCTGAAACACCTGCAAAACCCCTTCTATACACTCTGTCTGTCCACCGAACAGTAGTTAAACCTTTTAGGACATCACTAGCTGTAATACTTTCCCTACCAGACCTATCACAGAGGCCACAGATTTCCGCTGTAACTCCCATTATCTGGAGTCAGGCGTCTGCAGCTCTGGGCCCCAAGTGGACACCGGACCGTTTCCACTGCATAGTAGCTTCACCTTGGAATTATGAGATAACTGGGACTCCAGATTACAGGCCAAGGTAGAGTAGGCGTGGAGGCAAGTACTTCCTTTCCCAACCTGGTTTACCTGATTAGAACTCCTTTATCTCTGGACCCCTACTGCTACCGAGACTAAGTTTACTGTAAGGCAACTTTACAAAGGAATTCCCTGATGAATGGGAAGGCCAGGTCTCACTAACTGATAACATTTATTGTTAGTATTTATTATAGAATACATTCATCCTGAACCCTTTGCCTGAATATTATCTTGTCAGAAAGTGTTGCTCATGTAAAGGTTTTACTTGTTTTTGCTGTATACTATATGCTTAAATTTGTTGATGTGATCTTCCTCCAATGTTTATTGCTCTGCACCTAGTAATTTTAGTGATACTGTTTTTGTTTAATTGTTTATCCACTGCTACTACTTTCTGCTACTAGCTACTTAGCTCTTTTCACTCACTATCTCTCTCCTTCCTTTACCTTATAACAGAGTGAGCAGCTGTAAAACTCAAGCAAAGTCCCTTTCCAGACTCCTTCCCTCTGGGATCAAAGGAACCTCAGACCTGTGCCCATAACGGACACTATCAAGAGGCAGCGACCTATCCTGTGTATATAAGTATGTTATGTTTCCTAGCTAGAGCAGACTTACTCTATTTGTGTACCTCGGGTTAAGCAACCCTCCAGCACCTCCTGCAGCCTACTTATTCCCCCTTCCACATTAGATACCTCCATCTTAACTCTATCTTTATCTACCTCTACTATCCTTAATTGTTAGCATACTTCTCTCCTTCCCCCCTCCCCCTCTCGTACCTAGTCCCCTGCTATACGGCCTGTTCCTGTAATCATACTTCTTCCACATAGGGGCACCTCCATCATAGTTCTCCTGTGTTCTCCTTTTTCTTCCACCCTGCTTATCTTCTGCCTTCATTACACTTTTCTTATCGTAAGCTTTCTTCCTGACCTGCTTTTTTTTTCTTTTTTTAAAATAATCTCCTTTACCTTACCTGTTATCCTCTCACTTTATATCCTCTACATTCTTACCTGTACTCATTACAGAAATTACTTATCATTTCTTTCTAACTCACTGTCTTACCTGTTTTTCTCCCTATCTCTGATTGTTTCCTGCTGAACTCTCTCTCTTGTGTCCACCCGCTCCGTTAAGCCCTGGCTCACTCCGCTCCCCCCCCTACCCCCAATTCCCACCCACCCCCAGGGGTCCTACCTTTATACTTGCTTAGACACTCCCCCTACTAATTAACCACTTATCTCTCTCCCTGCACACACCACCTATTTCACATCATACTCTTAATCCTACAACCACACCCTCTCTCCACACATTTATCTTACTGCCTCACCTTACTCTACTGTTCTCACCACACAGTCCTATACTTACTAAGCTCATCTCTATAGGAGCATGCCTTCAAACCTTAACTCAACCTATTTATTTCTTCTTCTTAACATCCTTCTCTACTACTATACTCTTACCTCCTATGAATATCCTATCCTTAGCCAACCTCCTGTAATAGCCAAACACACCACATCTACACTTCCTCTACCTGACCAAATACATATTAATATACTATCAAGCTGTCCCTACCTTCCCCCTCTCTACCACAAAATACACTACTACAGATTCCAAACCTCTAAACGATTTTATCTAACACCCTGTAAAAACCCAAAAGTATTTCAAGTCCCACAAACACTTTTATTGATATATGGTGACATCCACCCCAACCCTGGCCTAAATACTCTCATAAGCCATACCCCATCAAACCTAACTTCTAACTGTTCTAGCTCACCTTTCTCCTCTGACTCCCTCTGTATTGCTCACCTAAATATTCGTAGCATCAACAATAAAATCACACAACTCCATGCCTTAATAGATTTCTATGCCTTTGATATTCTCTGTCTCACTGAAACTTGGCTTAAACCTAGTACCAAAGACAACGAATTTACTCCCCCAGGTTATAGCACCTTAAGGCAAGATCGTCTTAGAAAAAAGGGCGGGGGAGTAGCCCTTTTATACAAATCCCAACTACAGGTAGCCTTAATTGACTCCTTGCCCCTCCCAGCCAATGCTGAAATACTTTGTGCCAAACTCCAAGTTAATAAAACCAAAGCTATTTATATCATATGTTCTTACATCCCTCCAGGCAAGAACATTAACACACTAGAAAATATCCTAGGCTGGGTCTCCAGTAGCTTTCCCTCAAGAAACCATAATCTTAGGAGATTTCAATATTGTCTGGTACTCCTGCATATCTCCCAAACCCTCCATTCACATTAATCTCTTCAACTTTCAGCAAACCATTAACTCCCCTACTAGAATACACAAATCAACCCACAAACAAACCACTCTAGATTGGATACTAGTGAACAACAATCACCTCTCCTATAAAACAGGAATACTCCCTGACAATATCAGTGACCATCTCCTAACCTTTATCACTAAACAAAAATACTACAATCCCAAGCAAGCTACCTATCGTACCATACGCAACAAAACAGATTTTAACCTAGCATCCTTTCAAAACGAACTCAAAGAATATGACTGGTCAACTCTAAAACACCTCCCAATAGACGAAGCAGTAACCCACTTCAACAATACCTTCCTTCAAATTCTTGACCATCATGCCCCACCCCGCTTAATTAGACTAAGCTCCAAGGCTGCCCCATGGCTCTCCAAAACTACTAAGCAAAATATGCGAGCTAGAAATAAATTATGGACTAAATGGAGGTCCACAAAACCCTACCGACCACAAAACTTCAAACACCTCAGAAACACAACAAAGAAACTTATCTATCTGGATAAAAAAAACTATCACTTTAAATATCAACAAAACCAAAACCCCAAACAATTTTGGTCAGGAATAAACAAACTACTCCATCCAGGGAACACCAAAACTCCTACCCCAGCTAGCCTAGCCCAAACCCAACCTGACATAATAGCCAACACCTTCAATGACTTCTTCTCTCAAACAGTCGCCTCCTGGCAAACACCATGTCTCCCCTATCCCTCCAAATAACCCCTACCCAAAACAGCACTCCCATGCTAAAGTTTAATACTGTCTCCACAACCTTTATACATAAACTACTATCTAAACTCAAACCCTGCACCCCTTCTGCCGACAAGCTACCAGCTGAATATCTTCAACTAGCTGCAACCGAACTAGCCTACCCAGTCTCCATCTTAATAAACAGAACTATAACTGAGTCCAAAATCCCTTCTTGTTGGAAAATCTCCCATATCATTCCACTCCATAAAGGAGGTAACTCTAATGAACTCTCCAATTTTCGGCCTATTGCCCTTCTATCTCCTCTATCCAAAATAATGGAACGCTGCATACACCATCAACTCTTACATCATCTCTTGAATAACAACTTGCTTGTAGACTCACAACATGGTTTCAGGCCCTACCACAGTACCTCTACTGCCCTTCTCTCCTTCACTGACATAATCAACAAAAATCGCAACAACAACCTGTTCTCCTCTGCACTATTCTTAGACCTCTCAAAGCATTAGATATGGTCAACCATCAACTTCTCCTCCACACTCTACAATCCCTGTCACTTGACTCACTAGCACTACAGTGGTTTGACTCTATTTGACAAACAGAAAACAAGCAGTCCTTTGGGACAGCCATCTATCCTCTCAACTCCCAGTGACTATAGGCGTCCCACAAGGGTCCATCCTAGGTCCCCTACTTTTCTCTATATTCATAAATAACCTGCCTACTTCCCTCCCTACATCCACTTGTATACAGTATGCTGACGATTCTACTCTCATCTGCTCTGCTCCATCCCCAGTTGAACTCCACTCCTCTACCCAATTTGGCTTTCACAGCTGCAGAAAAATGGTTTAAACATATCTGTCTCCTCCTAAATCCCAAAAAAAACAAACTTCTACTTTTCACCCCAACCCTAAAATCCACCCCATCACTTTTTCCATTGTGTCCTGCAATGGCACTATCATTAAACCTGATGATTCCACAAAACTGCTAGGTGTTACCATAGACAATCAGCTAAACTTTGACCATCACATTGATTTAACTATCCAGACAGTAAATAAAAAGATAGGTGCCCTCTACAGACTCAAACCCTTTCTTACTGCCACATCCCGAGTATCCCTTGCTCAAACTCACCTCATCTCTACACTACTGTATGCCTCTCCTTCCTTTATCAATATTTCTAAAACTAACCTTCAGAAACTTAATCTAGCCTACCATAGTATTGCCAGATTTGCAACTGGCTCTCCTTTCCATACTCACCACTGTCTTAACTTAAAGAAACTCAACTGGCTAGAACTTCCAAACCTAATACTCCTACAGCAACTAGTCATGACTTTTAAAATTCTACATTACCCCTCCAACACACCCATACTGAACAACCTAATCACACCTTATAAAAATCTTAGTACACTTCGCTCTGCCAACAAGCTCCTAGTAACTACTCTCAAATCTCATAATAAAGCAGGTGACTCCTTATTTGCAAATACTGTCGGATCATGTTGGAATAAACTTCCCACTGAACTGACCTCCCTAAGCTCATGTTACCTTTTCAAAAAACAGATTAGAAATCATTTAGAAAATCACTGGCTATGCCCATGCTCCAATCCTGACTGATAACTGCTATACTACCTGCTTTCATAGCTAACACTGTATATTATATATTATATAATATCTCTCTCTTTGACAATGTTGGTTTCTTTCTTTTTTAGTATGACAGTGGAGTTTTCCTCCTTAACCCTTTGCAGAAAATAGACACTTATATGGCCTGACTATACCAGCAATACTATATATTCATTTGTACTTCACTTTTTTTATTGTTTGAGTGTTTACTTGATTTAGTGTTTTAGTTTCTTTAAACTGTATAATTAGTATTATAGCGGAGCTTTTCTCCTCGGGCCTCTGCTGAAAATGGACATGTATCCAGCCAGACTAGCCCGGTTAACAAATGTAAAATAAATAAAATAAATAAATAAATTCTATACCACAGAGCATGAAAATAAGAGAAAAATGAACAGATGTACAAAAATATTATGAGCAAATTAATTATGCACACAGACATCACAACAGTCACGTTTTTGGTAGTTAATGAAAATGAATTAAACATACTTTGCAGATATGCCAGATAATGTGATTTTACGTATGCCTGTATAGCCAAAATGTGTGTACAAACAGGATGTGCTTTAATCATAAAGTGATTTCTTATTCTATATATATATATATATATATATATATATATATATATATATAGCATATGACTGAACATTTGAATGTTCGAAAATGTAAAAAAAAATGAAAAAACAAAACAGAGCTGCACCCCCCACCCCCACCCCCGCTATTTAAATATACCAACTCCGAGATCGCACTACATTGTGGTAAAGGGAAATCTTCCCATTCCATGCTCTATGGAGATACCCATTCAGACCGTTTGAACTTTGAAAAGTTCGATCATATGGTCTCGGCCATATGAAAGTCAAGCTTTTTAAATTTTGACCTTCTGAAGGAGACTCATATATATATATATATATATATATATAGATATATATATATATATATATACATATATATATATATATATGTGTGTGTGTGTGTGTGTGTAGTTCATAAAGAATTTTGAAAAGGGAAGCCCAGCATGAGATAGACATATTAGAAGGTCAGTCTTCTCTAATAAGAAGTTTTAACTTACATAAACCATAGTTAGTCCACCCAGGTGATTCTATCCCCGCCAAACATGCAAGCACATTTTTTATGCATGTCTAAAATCATAATATTTTCTCTTTAAAGTTCACTTACAGATAAGATTTCTGCATGTAAGGAAGCTATAATCCTCTGCATAATGCAAGACCATCTGTTGTGGGAATGCCAGTGAAAGGATGCAATCTGACAAGGCTTTGCCACAAGCTGGGACTTGTTTACTCAGTTCTAGATCAATGTCATTTGTTTATGAACTTCAGGAAATGACAAAAAAAGGTTTGAAAAGTGCGTCAAAGCCTTCTTTAGTTAACTTTTGAGCCACTACATTTTTATTGCAGTGTTCTGTATTACAAATTGCTCCCTTTTCAAAAATAGTTGTGTGTGCAGTTTTCTTATTATATAATTATAGATTTTGCAGTGAGTTTTATCTCTGATGCACTGATGCATTCAGTACATCTAGTAATTCTACATATTTAGCTGCTAGAGATACGGTATGAATGTTTGGAAACTGTGTAGGAGTAAGATAGATTTAATGGAGACAAAAGTCTTCAGTAACAACAAAATAATGGAATGGTTCTTTGGTAAAGTTTGTGTATAAACCTCCGTGACCAATGTGAAGAAACATCTTTTGATAACATGCAGTTTTGGGAAATATATATGTCATTATTTTCTATTCGTTATTAAAGTATTTTTTTTATTTGTTTCTGTAGAAAAAAAGCAAGATGAAAGTATAGGGTTTTAGCTGTAAAACTAAAAATATTACTGAAAAACTGCAGGAAACACCAGTTATGAACTCAGTGTCCAGTTTCAGCAAAACAGTGACGGTCCTTATTCCAACGGACACAAGTTACTTGAATGAAGCAATCAGAAATATCATATTTTGAATTTATTTCAGGCTTCCATGTAACTATTACTATCAATATTGGCTGACATTTCTTTGTCTTGCAGCAGCATTACCATGGTCACAAAGCATGGAAATTCTAGAGCACTAAATGATTGACTATTTTAGTGAACACAGCTAAATGTATTATATCTCAGCTGTCTACAGAAAGTCATTTGGCAGTAATCACATATGAACCTGGACTCTTGTCTATTTATCTGATAAGCTTTGAAGTGTTTTTCATTGTTTTGATTCACTGAATTCTTCATATGTGCTATCTACTGAGAACTGATTTAATTCTGTGTAACTGGCATTGCTTTTCTCATCATTTGTTTACTGTCTAGCACATTACATAAATAAGACAGTTTTCTGCCTCTTAACATGTGCAATGATAAATAATGGCAATTATGATTCAGTTGAATAATTGGTTCATTTTTTTACACTGTGCAAAATAAGCTAAAGTAACCTGATGGAGACCACAGCATTCCTTTTTAGCAAAATATGACAAAAGTGGGATTAGATGAGGCAGCAAAGGAAAGTAAATATATTCAGTGGAAGCAGAGTTGGCTGTAGGGTATGTAAAATAGGTTATGTTCTGACTACTGATTACAAAGAGGAGGATGTATCCTGTCTAATGATTTATATGAGTAGGAGTAACTACTCAGTACTGAAGGAAGAAGATACTAATTGTACTAGGGAGGTATGTATATGTTAAAGGACATTCAGGAGTACCCTAGCCTTCTTACAGATGCAACACATGCCACGAACATTAATGAAAGGAAGCAGGTCAATGATATGTCAAGGGAACATTAAAAAACAATGGCACAAAATATACATGGCTGAGGGGAGGACATGAGAAGAGAAGGATTGCCTTAAAAGTGATGGGCTTTATCCCAGCAAACATGACGCAGTAGGGCTGAAGGTGGAAGTGGTACACTACACCTGTATGACTATTCCTTTAAATGTAAATGGAGTGTGTTGAACAAAACAAAGGACTAAACACAGGAAAAGAACAAAAGTAAGGAAGAGATCAAAAAGATGGTATAGAAAGGGGAAGGAGTCGTCAGCAACTAGTATGTAAAGGTCAATACAAAACAACACGAGGCGTACATATGTATGTATATATCTGTATATATATATCTGCATATATATATATATAGATATATATATATATATATATATATATATATATATATATATATATATATATATATATATATATATATCTGCATATATATATATATATATATATATCTGCATATATATATATATATATATATATATATATATATATATATATATATATATATATATATGGGTTTCCTTTTTAATTTCGAAATACTGAAATCCCGAATTTTAGTATTTCGAAATTAAGATACCAAAGTCCTGAAATACCTGCAAACCAGAAGCGCGAAATTCAAAATCCCGAAGTACGGAGATTTTGAATTAGCGCTTCTGGTGCTGTAGTGTATTAATGGTAAGATGTGAGTTTGGGTATGTATGTATGCGTATGTCTGTTCGTAAGGGGCTTTAGTATCTATCAGTGTGTGTTTTGACTGTGATATGTGTGCGAGTGTGTGTATAATGTGTGGGAGTGAGTTGTTTGTGTGTGTCTGATTGTGCGATCTCGGAGTTATTATATATAAGTAGGGAGGTGGGGGGTGCAGCCCTCCACATGGGGGTGCAGGGGGGTTCACCCCCCCTCCTTATTTGTAGTGTAGGATATTATATTTCAGTTGGGGGGGAAGTGGTGTGTATGTGTTTGTGTGTGCTGTATCTGTAGTGTAGTGTCAGGATTTTTAATTTCACCATTTTAGAGTTTTGGTGTTTTGTGTCTTTGGCTATGTAATTTCGAAAAACTGAAATTTGGGATTTCAGTATTTCAAAATTACATAGTGAATATATATATATATATATATATATATATATATATATATATATACACACACACACACACACCTTGGGTTTGGGGAGGCATTCAGAGTCAACTTAAAATTATTCTTTAAGGTGCAGCTGCAGGAGAAGAAGGTTTACTACATGTGTATATTGACAGAGGAGTTGGTGTCACAGGAACATCAGAAGCATATATGTATGTAGGGATTGGGGATACAGTAGAATCATGTTATAAAAAACAAGTACTGGGACTTGGAGATAGTAGTATACAAGGTATTCACAAAGTATTGAAAAACAAAAAATAGCGGAGCAGTATACAGACTTCTTCGAAGTGCAACACAAGACCTATTAAATATCTACAAATCTAAGTCTAAGACAAGGTGGAACTTATATTGCTATCATCACTCTATTGCATGGAACAAACTCCCACTAGAAATTGGGAACCTGACTCATCCCAAACAATTTAAGTTAACCACCAAAGACTACTTTAGAAATCACTGGGCCTGCCATTGTACACATCCTCCCTGATCACTGCCCACCTCTATAGTACTGTCTAACTTTTAATACTTAGCTTGAATAACATACATCCTATGCTTTTTGTAACCACCTAATCTTTACCTTTTCTCTCCTCACTGAACACCAACTAGCACACTTTCTAATTAACTTCCTAAGCTGTTGCTATACTCTGTTACTGAACCTTTTGTCAGCAAATGTACTTAAATGTAACATATATCTTACTATAGTTTTATTGTTATGATCCTTTTGTTTATAGTATCATTGAAATTGTTACAAATTTTAAATTGTTATAAAATGTATGCAACTTGAAACTGCTTAATACCACTAATTCTATACAAATTGCTTTGTACATATTTATGGAGCTTTTCTCCCTGGGCCTACACTGAAAAAGGGCTTGTGCTCAGTCGGGCACTCCCGGTCAACAGATGTAAAATAAAATAAATAAATAAATATGTGAGAGGATACGCAAATACAAAGCAAAGTAAGATGAAGATAAGGCAGAGGAGGGAAGAGAAAGGAAAATGAAGAAACAGACAATCCTGGGGATTTAATAAACTCTGTGTAGGCTTTGTGAGAAGCCTACATGAAGTTTACATGTTTGAATGGTGAGCAGAAGCACTATTTCCATTTTCAAGCACTGCATTTAAACATAAACAAGCATGGTATTGCAAGCCAGAAAACTGTGTAAATAACAGCAATAGCAGCAGACATGTAGACCTGTTTACCTACGAGCAAGCTAGGTTTGTGGGATTGTGCAGAATGCCACAATGATTACCAGTGTTAATATTATAGCAATGTATATGGTCCAAACACATTACAGGACATTACAGGACAGTGTATACACTGCAGAGTATTGTGGAGTCCCATTTCAGGCATTCTGTACAAAAGCTGTGTAAATGATCTGTAAGAATACATGATACAGTACAGACTGTACAGTGGAAAAGAGGTCTATATTACTTCATCGACTTGAAGTTTATGAATTATTTTTGCGGTACAGTGAAGATTGGGATTTTTGCCCTTTCCTCACTGTAGTACAATCTTGGAGTAGGAATATATATTTAGTCGGGGGGGGGTGCAGCCCCCCACAATACTGTTTTCGAGTATGTGAATATTTGCTCATGTGAGCGTTCGATATTAACATATTCGATGATGTGCTATAGATGCATGGAAAAGCATATTATGTGACTGTTACACAAGGTAACATAACAATTGAAAAGGAAGTCTTTGTGATATAAGCATCCTGACATGAACAATGGAGAGGACATATATCAAGGATGTTATATACAACAGGGGAGAGGAGCATATAGTGAAGCTGTACAAAATGAGTTGTTTGAATATGAATGTAATGTCAGCATAGGTCACCACCAAGTGGGGCACAGTTACAGGCTCATGGACAATAGTAAATAGAAGCATGCACAATCATGGAGAATATCAGAATAATACCACCAATAATCCCATGTCTATGACATAACATATGTGATTGTGAGTGATAATAGATGTCTTTGCATGAAAACGTGCACAACTAATATGAGATGTCAGCAGTCTATGAGGATAATCAAGCACTCTCTCCTGTTACTGTAACTTCTGCTGGAGGTGTTAGGAGGGATACTGGTATACCTGTATGTGACATTATGGTCAATTTAAGCTAAATGATACATGTGCATGGTAGATATATATGGTACAATCCACACAGTCACAGATGTAACCCATGCCATCAATGTTGTTAAACTGCTATGTATGTACTATGTGCATTACTGGAACAGGTATCACACGTGAATCTGTTATTTCACCTTGATGGTGTTCTGCACTATCAGACAACAATGTTTATGCCACATAAAGACCTAGGTATGGCCAGTAAGATGTGTAGGAGCTCAATGTGGCAAAGATTGAGTTGCGCATCCCTGGAAGATGTGTAGGGAGGTACATGATGAAGGGCTCATTGTACTCAGTTATTGGTGGGATGAAAGCTGTGAACTATGTAATGATTATGGCCTTTGATATGGATGTCCTGCACATACTCAGGAGTTATGTTACATACAAGGGAGTAGAGACCACTGTGGGCACATACTGGTGGACATTCAACATGCCATCTATCTCAGTACACAAGTCAAATATCACTTGGTCTGCTCAAAGGGGTATGATGTCTACATTACCTGTGGGTTGTGCTTTTGCTTTAATAACATAAGAAATCCCCCTTTTTTCATCTCATGTGTCTTCATGGCTTTGGCAGCAATCTTTGGTGTGTGTTGATACTGTCTGTATTACACTAATTTCACAGCACAAGTCTGACCTGGAGATTGTTGGACAACAGTTTATAGGTGACAGCATCAGCAGTATCTGGTGAGGAGAAGATGGTAATAGCAGTGTCCCCCATGCAGGTGTAAAATGCTCTGTCTAATATCAAGCAAGTAACAAACATACACATACCTCAGTTGACTGCTGTGAGAACAGAACCCTTACCTATCTAAATATACATACTACAGAACTCAGTACTTTCTGCAAGTGCCATGGCACATGTGTGACTTACAAGGCTGCAGGACAATTTATAGTGGCTGTCATCATCATTGCATGTTTCAGAGAAGATGTTGAGTGATCTGCATGAAATGGATGTATAGGCATGTCCAACTGTAAAAATATTGGTACTTCATGGGATTGTAGTGGTGATTACAGGATACCCAATTATGACCTTGTGACTAGACAGACACACACACATACCCCCAGCTTACAGCTGTGAGAACACTGTTACCTATTTAAGTACACAGACTACAGAACTCAGTACTTTACGCAAGCACCACACCACAAGTGTGATATCATTGCATGTTTGAGAGAAAATGTTGGGAGGCCTGCATGGAATGGATGTGTAGCCATGTCCAAATGTGAAATATTGGTACCCTATAGGATTGCAATGATGACTGCAGGATACATAATTATACTGTTCTGACTAGCACACACACACACACACACACACACACACACACACACACACACACACACACACACACACACACACACACACACACACACACACACCAGTTGACTGCTGTGAGAACAGTACCCCTACCTAAGTATACAGACTACAGAACTCAGTACTTTTCGCAAGTGACATGGCACAAGTCTGCCTTTTATAAGGCTGTAGGACAGTTTATAGTGGATGACAATGAATTACATGTTTGAGAGAAGATGCTGGGAGGCCTATCGGAAATGGATAGCCAGCCATGTACAACTGTCAACATTCTGCATGTTACCCTCATAAGAGAGCATAAATAATTTCCAAGCTTCTGTTCCCACAAATGGCATTATCAACTATACTAAGATATACACAAATGCCCTATACAATCACTTATACAAATGTATTGACACTGCCGTACTTGATAGGATCAAAACAAGATCCTCAACAAAAAACACACCTCCCTGGTAGACATTTAGCATTAATAATTTATACAAGAAGAAGAAGAAGCTGTTATCTAAGAATAAAATAAAAGGTCCCAGCTCTAGAAGAACACACTCCTCTACTTGAACAAACAAATAAGACAACTTATAAAATCCAATAAAGGCTATGATTCCCCTGCACTGGCCCAGTAATCAAGGAACCTCAATCATCACCATTAACACCAGTGAGGGACGTGTACATTGGGAGGATGACAAGTTAATACACAGTAAGGTACAATTTCCCTTAAGAGCACACAGAGATCACAATCAGTCTGGGGCTGGTATCTCCCTCTCTCTCTAGATCCCCAGTAAGACTCCCCACTGGCACAGTTATAGGGTTAAGATCTCAGCCAAGTGGTCAGTCAAAAACCTCCAACAACCTTTCTGTCCAACCACTGCTTCGTGTCCCTGCCTAAGTAGCTGACACACACATGCTTTGAGATTTGATTTATATACAAACACACAGAACTCCTGGGGAAGGCTGGCACAGTTTCACTAGCTATACCTCTTCTACCCAGACTATAAGGTAGTACCAGATGCCACCAACCACTCTTATCAGCTACTATAAGGCCCTTACAAAGGGTGACCAATTCTACTGTGTAATATTACTATTATCCAACTGGTAGGTGTGTCCAAGACTAAGGCTATTTAGGAGTGGCCTATACAGTGTCAACAAATAAATATACAAGTACTTTAAGAGCTTAAATATCTCTAAACAAACCAGCCACAATTAAAAGGTTTAAGTATATTTAATAATAAAAAAAAGCGCAAATGAATAGTAGTAACTCAACACAGTGACAGAGGTCAGAATCACGGCAAATATTTTAAAACAACATTGCAAGACAGTCTCACATAAATACAGAAAACATCTAAACTAATCTTGCTATATTTCTATCTCTAAGAGAAATTACTGTAATCTAGTACTTACTATTGGCAAGGCAAAAATGATGGTGAGAGAATGTTCCTAGATCCAAGACAAGATACAAAATGCACATTCTCTCTCTGACAGATAGTTCTTAAATTACTATCAAACATTTCTGCTGGGTTCTCATATTACATCATTCTTTGTCACCTCTGCCTTCAGTGTCCAGACTAACAGAAACTTAGCACCTCTGTGTCAGAAATACTTATCTCTCAGAAATTTGCCTGGAACTGAAAGTCGTAAAACAGTTACACAATTTTACCTTTAAAACCTGTAATTATTTCTGTTTCCAGACAATAGAACAATTTCTAACTGCAGAAATTATGTCTCCTAGCTGAGATAAACACTATCATAAACATTTCACTTATTTTCTTAGAGTTTGCAAGTTAACTCTGTTCTTTTCCAGTAGGGTACACTGTGGTTACATTCTGGAAGATCAGCACACAACGTAGAGTTTTCTTACATTTGTAAGACAAGCATACAAGCCATATTACTATTCACAAATAACATAGAATTATTTACAAAATTCCAGCTAGCTGGGCTGGCAGCCTTCACAAGGGCAACTTAAAAAAAATTTGCAACCATAGCTATGGATAACCATAAGGCATTCTTCAGCTATATTCGTGACCTAAAAGGTAGGACTAAACATATGCTGAACTAGCTGTGAGTGGCATCACACACACTGATCCTGCAAAAATAGCTAATGTATTAGCTGACATTTTTGGTGAAAATTTCATCACACCTCTGTACCCTCCAAACATTACACAAAACATTTCCTCTATATCTCCCCACCTTGAATCTCCAGTAATGCTCTATCCAAGGCCAAAAATACAGTCCCTATGGGACCAGATGACATCCCAGGTTGTGTTTTAAATTGTCTAAAACATGAGTTAGCAACTCCATTAGGTACTCTCAATAACAGCTGGTACTGGTATTGCCCCTGATAAATGGAAAACAGCAACCATCCTCCCTCTTCATAAAGGGGGTACAGCAACAGACCATGGGAAATACAGACTCATAAGCTTAACCATCCTTATCTGTAAGGCCATGGAACAATTCATCATGGACCTTATAAATAAGGATATTGGTGGTCTCCAAACTGTTAATCTGATACAGTTTGGTTTTGTCAAAGACAGGTCATGCCTGTTAAACCTGGTGGACTTCATCGAAAACTTCACTAAAGCCATAGATGAAGACAAATCTGTGCTTATAACCTACCTTGACTTAGCCAAGGCCTTTGACACAATCTTACATTCGAGCATCATTGACAAACTCAGCCAGATGAATATCAAGTCTTAAGTTGTCAGCTGGGTTGCTGACTAGCTAACCGACAGATCACACTCAGTCAAAGGTGGGGACTTTACCTCAACCAGCAGACCTGCCACCAATGGAGTTCCACGGGGATCAGTGTTGGGCCCCTATTGTTTGGAATATACTTTTCAGAAGTTCAGGCCAAAACAGAGGGGTTGTGGTTGACTAAGTTTGCTGATGACTGCAAATTAGGTGCAATCATTGAATCCCCAAAGGATGTCAATATACTTCAAGAGGGACTTACACAAACCAGTGATTGGTGCGAAAGCCATGAACTCAAACTCAGTGCTAAAAATGCATTATCATCCCATTCATAAAAACAATATATCTGCAGACTATCATATAAATAATAATATCCTAAGTAACAATGCATTAGTGAGAGACTTGGGAAAGCAAGTTGAGGATAGCCTAAACTTTGACCTCCATGTGTCTAGTGTGATGAGGAATGCATTCTACACCACACAACTCATTAGCAAAGGCATTGCCTTAAGAGTGAAAGAGGTCATACATCCCCTGCACTCAACTCTCATCAGGCCACTAATTGAGTACAATTCTCCCTTTGGTATGTACCTTACCAGGCACCTGCAGCAACATGAGAAACCTCAAGAGATTTCTAATCAAGAAAATTTGGGGTCTCCAGCACAAGTCATACATTGGCAGACTGAAGACACTGTCACTGTACTCAGTAGTGTACAAATTAGAGGACAGACCCAAACCTAATGGAAATGCTGCACATTCACAAGTCAGATGGGACAAGGGTCACCTGCTGCAGGGACATTAATCTGGCCTCTGACATAAACAGGACCTGCTGGAGAGACAGATATGTCTCTCAGAGGTTGCCACTCCTTTGGAATAGGCTACCAATTCACATCAAATGGAGACCCTCTATGCCTCTGTTTAAGTGTAGCCTGGATGACTGAATGGGAGACTGTAAATTTCTGCCAGGGATTTCATCTATGACCTTCCTAGATATGGGCAGACATTGCTAACTAAGATCTCAAGTTTTGGCAAGATCCTTTATATTGTTTTTTTCTAGTACTATATTGGGTACACATGGCTAGGTTTATAAAGACGTTCAGGTCAATAGTCCAATAACCACCTTTGATTGATGAGTGTGCAATGTGTAATATTTGTTGTTGTGTTTCCAATATGCAGGCATACTTTAAGAGACAGCTTTACAAACTATATGTGAACAGCTGTCCACATTACTACAACTATTGGAATATCTGATGTGCATGATATATAAAAAATTATTTGTTATTTATTTATGTAGTGTAGTTGATATATTTGTGAAGTATTAAGAGACCAAGTTTACAGTACATGTGGGGAGGTAACAGATGGCTGCAGTGTAAGTATGTGTTGGTTTCCTAAAAAGTACTTTCCCTTTGTTTGTGTTTTACATCTTCTTTCATGGTATGAAGACTACATGCACAGTAAACATAAGTAATACATGCTATTGTATGCTTTCTATAGCACACTGCTGAACAGCTAAGTTGTGCAATTTATGGGAAAGTGCACATGTGAGATGCACATTTATGATGCTTTTCCTGTTTGCGCGTAAAGTGCTGAGTAAACACAAGCCTCATTGATAAGATTCTAAGAGTTCTGAGAGCTGAGTGAATAAATCACACCTGCTGCTTAGCTGCCTCTGTGGCACCAGGTGTAAATGCATTGACAGACTTCTTTTTGTACCCAGATGATATAGTGTTTGAATGCTGATGTATCAATAGTATTAAGTATGTTTTTATGATGCAATGAAATACTTATTTATTCTACATTCATTGTGTGTTACCTCTGTGCAGTGTGACATTGCATGGAGCTAACCACACAAAGGAAGAGCAATTCACTGTCGCATGGCATTGGTGCACAATGCAAAACTGCACTCACACACAGAGGCCAAAAACTGTATGGCTCCATTGCTTTTATTTTTACTTATGTGTGTTGTGTATGATTCTATTTTTTTTTACCAGATTAAATGTGTTAAATTAGGGTAGATAGGAAGGTGGTGAAATGGTGGCAAGCAAGGGGATAAGAAAGGGAAAGCAATATAGGAATGTGTAGAGGGAGGTAGGAAATAACCAAAGGTATCCATTTCTTCAACTGTGTAAAATAAAAATATGTACAGAATATTAGTTCAACAGAGGGGTGAGAACAATGCAATCATGTTGTATACCCAATTCAACTAAATTGTGTCAAGAAGACATGCAAAATGGAGAGCTATGTATGGGACAGTTTTTTGTGAGACATGTGCCCATTTTTTTAACTTCAGTAAGAGAGGAATGTTGGGTAAAGGACACAGATATTTCTGGATCAGGTAAGTAGGGTAGGCGAGGAAGCAAATGCAAACAAACAGGACAAACAAGACAAGACACAGGGAAGGTGAGGGACACAAAAGTTTGGGAGACACCATAATTGGGTTTAGGGAGAGTGCAACAGAGGCCCATGCCCATCAAATATGGGGACAGTGACAATCCTGTCCTCACCCTCAGGACTGTCATCACTGTCTTCTTATTCCACTGGCTGTTGAAGTGTTTGATGTTTCCTCCTACAGACCATAATAGAGAGCAGCCTCTCCTGTTAGGTGTACACCACCATACATTTCAACAGCTGTGGAATTTCCTGGTTGGTGATACAACTTGCCACCTCTACCAGTATTCTCAGAGGGTATGACAGCACCAACTGCTGAGGTATTGCTATCTGAAGTACATGTAGTACAGAGACAACAGAGGCAGTACTGCCAAGTTGGGTCCCAGATGTGCTGGGTGTCAGTGTCTGACCCAGTGGAGAGGGGGAGGCTGAGCCTCTAGGTTTGGCCTAACTCCCTCTGCTGTAAAGCATTTTGTGATTTGTCAGAGATGGATGACATGGAAACATTTTGACGACACACAGAAAACCAAAAGAGATAAGGGTTGGGGTGAGAGAAAAAAAATAGATAAAATTAGTACCATCATGTGACATACTATGAATTATCATAATAATGACAGAATTTTATCTGACCTTTTACTTTTAAGTATACTGCTTAACAACTGCAAACTATAATTAAGGACTGCACAAAGTAATCCTTGCAATGTGCAGATATTGCACATATGCTTGGTCCAATTATACGCATTAAATTAACAGCAGGGCATTTATGCCACTTGTGTATAATTTAATTTATGTAACATTTTTAAAGGATTGTACTATTTTATACTTGTTACTTGTGGTATTTGAACCCACAATGTCTGACTACAGTCTTACACTTGACTCTTGCTACAGACTAAAGCATGCATGCTTGCTTTTACAGTTAAGATATGCATCCTTACTTTGCTACAACTGTATAGAAAAGACATTTTTAATTTAAAAACGACCAGTAGTACTTATTTTGTGCTACATATGCCCATTGCTTCCCCAGTCTCTCTAGCTCAGCATGGGCTTCTATATTCACAGTTATCTTGACAATGGCTGTGGAATAAAGAGAAGCAAATAAGAGCAGACCATTATGCATGCCAGTCTTGCTTATATGTAGGTTTTGGTGATTTTCCATCTTTGCCACAGAAGAAGTGCTTTTCAACATAGTCATGAATTACATATACACATGACAGACTGAGTGATTGCTCATGCATGTGTGTGACCTGACAAAGTCCTGGTTTATACACTCATGTGTATATGAGTCTGATTGAAGTCTAAAGGCCATCCAAGGCTAGATAGCACAATTATAATTACAATAACATAGTAGTTTGCATAACCTCAGACATACATATAATTCATATGATCTTCACTGCTATTCATACATATTGTTATTTATGATTATGTTTAAATTTTATATGCAAAATTGAATATAAAGTGAAATAGAACAACAGTAGAAATATTTGAAATTTGTTGTATTTGAACTCAGGACCATGCATTTTGCAGCCATACACTTACATCTGCTGCCACAGGAATAATTAAATAATCATTGGATATTTCCCTATTCATTGTTAACCTCTGTGTACTAACCTCCATGCAGTATCACTTAGCATGTTTGTACAGTGCCCAACAGAATAGATAGAATGCATCCATTTTGTAATTGTCTATTGTCTGTTTCCTGTCTGTAGGTGTTCTGGACCTGCAGGTGTTGGTAAAGTTGCTAACCACCACACAATGTTGCTAAGTGGTGTTGCACGACAGAAGGCAAAATAATGCAACAATGTATCCTTTATGAAACTAAGAATGTCTGCATTCTGTCTGCTTTGTGTGTGGGCCATTAACCCAAATTTATGTGATGGCAAGCATAGTGGAAATAAGACAATCAAAGCTAAACTTGTTTTAGCATTGAGAGTAGTATTTATTAGGTTTCATCCTTCAAAGACAAAGGTGGGTCTTGAACCCTGATCTACAGATGGTATACAGTGTGCTGTGTGGTTCAATATGTTTAGCAGATGTGGTACACACACAAGTAATTTACAGGTGCTGTTGATGTATTGGTTATCAAAGAAGAACTTTACATGACATTTATTGTGCTTATCCATTTCCTGTATTTGCACTAAGCTGTGCACTCTGCAAATACTGGCATTAAGAAAAACAATGAAATGAAATCTATAAAATAAGCAACACTTCCAAAAATTTAGTACAAATGAAAGATTTCTACACAAGTCTGGATTTGAACTCTCACAGCAAAACACAGTAAGGGTATCTTATCCCTGTTTGCCACAGAAACAGCTTTGCAGCAGAGAATAAAAATCATTGTTGAAAAAAACAAGTGGAACATCATCCACAGTATTAACAAGTTATATGACACTTGTACACTTCTGAGTTGTTTCTACATGCATTAATTTCAGATGTAGTGCAATGAGAGATCACACAACCATTTATGACTATTGCTTGCAGAAATACAGCATTCTTCTCTTATCTGACCAGTAATCTCAGTCATCCAGTCTGTAAGGCGTTTTGTATCATTGTCTTTAAAATCTGTGAAAATATTAAATGGCAATAATATGCAGTTTTCAAACAATGCAGGGGAGGATGGATGTTACTGAACATTCATACAATTACTTCTATACTTTGTAAGTCTAATATGGCTGACACACTCACTGGAGGGAAGGGGGTCTGAATTGGAGTTGTGTTTTCCTTATGCCTACCAGTAAGCATTCACAGTTGCAATCCATTATCAACAAATACTGAGAGAGTACTTGCACTATGTTTACATAGGTTCATAGGTTCACAGATTAGTACTAAGCTAACTGCCCTTGCGAACCATTTTAAGCCTAGCCAGTTATCCCTTATGAGACTCAAACCCGGCACCTTTTGTTTGCCAGGCAAACACCTTAACCATTAGGCCACCCTCCCAATGACATCTGCTACATGGAGCCAATAATTTGGGATTCAGCAATTCTAATTGAGTTCACACCTCATTTACATCTTTACTGTGGTCACAGGTCTGAATCTATTCTATAAAAAGGGAACCTTATCGCTAAGGAACCTGAAGGTGAGGAAACTTGTGCACGTGGATAACAGAAGATTGCTATTACTTTGGATTTATCCATACAGAAGAGTACTGATCTTGATAAGGCATGACGGCATTTTTAGGTTATATACTGGATATGCTCAGATGTCTCTTAAATATTATATAAATATATATATATATATATATATATATATATATATATATATATATATATATATTAGCAAATGATACTTTTATCTGTATGCACTTTTAATTTACTGAGGCCATAGGCAATTTTGTCAGGGCATTTTACTTTCTCAGATACACAGCCTTAGTAACTTTCATCATATGTATTCATGATACAACTGTTTTTCTTTACAGTCTTCTATTGTTATTTCAGTGAAATGTAAATGTACTATACTGTTAATGACAGAAGGGTGTTAGCCTTCTAGGCTGACACAGACTCCTCTAGGGGAGTGCTGGCCACAGGTAGAGGTGACTGGCAGCAATTGCATAAAAATGAATGTTCAGTGGTAAATAACACTTATAACAGTTCACTGATGTTTTCTTAGGTTCATAGGTTCATAGGTTTATACTAGGCTATCTGCCCTAAGGCATTTATAAGCCTAGCCCAAAGTTATGTGGCTTACGCCACCCCTTATGTTAGAAATAATGTGCCCATTAGTTTGTTGTGCCTCTGTCCAGCAGGGACACAGAGATGATTCCCGGGGTAAACCTACGATCTCCCATCCACCAGTCAAGATTTCTCTTGAACAGAGCCAGCGAGGTGCTCTGCCTCACATGCACCGGGATTTTATTCCACAGCATGGGGAGTCTCTGGGTGATAAATCTATCCCTCCAGCATGTCCTATTTATATCCATGCTAAGGTTTAAGTCACTTGCTCTAGTGGTTCTGGTGGATTTGGATTTTTTGAGGTGGAGCATGTCCATTAATTCTGGGTTGGTCATGGCCTTGTATGTCAGGCACAGGTCACCTCTGAGCAGACGGTATGCAACTTCAGTCTGGCAGTATATGACAGGTTTTGGAGTCCCTTTATCCTTTTGGTGAGGAACTTTTGGGGTCTCTCCAATTGCTGCAGGTGTCGGTTGAGATACATCCCGAATGGGGCATTGTACTCGATCATTGGTCTGATAAGTGAAGAGTACAGGGGAACAATGACCTCACATGATCTGGATGTGAATCCCTTCATGATCAGATGGGCAATGTAGAAGGTCTTTCAAACCACTTTAGCAAAGTAAGTGTCAAACGAGAGGCCACTGTCAACCTGGGTACCCAGGTCCCTGATAACCTCTTCTGTGCTTAGTGGGTTGTCATCTATATGGTAGCTTGGGGTTACCTTGTTTTTCCCAAAGGGTATGACTATACACTTTTTTGCATTTAACTTCAGGCCATGGCTCTGGCACCAGCTATCAGTTTCCGTGAGACCCCTCTGAAGGATGTCTGTGTCCGATGTACTATCCACTATGGCACCCAGTCTGCAGTCATCCGCAAACTTTGTCAGCCATAGTCCTCCTATGTTTGCCTGTACTTCTGAGAAGTAGATGCCGAACAATAGGGGGCCAAGGACTGAGCCCTGTGGGACACCACTTGTAACTGGCTTGGAGTTTGACATGGCTCCAGCAACTCTAACCCTGTGGGGTCTGTCCTTTAGCCAGTTTGCAACCCATCTTGTCACATATGGGTTTACATTTAAGCTGGTAAGTTTCTCTATGATGCCCGAGTGGGGTATTGTGTTGAAAGCTTTTGCAAGGTCAAGGTAGGCTGTATGGACTGCCTTTCCCTCATCAATGGCCTTGGTAACTGTTTCGAAGAAGTCGACCAAGTTCAAAAGGCAAGATCTGCCCTTGACAAAGCCAAACTGGGTTGGGTCCAAGGTCTGCAAGTCCCCTATGTCCTTGTTTATGAGTTCCATTATGATCCTCTCCATAGCTTTGCAGACCAGGCTTGTTAAGCTTATGGGGTGGTAATTACCAGGGTCCGTAGAGGCACCGCCTTTGTGGAGTGGGACCACAGTTGCCATACGCCACTCCTTGGGCACATGTCCTGTGGTAAGGCTAAGATTAAACAGCTGCCTTATGTGCGGGTTTAGTTTTTCATTGAGTTCATGTATCACACAGCCGGGGACACCATCTGGTCCCATTGATGCTGTATTTTTAGCTTTAGAGAGAGCAGCTTTCACCTGCGCATTTGAGATGTCTGGGAGGCTACACTCTGTTGGGATAGTTATCTCTCCTTTTGTGGGAGAGGGTGAAGTTTGCGCTGAACCTGTCTGCCAGTATGTTGGCAATGTCTGTGGGTTCAGTGATTTTTGTATCATTTTGGACTAATTCTGAGCATATCTGGGAGTTTCCACCCAGGTTTCTGACATAGCTGAAGAAGGCCTTATGATTGTCTTTTGAATCTATGGCAATTTTTTTCTCAAAGTTTGCCTTAGATGATTTTATGAGGGATCGTAGTTTCTTGCTAGTACTGATCAAAGATGCCTTCCCTTTTTGGGATTTTGCTCTATCATATAATAGCTTTCTCCTCTTATTGTAAAGTTTGTTTATGGCTGGGGTCCACCAGACTGGACGTTTGCCCTTGGTGGAAAGAGTCTTGGTTTTATTTGGGATTGCCTGATCCATGCAGTCCTGAAGGTGTTCATAGAAGGCATTTGTAAGGGCTTCCCCAGATTGGGTTGTGGTTTCCATTGGCTCGGGGGCCTTGAAGGATACCACACCTGTCTTGAGTAGTGTGAAGTTTGCTTTAGAGAAGTTCTTCACTGTGGTCTTTTTTTTGGGGTGGGGCGGGATGTGGATTTCTAGTGAGATTAGTTTATGATCTGATCTCACCAAAGAGGGATATACTTCCGGTGTGGAGCATTTTGTCCCCATGTTTGTGATGATGAGATCTAGTATATTTTCTCCTCTTGTAGGGACGGTGACTAGTTGTTCCATGGCATTTGAATTTATGAACTCCAGGAACCTTTGGGCTAGAAAGTTGGGGATTGAGTAATGTTCCCAGTCTATATTCGGGTAGTTGAAGTCACCCAATATGATGGTGTTTGGTGATACATTTATACCCTCCAGTGTCTTCAGGAAGGCTGTGTGGGTTTCCTGAGTTTGAGAGGGTGGCCTGTAGCATGCTACAAATTGTAGAGCAGTTTTGCCTATGGTTAATTGCACCTGGATGGTTTCCGATGCTTCGTGCATAGCCACCAACCTGGAGGTGTGGGTATCCTTGATGAATATGGATACACCCCCTCCTTTTGTGGTATGGTCTGGGTTTTGGGGCCGGAATGCATAATATGAGGTAAAACCTGATAGTGCCGGGGTGCTCTCAGGAGCCTTGAACCAGGTTTCAGTCACAGCACAGACATCGATGTTCTCCATACTGAGAAGGGCCTCGAGTGCATGCATTTTGAGATTTAGACTTCTGGCATTGAGCAGTATTACCCTTAGTTTCTTCCTGTTTTTGTTTTCTAGGGTGGTAGGTTTAGAATTTGAGCCTTGCCTAAAAAAGGCACTATGGGGGTGGCAAGAGCCTTAGCCAATATCCAGAATCCCAGGGGTGACAGGTGCAAGCAGTCCCTTGCGAAGCAGTGTGGCTTGTCAAGCATGTCATCCCAAGCAGACAGATACTGGATCCCCTTTGAATGACACCAGAAATTAAGCCAATTGTTAAAGCTGATCATCTTGTCACTATATTGTGGCATCATTCATGGTGAAGGAAGGATACTGCTCAGGGTCAGGGTCATACCTGCCTGGGCTACATAATCAGAGAGCTCCTCTATGTCTCTTTTCATGTAGTCCAGGGAGGTACGTCTCAGGTCATTCACACCAGCATGGACAATGACTGTGTCATACTTGTACTTGCCGTGGAGTGACCTGAGTGCTTGTGTTATGTGGCGGATTCTAGCGCCCGATAAGCAGCTTACCGTGACCTTCTCCTTGTTCAGCCTGGTGAGTGGGACGTCAGTGTGTCTGACTATGGAGTCACCTATGACAAGTATGTTTGGTGTTGTATTTGGCCTTAAGGGCAGTGACTGCTTTGCACACTGATTTTGTTTTGTATGTGTTGTTTGTGTGGTGTCTTGAGTTTGCAGTTGCTTGGGTGTCTGCTTTGGAGGCCTTTGCTGTTTAGGTAAATTTTACTCAGAGCCTCCAGTATGTCTTAGTGTGTTTATGTGTTTGATTCAGTGGTGTGGTTGAGTTATGTGAGACTTGTATTGTGGTGTGTGTAGTTGCCTTCTCCTCCTGCCTGGTCTTGCCAGTCCTGAGTTGAGAGAGCTCAGCCTCCAGTTTGGCTAAATAGCTGCATCTCTTGCAAGTGTTAGTGTTATGTGGGAGGAGGAGAGGGTTGTCCGTGTACATGAGGCAATTGTAACATTGCCTCAGAATTCCCAGATTCACCAACTGGGCAGGAGAGGACGCCAGCATCTGACCCTTCGACATGCTAGAAAGAATTATGAGTTGGTATGAGACAGAAAAGTAGAGGGCTTAGCAGGAAGTGGGCACTCCTAGGGGTTTTGCAAGTGAGGGATTTGTATAATATAGGAGTGCTTGACCTGCAAAGAAAATGCTTATAAGACAAGGGATATGCTTTTAAGACAAGTGCTGAGCTTTTTGAGAAGAAAAAGCAGTTAGGAACAAGTGCTGTGCTTTTTAGTGAAGGTGTAAACTGTTTAGGTTCCTAACAGAGCAGTTCTAAGGGAAAAATTGAAGAACAGACTTTATGGAGCCAGAAAAAGTTTAACCTTGTTAAACTGGCGCTGCCCGATGCTGCTCTAGTGGCAACTCCCTGGCTAAAGCACGTTAAAGCGTGCTTGATAGCAGGGGCTGGAAAGAAGCAGGAATAGACCCAAAACGGACAATAAAACTACAGTTTCAAGTCAGTAACCACTCCTACAGGGGGCAGGGAAGGCTGCTCAATGTTATTCACTGCCACTGATCAACAGAGAGACTTTCCTTTAGCCCAAGCAAAAATGGCCTCACAGAAACTTACAAACAGTTCAGGAACAGCAAGCCTGTAACTGAACTTTTTTAAATCTCAGAAAAGTGGGAAAAAAGCATGATTTTTTGTTTGTTTTTGTTTTTTCAGAGATAGCAGAGGTTCACAGGTAATATCAAGTTATAACAGTGCAGTAAATGACCCCACACAAGAGTGCTAGGTCAAGGACAGAAAATATGCAAGTTTTGAGAAAAAAAAGATTTAAAATTAAGTGCAAACAGGAAATTCAGTAAACAACTTTTGGTTGTGCTCTAAATACAGCTACTAATGCAGAAATCAAGTTTAACAAGCCAGAAAATGCTCAAACTAGGCAGCTATGCAGAAAAACTTAGCAAATAAACAGAGAAAAATACTTAAAATATCAAAAGTGGCTCCCTTCTTCTCTCAGCGTTTTCTCCTCTTGGTGGGTGCTTCACCAACAGCCAACAAGCCTGAAAAGACGCCAAAACCATGAGGCAACTAGGTTTTAAGAGAGGAAGATGAAGGAGTTTTGGAAATGACCCCTGTTGGCCAATAAAACTACAGTTTCAAGTCAGTAACCACTCCTACAGGGGGCAGGGAAGGCTGCTCAATGTTATTCACTGCCACTGATCAACAGGAAGACTTTCCTTTAGCCCAAGCAAAAATGGCCTCACAGAAACTTACAAACAGTTCAGGAAACAGCAAGCCTGTAACTGAACTTTTTTAAATCTCAGAAAGGTGGGAAAAAGCAAGATTTTTTGTTTTGTTTTGTTTTTTCAGAGATAGCAGAGGTTCACAGGTAATTTTTTTTTTTTTTTCTCAAAGTTATAAAATCAAGTTAAAACCAGAAAATGCTAAGGCAGGCAGAAAAACTTGAAAAAAAAGAAAAATTAATTCAAAAGGCCTTCTTACATTTTGTTTGGTGGTGCTTCAAACAGCAACAAGCTAAAAGCCAAAACCTAAACTAGGTTTTAGAAAAATGAAGATTGGAAAACCTTGCCAAAAAACTCTTTCATCAGACCTCCTCTGGGGGGTACCCATATCACTGCATGACAACAGAGGACTGTTTTAGCAAGAAAAGTTTTGGAAATTACACGTTCAAAAAACTATTTAATTAACCTCCAAGGGGGAAAGCTGTATGTTTTTGCTTTTGAAAAGAGAGTTTCCTTTACCCAAGAAAAGGCCAGAAATACAAACAGTTCAGGACAAGGCGAAAATTTTAAATTTAAAAGGGAAAAATAATTTTTTTGTTTTTAAAATTGGGGTTAATAATCAATTAAAATAAGTAAAACCAGAAAATTAATTGGTGTTCAAAAAACTTAGCAAATAAACAAGAAAAAACTTAAATAAAGGCAGCTCTTCTCAGAGTCTAGCAATGGACAGAAAATACAAAACAAAAGTGAAAATTCAAAACATGAGCAATTTGTAAAACAACTAAGGCTTTGAAAATGACCCAATGCAGAAATAAGTTTAAAGCAGAAATCCACGGCAGTTGGAAAGACCTATGTAAACACAGCCAAGATAAAGCAAATTCTCCTACCCAGCAAAGGCTCCAGATGTTCAACACAGCCAACAAGCCTAACGAAGCCTTTACAAGCAAGGGAAAAAGAAGATTTTGTGATTTTGACTTGTCCGATCAAGATCACAGTTAAAATAAACATTAAGTGTGAGCTCAGAGTAGTCAAGCAAAAATATCAAGTTTAAAAATTAGTTAAAATAGTCTACAGGAATTAGAAAAACATTGGCAGTTCAAAAACAGACTATTAAAATCAAGTTGAAAAAGAAAATGTAATTTTGGTTGTTTCAGAAATTTAAATAACAGGAAATATACATAGAAATGCAAAATGGCCCTTCCAGATTTTCTAGGGAGTCAGAAAAATAATTTAACAAAAGTGATCCATACCTGAGGCAGTATTTTAGAGAGAATTGGTAGTTTAAAAGCACTTGAAAATAAAACTCAATTCAGTAATAACCAACTAGGGTTGCAGAAAAGCTGCTAATTATACGCAATTTCAATGAAACTTCCTTTGCCCAGCAAAATGGCCTCAGTAATTACACATTACAACAAAAGCCTTAACTGACAAAAATGGCAACAGGTGTTAAAAGAAGATTGAAGTTTTGTAATGACCTTTACCAATTACAAGGTTAATAAGTTAAACATGCAGATGCAGAAGATGTCATAGGTTCACGGCAATAAAAAGTTTTATAAAAAGCATAAAATGCCAAAGAGGTAAAATCAGAATAGAAGCTTGAAAAAACTTTTTTAAATCTCAGAAAGGTGGGAAAAAAGCAAGATTTTTTGTTTTTGTTTTTGTTTTTTCAGAGATAGCAGAGGTTCACTGGTAATATCAAGTTATAACAGTGCAGTAAATGACCCCGCACAAGAGTGCTAGGTCAAGGACAGAAAATATGCAAGTTTTGAAAAAAAAAAGATTTAAAATTAAGTGCAAACAGGAAATTCAGTAAACAACTTTTGGTTGTGCTCTAAAGACAGCTACTAATGCAGAAATCAAGTTTAACAAGCCAGAAAATGCTCAAACTAGGCAGCTATGCAGAAAAACTTAGCAAATAAACAGAGAAAAAATACTTAAAATCTCAAAAGTGGCTCCCTTCTTCTCTCAGCGTTTTCTCCTCTTGGTGGGTGCTTCACCAACAGCCAACAAGCCTGAAAAGACGCCAAAACCATGAGGCAACTAGGTTTTAAGAGAGGAAGATGAAGGAGTTTTGGAAATGACCCCTGTTGGCCAATAAAACTACAGTTTCAAGTCAGTAACCACTCCTACGGGGGGGCAGGGAAGGCTGCTCAATGTTATTCACTGCCACTGATCAACAGGAAGACTTTCCTTTAGCCCAAGCAAAAATGGCCTCACAGAAACTTACAAACAGTTCAGGAAACAGCAAGCCTGTAACTGAACTTTTTTAAATCTCAGAAAGGTGGGAAAAAAGCAAGATTTTTTGTTTTTGTTTTTGTTTTTTCAGAGATAGCAGAGGTTCACAGGTAATATCAAGTTATAACAGTGCAGTAAATGACCCCGCACAAGAGTGCTAGGTCAAGGACAGAAAATATGCAAGTTTTGAAAAAAAAAACGATTTAAAATTAAGTGCAAACAGGAAATTCAGTAAACAACTTTTGGTTGTGCTCTAAATACAGCTACTAATGCAGAAATCAAGTTTAACAAGCCAGAAAATGCTCAAACTAGGCAGCTATGCAGAAAAACTTAGCAAATAAACAGAGAAAAAATACTTAAAATCTCAAAAGTGGCTCCCTTCTTCTCTCAGCGTTTTCTCCTCTTGGTGGGTGCTTCACCAACAGCCAACAAGCCTTGTTTGGTAGCAAAATCTCATCTTCCAGTTGTTTTGGGGGTGGGGAGCCAAGTTCCATTTCTGTATTGGCACAAACAAAATTGTTTGTACCGAGGTTTGCTTTTCTATTGTTACTCCCCTTGTTTTGGATCCAACCTTGCTTTGTGTGTGACTAATATGTTACAACCACATAAATCCTGTTTTATATTTCAATATCTTGAATCTTTTTTGTTTCTCCAGTGAGGCTTAAAGTCTTTTGGCTTTTCCCGGTTACGGGTCACCACAGCGGAACTCCGGTCCACTCATGATTGGCAGTGGATTTTTACGGTGCCAAGTTGCCAGCCCGATGCTCAACCTTCAAAGAAGGCACGCCCCATTCACGCTTGCACCTACCTGCATGTCTTTAGCATCACTTGACCATGGGGAGGACATGCAGACTCCACACAGAAGGCGCTCCAGCCGAGAATCGAATGGAAGAACCTCTTGTTGTGAGGGGACAATGCTAACTGTTGCACTACCGTGGCTGTAATATTGAAAAACTGCTATGTATGTGTTATATCTAACCAGGACTTTTATTTATGTGACATTTATGTGTAATATCCTTCCTTTGTGTTTTATGTCAGCTAGGACTATGGCAGCCAGGTGTCCCAGTCCCCACAAACCCCTCCTTCAGTGACCCTGATAATGATGTCATAAGTATTCAGGTAACCTGGTGGCTTTCTGCTTGAGTGAGGTCATGGGGATATGTTGGGAAGAATGCAAATTTGGCATCAGATAGTGGATGATATCAATACTGTTGGGGGATGCAGGAAGACATATGATCAGGTGCATCATAGGGCCATTGACATGATTTCATCAGGTGGGAGGAGAGCAGCTAGAGTGGCCTGTAGAGAGATAGCTACCGGGGGGATGCTACAAAGCCACCACTGACACCAAATGAAGAGTTCCTGTCCACTGTCAGGAATCCAGAGAGCTCAGTGGAAAGTGCACAACAAAATGTGATTGTTGTTGGTGCTGCTCTTTCAGGGAGGGCAACTATGTCCCAGTAGTAGATTCCAGATAGTCTTACCTATGTCAATTGTTAAATATTTCCTGTATAGTAAAATATTGACAGCAATATTTCCCTTTTTTAACAATTTTTTTTGTTGAGGGGCTAGTTATAGACTGATACAGTTAACAACACATTCTGGTTCATTACACAGGAGCTTGGGGTGGATGTGTCATCCATGTTTCTGTTAAATGCATGGTTAATGGACATTGAAAGGCAAATCTAAATCTATTTTACAGTTAGTGTATGGATGTTTATAGTGTGAACCTGTAAGGTTCTGGTACTGTAGTTAATAGATGAAACACCCCATTTTTTCTTTAAATATAATAAATCTCTCAAAAAACATGTATGTTATAAATCACAATGTCATAAAAAGTTAGTACAATCAAGTAGGCTGGGTACCTTTACCTATAGGAGTTGCACAGCATATAAATATGTCCTTACAGGTTCACACTATATACATCCATATGCTAACTTTAAAATAGACTTATATTGTTATGCAGACTGTAAGACAAGGAATGTAGTCTACTTTAGTAATTGTCAAATATGCCACATTTTTTATATAGGTATAACTAATAGGTCTCTGAAAGAAAGGATTTTGGAGCACTACAGGGATAGTAAGCACAAGAAAGAAACGAATGCTTTAGCATAACATGTTTCAGAATATGGACCACAGCATATTTTTAAGTTTTTGGTACTTGAAATTTTAAATGAGGGAATATGAGGAGGAGACAAAGAACTGAACGGAGACAGCTGAGCAGAAATTAATTTTATTTTTTAATGCTGATAAACCACCTGGCTTGAATGTTGTGTTATCCCTGAAACTTTTTTTTTAAAAGCACGTTCACTTAGACACTGATTTGCTGTTTATCTAAGTGCTTTTTATGACTTGCTGCTTTTATTTAGGACTTAGTTTCTGGTTTTTTTGCACATTTTTTGTATTGTGCTTTTAAGACTGTTAAATGTTTTATCGGTAATTAATGAATACTATGCAGTTGATTGGCTGCTTTTTACTTTAAATTGAATGTGCTTGGTGTAATCAGTCAGTCTGATGAAGTGATGTGAACATCGTGAAAGCACTTACTTCTTTTAGCTCTATTTGTTTCTTAAAATAAATTGTTTTGTGTCTAGCTGTGCTGGTTCGGTATTTTTTATTTTCAGTGCCTCTTAAATCTGGCCGTATCAAACTGTGGGCAAGGTGCTATGCAGGAAGGTTATTAGGGGTGCTTGGAAGAGACTTGCTATCCATCCTCCACCTGATCCAGTTGTGTCTTTCTGTGCCACTCAACATATGTTTAGGGCCATCATGACAGTACAGGCACATTCCAATAGGGCCTCCAAAAAAATGCTTAGGCTTGTAGCTGTGGCATAGTCTGACATATATGAATGCCTCTACTGTGTTGCTGATTCAATGGATCGGATGAATGACACATTGGAACGTGTGTTGTCTGATGTAGAATATCTGCTGGGATGTGGACAGCATCCACCTGGTCGTTGGTCAGCCACATCATTTGATGTTAGCCAGCATGGCTGTGGCCAGTCATGCTCCCATAGTGGCACTACCTCCATTACTCCTCAGTGGTTGAGGTCTCCACACCAAGACTTGGCAGGCTATGGGGTCATGATCCAGGGTGGACTCATGAGAAGACCTCCTCTAGCAGACATCAGTCACATTCAGAAAGCAGCAGTGCATCTGACCATGGGTGTGAACATGATAGTGCAACTCCTGGAAGAGCCAGTGCTTGTGGTCAGATACAACAACGATGAGCTGCCTCCTCTACCATGCATGGTTCACACCTGTTCAACATACCAGGACAAAGGTCTACCACAGAGCTTGGCTGTGTTCTTGCAGACAGTCACATACCAGTTTCACCTGGAGTGCCCATACAGACACACACATGACAGTTACATAGTTCAGTCATGAGGCTTAAAGCTCATTCTATCTCACCGGTCATACTTTATCCAAATGTCTGCCTGTTTTTCTTTCTTACTCAGACACACTTACCTTTTGTGTCAGCCCCCTCACACACTCACACACACAACACCCTGTGCAAGCAATGCTAACTGTGCCATATCCTTATTTTCTGTCTTTTGAATTCAGGGATACATAAGCTTTGTGTCTGATGCTCAGGGTGGATAGTTGACTTAGTGCTTAGTTTATCTAGGTTTGTGATGCCGTTTTGCTAATTGTACTACTTTCTTACAGGTTTTCCTAATGTGTACATGCCTTCCACACTCTTACAGCAACACTGAACCAAGCCATAAACAAAAGTGGGACAAAGGTTGAACAATAGGGAGACTTTTAAATGTTTTGGTCTTACAAAGTTAGACAGTTGCTAGAATCAAACAGTTTTTGCATCACTATTTTTAAGATTTTTCTGAAGCGTACGAAGTCTGAAATTGAAATGTGTGTCATTAATTTCTAACTTCTCTCTTTAATGATTTTGCAGTAGAAAAGAATAAAGCCAGACTGAATATATTTGGTGACCATCAGTACTTTTGAGAGGTATGAATGTGTGACTCTGATATCTCAGGCCTTTTACTTGATAGAGGACACATGTATTCACATAAGTCAATGCTGTTATATGTTGAAGTCATTGCTGTACAAATCAACCACCTTTTACTTACATTATCAAGTAACAGTATGTATTATTAACCATTTTTTTAATATTGTAGGTTCAACACTTACCATGTAAATCTGGCAGTTGCTACAATTTTAGTTCAGGGCTAATTCTGTCTGATGCTAGGAGTACACAACTATTACATGGGTAAGTAAAGGTTGTGAGGGTTGCCTGGCATCAATGTTACAGTATGTATATGTAATGTTACAGTATGTGTGTAGGGTGAGCCCCTTAGGTGGTGACCGAGTGTTCTATGCATTGCCTCTTAGCCAATGCAAGGGCATATTGAGCATGCCTACATCTGCCTATACCCACAGCAGCTGCTGGATCCTCTCTAAGTCCTCACCTGTCTGTGGTGACCTTGCCTGTGGTGGAGGGATGTGTGCCCTTCCTTGTGTTGATCCTGCAGAAGCTATTTTCTCAGGATGATGTTATGAAGCATGACATAGACAGTGAAGATTTTAGTACATGTACATGGATTGTACTGCAGGACTCCCCCAGATGTAACTAGGCACCAGAACTGTGACTTCAGCAGTCCAAGCACACACTCTATGATATTTCTGGTTTGAGCATGTGCCTCATTATAGCATTCTTCAGGTGGTGCATGTGCATTTTTGATGGGTGTCATAAGTCATGGTTCCAGTGCATAACCTACATCCCCCAGTAAATGACCCTGTGGGATATCACTACTAGTAAACATCTCATACAGTTGGGAGTTTTGCCAGATATGTAAGTCATGATAACTGCCTGGGTTGCCAGCACACACATTCAAGATGATTCCCTTAGTGTTACACACAACTTGGCAGTTACTGGAGAGGAAGCCCTTTCTGTTTATGTACACCCTTCCCAGTTCCCAGGTGATGCCTTGATTTATATATGTGTACAGTCTATGGCTCCCAGTACTTCAAGGTTGTGTGCTACAGGGTAGAACTCCTGCATAATGTGGCCTTGTCCTCAGGTGTACAGGGATAATATATGTAGCCACTGGCATGTTGGAGCATAGCATTCAGGAACAGATGGAGGATCCTGGATGCTGATGCCTGTGACACACCTAGTACAGCCCCTGCTGGTCTGTGAAAGGTTCCTGCCACTAAAATTCTAAGTGCTACATAAACCTTTGTCTCCAGCGATATTGATTCACCTCAGTTTGCCCTTGGTCTGAGTTGAGGGTGACAGGATCTAAAAACTCTTCTTCTTGGCCATGGTCTATTAGCAGCAGCAGTAGTGTAAACTTGAGCCTATTGCACATACACATGAATTAAACCAACAGCAGCCCCTAATATCCTTTTTGTGTAGATTCCTTTCCATGGCTGCATTCTAGTAGGTTTTGGAATTCACAGGGAAAACCAGCACCGAGTCTACACAGTTGCCTTATAGCTTTTTGAATAGCTTCTTCATCTTGGATTGTTTGATTAGGATACAATTCAGCTGCTCATGCTGTAATTTTCATACCACAATTTTCACCAAGTTTGCATGGCTCTACACGCCATGTACAGCCTCTTACTGAATACAAAATGGTGTGGTATCATGTGTGTGTCATGCCACAATGCTAATATGATCTTAGCAAAATGTGTAGGGTTTATTGAATCTGCCCCAATAAAATATCAGATTCAAGAGTAGGTCTTGGACAAAGAGAAAGTCACAGTCAGCTGCCTGTCCAGTGCCAGGATTCACTAAATCATGCATTTACTCAATTCTCCCAGCAAGAAGTACCATTATGAGTCTGCCATAGTTCTTGTTTGTGTGAATGACCTGAGACGTACCTCACTGGACTATATGAAGAGAGACATGGTCAAGCTCTCCAAGTATGTCCCAGGAAGATATGTCCCTAGCCTTGAGCAGCATACTACCCTCACCAAGAATGATGCCACAGTATAAACAAAAAATGATTTTTTTTCAATAACTACCTTAGCTTTGTGTGTCATTCCAAGGGGATCCAGTTACTGTCTGCCTGGAAAGCCATGGTCGACAAACTTCACTGTTTTGCCAGACACTGTTTGCATCTGGCACCCTTAGGATTTTGGCTGTTGAAAAAGGGTCTTGCCTTCTGCATACTGTCCTTTTTTAGACAAGCTCTCAAAAACTACATTACTGATGTGAAATTAGGCAATCAGAACAAAATAAGGGTCATGCTACTAAATCCTAAGAGTTTAAACCAAAAGCTTCACTGCCTGGAAGCACTTGTATCACTTGAAGATGTAGATGTCTGTGCAGTCACAGAAACCTGGTTTAAGGCCTCAGATAGTACCCCAGCCTGCAAGGCTACAATGGCTTCCACACCTTTAGATCACAAAATGAACATGTGAAAACCAAAGGAGGCAGTATTTCAATCTATATTAGAGATAAATTCACTTCACGTCTAGTAAGACTGGACAATTCTATGGAGTTACTCCAGGTCCAGATTATGGTGGGTAAGACCCTCATTCAAGTCCTAGCTAGTTATAGATCCCCCTTCCTGGGTCATGACACCCATGGGGTTTACTTAACCAAACTGAAGACAATCCAAATTTTATTAAATACACAGGTTATGGGGAATTTCAATTACCCCACTATTAACTGGGAAACCTACCCTAGCCCACACTTGCTAGCATAAAAGTTCCTTGATTTTGTGAATTCAAATTCCCTGAAGCAAATTGTCCATACCCTGACAAGAGGAACAAACATTCTAGAGCTAGTCCTCACCAACATGTCAACCAGGTGCACTTCTGCAGCTGTTGGACTCCGTTAAAATTGACCACAAATCAGGCACCTTCAAACTGATACTAGTATCAGAACTCACAAAGGTTGAAATAAGACTAAAAAACTTCACCAAGTCAAACTATACCCTCCTAGGTGAAGCTATAAATGCATTCTAAACCCCACCCCAAGCTGAAAGTGGTAATTACACTGAAGCTTACCCTAAAGCCCTGCACAATCACTTGCATAAGTGTATAAACTCAGCTGTACAAGAAAGAATCAAAGCCAGAGTTCCAAGTAAAATCAAGCTGCCATGGTGGACGTCCAGCATCAACAAACTCTACAATAAATGCAGAAAGCTGCTGTCCAGGAAAACAAAGACAAGGACCCAACAATGGAAAATCACCCTCCTCAGCCTTAACAGGCAAACAAGACAACTTGTCAAATCCTCCAATAGTTCCTTTCAGAGAAACCTAGCAAATAGTGCCAAGGATAACCATAAGGCCTTTTACAGCTATGTATGTAACCTAAAGGGTAGGGCCCAAGCATGTGCAGACTCACACACACACACTAACCCTACAGAGGTAGTGAAGCTGCTAGCAGACAGGTTGGAAAAAATTTCACTCCCTTATCCCATCCTAACTTACAACAAACCCTCCCACAAAAATTGCCCCCATCTTAAATATCTGAAGAGCAGGTCCTTAAAGCCCTGTCCAAGGCAACAAACATAGTCTGTTTAGGACCAAATGACACCCCAGGTGGTCCTCTAACAGGCTAAAACATGATCTAGCATCACTATTAAGTACCCTTTTCAATCATAGCCTAACCACTGGCTTTGTTCTTGTGGAATGGGGAACAGCTACAATTACTCCCCTCCACAAAGGTGGCCTAGCAACAGACCAGGGGAATTACAGATCCATAAACCTGATCAGCCTCATTTGTAAGGCCATGGAATGTATCGTTATGGACCTCATAAATATAGACATAGGTGACCTGCAAACCCAGGATTCTTCCCAGTTTGGCTTCATGAAGGGCATAACCTGCCTGTTAAATCTGGTGAATTTCTTTGATAGTGTGACCAAGGCCATTGAAGAAGACAACTCTTTAAACACAGCATACCTCAACCTGGCAAAGGCTTTCAACACAATCCCATATTCAGGCATTACCGATAAACTTAGCAAACTGAATGCAAACCCCTTTGATGTAAGATGTGTTGCCAATGGGCTAACAAACCAGATACACACTAACAAAGTGGATGACTTCAGATCAACCAGCAGACCTATTACCACCAGGGTGCCACAGGGGTCAGTACTGGGCCCCCTACTGTTTGGCACATACTTCTCAGAAGTTCAGGTCAAAACTGAAGGGTTGTGGCTGACCAAGTTTGCAGATGACTGCAAAATAGGTGCAATAATTGAATCCCCAAATGATGTCAGTATACTCCAGGTCAGTCTCACACAGACCAACAACAGGTGTATTAGCCACGGTCTGCAACTGAATGCAAAGAAATGCATCATCATTCCCTTTGGGACAAGCAATGTATCTTCTCAATATCAAATTAATAACAATACCTTAAGTACTCATGAAGTGGTAAGGCACCTGGGATCACAGGTTGACCACAACCTTAACTTCGACCACCACATGTCTACTTTTGTAAGGAAAGTTTTCCGCATAGCTTACTTGATTAGTAAAGGCATTGCCTTGAGAGCAAAAGAAGGTATAACCCCCTATACTCAGCACTTATCTGGCCCATAATTGAGTATAACACCCCGTTTGGTATGCACCATACTAAGCATCTACAGCAGTTAGAGAGACCTCAGAAGATAAAGGGCCTCCAGCATGTGCCTTATGCAGACTGACTAAAATCCCTGTCACTATACTCTATATCATATAGACTTCTTAGCGGAGACTTATGCCTGGCCTACAGAGCAACCCAAGACCCACACCTAATGAACTTACTGCATATCCATAAATCAAATGGGTCTGAGGCTACCCATTCTAGGGACTTAAATAGGACATTCTGGAGGGACAGATTTATCTCCCAGAGACTGCCAAATCTTTGGAACAGGCTACCAGTTCATGTGAAACAGAGCACTTCTATGACACTGTTCAAGAGGAACCTGGATTAGTGGATGGGGCACCATAAATTCTTACTGGGGATAGCACCCACAGCCCTCCTGGACATGGGCAGCCATTACTAAATGTAATCTTGTGTATTAACTAGTACCTCTATGGTATTACATTGGGTTGAAATGGCTAGGCTTAAAATGACCTCCGGGTCGATAGCTTAGTACAGAGACACAGAGACACAGACACACAGACACACAGACACACAGACACACAGACACACAGACACACCTGTAAATATAAGCCCTACACATATAAAACCTTCTGTCATATTACATGTCAATAGTAAATATTATAAACATTTAGTAATTCAATGGTGTATTAGTTGTTACTCAGTAGCGTATAGACAGTTTCACTACAATCTCATCAGTTATCTGTACAGAAGTGTATTTTGTATTTGACCTGCTTTTTTCATGTATAAAATTAAACTAGTTAGGCTGGGTTGTGAAAATGAAAAATAAAAACTGAAAAAAAAAAACCCCAGAAAAGCAGTTAATTACTTTCTGTTATTATGTGAATTAAAGGGGTGAACTGTAATAATAAACTTCATATTTCTTTATTTGGATTTTTTAATTTACCATGTATATTTCTTCCATTTTAAAGTATTGAAGAATATTTTATAGACCATCAATACATATTTCTTATATCTTGACTGAAATATTTTTTTTAAAGTCGTCCTTATGATGTTTTGATAACCGTCAGCATCTCAGAGCTACATGTGGAAAAATCTTTTCTAACTAATGCCTAAATCTGAGATGACACCCTGAGATTCTTATTAATTCTATCTCAATTAAATTTCTTTTATTTACTTTGATTTTTCATTTCAAAATATTGATATTTTTATCTGCTTTGTAATATAGTTTGCTTGAACTTGTCCTTATGTATTAATTTTATTGGCACTGAACTTTGAGTACTTAACTTATTTTAATCTTGTCTAAATACAGACTATGGCTAAAATGGACCCTGCCAATAACTCAATGAAGCTAGTTGAAAACTAACTTAACTGAGTATCTAATCTGAAATATTCAGGATAGCTTAAGGTAGGGATGCAGAAAGAAGAACAAGGCTGGAGGAGACATGGACTGACAAGTGTAGGATGCTAAACACAATATCTCATTTGAGCACATACAACTGTTATTCCACTTCCAATAGCATACACATTGAATGAATGTGTATATATACATAGTATGAAAGCACAATGCTTAACTGGGAGTTTCAGTAAGATATCATGTGTTCCTAAAATTTGGTTGTGCATTGCTTTATTCAAAATGGGAATTCTCAGCTCTTTTGACAAATTACCATTGTGTTGAGTACTGTAGCAGTGTGTGGATAGTGTTTCAGTAGAAGATTATTGAACAGAGGAGGAATGAATCTCAGAGTTGATATAGAGGTTCAGAGGTAAGAACTAGGCTACTTCACTTTTTAGGCCATTTTAAGCCTAGTCAGTTTCCCTTTTTGTGCTCAAAATAACTTAACCCATCTGGTATAGATTTGCCTTACTTGTTCCATGGTCAGTCATTATGTATTAACCCTGATGAAAATAATTAGGATCCTATCATAGATAATTGGAGGGCGGGGCATGCATGGGATAAATAATTTAGGAGCTGCTCCTGTCCATTAGTAGTACAGGTGGGAGTCATGGGGTTACTTCCATGGTTCACATCTATATATCTAAGTTGTGCTTAATATGGTCAGGGATGAACTTTGTTTTATGTAAATGGAAAATCTATTCCACAGCAGCGGTATCCTGTGTGAGATATACCTCTCCCTCCAAATTATTTTGTTGAGCTTTAGATCCCTAGACTGAAGACTTTTGATGCCATTTGACTTAGTGATGTGCAGTAAATCCATCAGTAATGAGTTGGAAGATGTCTTGTCTGCCAGACATAGGTCAGAGCTTCACAGTCTGTAGGCTATTGAGTATAGTGTCAGGGCTTTGAGTCAGTCCATGTAAGACAAGTTTTTTAGGCCTTGTATCATTTTAGTAAGGTATGTCTGTGGGTGTTCCAGTTGTTGCATGTGTCTGGACAGATACATGCAAATGGAGGCATTATATTCAATTAATGGCATAATAAGGGCTGCGCAAATAGGGACAATGACATCCCTAGAACTAGACACAATGCCTTTGCAATATAGAAGAACTTTCTTACAACAATAAACACATGATGGTCAAAAGTTAGGTCACTGACCACATAAGTTCACAAATTCCAAACAGGATAACATCCTAGGGGTGTATTTCAGTGTGGTAGTTCTTTAGAGTAAGAGACAGATATCTAGATAGATAGATAGATACATAGATAGATAAACAGATAGACACATAGATATACATATATGTATATATCTATATTTAACTATATGTATGTATTATGTATGTATTATATATATATGTATATATATATATATATATATATATATATATATATATATATATATATATATATATATATATATATATATATATATATATATATATATATATATATATATATATATATATATCTATATATATATATATATATATATATATATATATATATATATATATATATATATAGGTTCATAGGTAGGTACTAGGCTATCTGCCCTAGGGCATTTATAAGCCTAGCCAGAGTGTATTTGGCTTCCGCCTCCCTATTAGATTAGCCTACTGTGCCTCTGTAAAGTAGGTCACAGAAGGTACCCTTTTAAGATTAGTTTACTGTGCCTCTGTCTAGCAGGGACACAGGAGAGATCCCAGGGGTGAATTTGCGATTTCCCATCCACGCGTCCAAATTTCGCTTGAAGAGGGTCAGCGAGGGGTTATGTCTAACATGAATTGGGATTCTATTCCAGAGTGAGGGGAGCCTCTGGGAAATGAATTTGTCCCTCCAGCATGTCCTATTTATTTTTGTGCTGAGGTTTAGGTCCCTGGAGCATGTAGCTCTAAGGGACTTGGATTTTTTGAGGTGGAGCATGTCCATTAATTCTGGGTTTGACATGGCTTTGTACGTCAGGCATAGATTGCCTCTGAGTAGGCGGTAAGCAACTGAGTAGAGCTGGAGTTCTAGTCGAGCTGCATAGGACATCTGTTTGTAGCCCATGATCCTCTTGGTGAGGTACTTTTGGGGTCTCTCCAGTTGCTGTAGGTGTCAGGTAAGGTACATCCCAAAAGGGGCATTGTATTCAATTATAGGCCTGATGAGTGATGAGTAGAGGGGCACAATGACCTCTCTTGATCTAGATGCGAACCCTTTCATGATAAGGTGGGCTATATAGAAGGTCTTTCTAACCACGTTGGCAATGTGATTATCAAAGGAGAGATTACTATCTATGTTGGTCCCCAAATCTCTAATTACTTCTTCTGTACTTAATGGATTACCACCTATGTGGTAATTTGTGGGCACCTTTTTTTTTCCCCAAAGGGGATGACTATGCACTTTTTATCATTTAGCTTGAGGCCGTGGTTCTGGCACCAAGCATCCATCTCTGTGAGACCCTTTTGGAGGATGCTTGTGTCAGCTGGAGATTCAATTATGGCCCCCAGTTTGCAGTCATCTGCAAACTTTGACAGCCATAATCCCCCCGTGTTAGCCTGAACCTCAGAGAAGTATATACCGAACAAGAGAGGTCCCAGAACTGAGCCCTGTGGGATGCCACTTGTAACTGGTTTGGATTCAGACATGGCACCTGTGATTCTGACCATGTGGGTTCTATCTCTGAGCCAGTTTGCAACCCATCTTGTGATATAGGGTTTGATATTTAAGCTGGCAAGCTTATTTATGATGCCCGAGTGGGGTATTGTGTTGAAGGCTTTTACGAGGTCCAGGTAGGCTGTGTGGACTACCTTGCCCTCATCTATGGCTTTGGTAACTGTTTCAAAGAAATCAACTAGGTTTAAGAGGCAAGATCTGCCCTTAAAGCCAAATTGGGTAGGGTCCAGTGTCTGGAGCCTCCCAATGTCTTTGTTTATGAGTTCCATGATAATACACTCCATAGCTTTACAGACCAGACTAGTCAGGCTTATGGGGCGATAGTTTCCGGGGTCCGTTGTGGCACCACCTTTGTGGAGTGGGACCACTGTAGCTGTACGCCATTCTTTGGGTACATATCCTGTAGTAAGGCTAAGTTTGAACAGTGACAATGTGAGGGTTCAGTTCTTCTTGGAGCTCATGTAAGACACAGCCTGGGACACTGTCCGGTCCCATAGATGCTGTGTTTTTTGCTTTGGAGGAGGGCAGCTTTCACCTGTGCATCTGTGATGTCAGGGAGGTTACATTCAGTTGGGATAGGCATTTGCTCCTTTGGGGGGGAAGGGGGGGAGAAGTTTGTGCTGAATCTGTCTGCCAGGATGTTGGCTATGTCTGTAGGTTCGGTATATTTTGTACCATAATGCAACAATTCAGAGCATATCTGGGAGTTTCAGCCCATGTTTCTGACATAACTAAAGAAGGCCTTGTGATTATCTTTAGTGTCTTGGGCAATTTTTCTTTCGAAACTGGCCTTTGATGATTTTATGAGGGATCGAAGTTTCTTGCTAATACTAATCAGAGATGCCTTCTCTTTTTGGGATTTTGCTCTGTCATGTAGTAGCTTCCTCCTTCTGTTGTATAGCTTATTTATGGCCGGGGTCCACCAGACTGGTCTCCTGTTTTTGGAGGAGTGAGTCTTGTTTTTATTTGGGATAGCACGATCCATGCATTCCTGCAGGTGCTCATAGAATGCATTTGTAAAGGATTCTGCGGATTGGGCTGTATTATCCTCTGGCCCAGGGGCTTTGAAGGATTCTACCTCAGTCTTGAGAAGTGAAAAGTTGGCTTTGGAGAAATTCTTTACAGTGATCCTTGGCTGGGGGTGGGAACGGGATATGGCTGTCCAGGGAAATTTGTTTATGGTCTGATCTTACCAATGAGGAGTTTACCTCTGGTGTGGAACATAGAGTCCCCATGTTGGTGATGACCAGGTCCAATATATTGTTCCCTCTTGTGGGCATGGTGACCAGTTGTTCCATTGCGTTAGAGTTTATAAATTCAAGGAACCGTTGGGCGAGGGTGTTTGGGCTTGAGTAGTTTTCCCAGTCAATGTTTGAGTAGTTGAAGTCACCCAATAACATACTGTTTGGAGAGACCTTCATATTCTCCAGTGTTCTCAGGAATGCCAAGTGGGGTTCCTGTAATAGGGAGGGTGTTCTGTAGCAGGCTACAAACTGAAAGGCAGTTTTGCCCACTGTTAGTTGCACATGGATGGTTTCCGATGCTTCGTGCAGTGCCACTAACCTGGAGGTGTAGGTATCTTTGATGAATATAGATACTCCCCCTCCTTTTGTGCTTCAGTCTGAGTTTTGGGGCCGAAACGCATGGTATGAGTTATAACCTTGTAGTGCTAGGGTGCTCTCAGGAGCCTTGAACCAGGTTTCTGTTACTGCACAAACATCAATTTTCCCCATACTGAGGAGAGTCTCGAGTGTGTGCATCTTGAGGTTTAGACTTCTGGCATTGAGTAGCATTACCTTTAGTTTTTTATCTTTGGGTTGTCTATGGAGGTGGGTTTGTCCTTTGAGCCTTGCCTAAAAAAGGCACTATGGGGGTGGCAAGAGCCTTGGCCAGTATATGAAAGCCTAAGGGTGACAGGTGCAAGCCGTCCCTAGCGAAGCAACGTGGCTTGTCGAGCATGTCATCCCAGGCTGACAGACACTGGATCCCCTTTGAATGACACCAATACTTTAGCCAATTGTTGAAACTGATCATTTTGTCTTTATACTGTGGCATCATTCTTGGTGAGGGCAAGATGCTACTCAAGGTCAGGGACATACCAGCCTGGGCTACATGGTCAGAAAGCTCCTCTATGTCTCTTTTCATGTAGTCCAGGGAGGTACGTCTCAGGTCATTCACACCAGCATGGACAATGACGGAGTCATACTTGTACTTGCTTTGGAGTGACCTGAGTGCTTGCTTTATGTGGCGGATCCTGGCACTCGACAGGCAGCTTATAGTGACCTTCTCCTTGCTCAGTCTGGTGAGTGGGACGTCAGTGTGCCGGACAATAGTCCCCTATAACAAGTGTATTTGGTGTGTTGTTTGGCCTTATGGGCTGTGACTGAGGCACACTGATTTTGTGAGATATGTGATTTGTGGGTATTGTTGAGGGGTGGCTGTTGCTTGGATATCTGCTTAGGAGGTCTTTGCTGTTTAGGCAGATTTTTATTTAGAGCCCCCGAGTATGTTTTTGTGTGTTTATGTGTTGGGTATGCAGATGCAATAGGTCTGTGTGGGACTGGATTTGTGGTGTGGGTGGTTACCTTTTCCTCCTGACTGACTGTGCCAGTCTTGGGTTGAGAGAGCTCTGCCTCCAGTTTGGCTGTGTAACTGCATCTCTCACATGTATTAGAGTTTGTTGGAAGGAGGAGAGGGTTGTCTGTGTACATAAGGCAATTGTAACATCGCCTCAAAATTCCCAGATTCACCAGCTGGACTGGAGAGTAACCTTGAAACTGACCCTTGGACATATCAGATTAGTATAGGGAACTGTTTTTTTACTGATCAGATTAGGGAAGGGAACTGATTTTTCACTTGATCAGGAAGGACCAATCGAGAGTCTAATACTTATGAGAAGTCAAGGAGGGTGTAGTGCTTTAGTTACTGTTTCCTTATAAGAGCTGAGCAAGTGCAGGGCTTTAGAAAGAGACTAGAGTGATTACTTTGAGAGTTTGAACAGTTCTAAGGGAAAAAGTGAAGAGCAGACTTTGTGGAGCCTGGAATAGTTTAAACCTGTTTAGGCGGCGCTGCCCGATACTGCTCTGTGTGCAAAACCGCGCAAAAAGGGAGTTGTAGGGTTTTAAGAGAGAGATCAAGGAGTTTAGAATTGACCCAAAATGGCCAATAAAACTACAGCTTCTAGGTAGTAACCACTCCTCCAGGGACAGGCAGGCTGTTCAGTGTTTACCACTCCCACTGGTGAACACAGACTTCCCTTTAGCCCAAGCAAGCACTGGCCTTCTAGAAACTTCCAAACAGTTCAGAACAGCAAATCTGTAACTGAACTTTCTTAACTTTCAGAAAGTGGGAAAAAAGCAAGATTTTTTTTTTTTTTTTGTAGTTTAAAGGTAGCAGAGATACACAGGCAGCAAAATAATCACAACAGTGCAATAAGTGACCCCAAACTTGAGTGCTAGGCCAAAATCAGGTAAAATGCAGTTTTTAGAGAAAAAAACTATTTTAAATTAGGTCCAACACAGGAAATGCAGTAAACAGGCTCTAGATGTGTTCCAAGTACTTTATAAATATATATATATATATATATATATATATATATATATATATATATATATATATATATATAGTCATATATATATATACACACACACACACATATACATATATTAGTAGGTGTGTGAGAAACACTGATCTTCATTTAGGGGTGCAGGGACACTTATCCCATGCAAAAATGCTCAATTTGTGTGTGTTACAGTATTTTTGATGATACATTACATTAATGGTTTTATTAGTTAGACTGTATCTGGACAACATTTTGTCGAAAAATGATACCAAATTTTTATGACAAATTTATATTTCATTTGGTAGTCTCTGTGAGAGAAACATTTTAAGTTGTTTTTCCCCATTATCAATACTGCAGGTCAGTTTCGTAGGGATCTTTTGAGTGTTTCTTTGATCATAAGAGACTAATAATTTTTCTACTTTATACAGCATTAAAAAGAATAACACTTTTTTGGAAACCACCGTGAAAAACTTTTCAAAAGCAAACTTCACGTTACTTAAGACCAAGGTGGAAAGGTTCACAGCCCCCATGCTAAAGGACAATGCTGTTCAAGCTGCTAAATCCCTTACAAAGGTACTCTATGAGTACCTGCAAGAATGCATGGATCATGCTATCCCAAGCAAAACTAAGACTCACTCCTCCAAGAAAAGGAAACCAGTCTGGTGGACCCCTGCCACAAACAAGCTATACAATAGAAGGAGGAAACTAGTGCAGAAAAGAGTAACATCCCAAGAAAAGACATCCCTGATCAGTATCAGCAAGAAACTATGATCCCTCATAAAATCATCCAAGGCTAGCTTCAAAAGAAAAATTGCCAAGGACTCCAAAGATAACCACAAAGCATTCTTTAGCTATGTCAAGAACCTAAATGGAAACTCTCAGATCTGCTCTTTGTTAATGTAGAATGGTACAAAATACACTGAAATGACTGATATTGCCAACATTTTGGCAAACAGGTTTAGTGCAAACTTCGCCACCCTCTCACCCGCTAAAAGGCCCATAACCATATTAGAAGAACGTAGTGCCCTGGCAATCACTGACACACAGGTTAAAACAGCCCTATCCAAAGCCAAAAATTCAGCTTCATTGGGACCAGACGGTGTCCCTGGCTGTGTCTTACACGAGCTCCAAAATGAACTAATGCCTCACCTAAACACATTGTTCAAACCAGCCTCTCTACAGGCTACATACCCATAGAGTGGAGCACAGCAACAGTTATCCCAGTCCACAAAGGTGGAGGCACAACAGACCCCAGGAACTATCTCCCTATAAGCCTGACTAGCCTGGTCTGCAAGGCTATGGAGTGCATCATCATGGAATTCATTAACAGAGACATTGGAAACCTTCAAACATTGGACCCTACCCAGTTTGGCTTTGTTAAGGGCAGATCATGCCTCCTAAACCTGGTGGATTTCTTTGAGACAGTTAATAAGGCTTTAGACGAGGGAAAGGAGGTCCACACAGCCTACCTAGACCTCAGAAAGGCTTTCAACACCATTCCCCATTCTGGTATTATAGACAAGCTCACCAGCCTGAACTTAAACCCCTACATCACAAGATGGGTTGCCAGTTGGCTCACGGACAGAATCCACATGGTGAGAGTTGCAGGCTGTAGGTCCAACTCTAAACCAGTTACAAGTGGCATCCTCCAGGGCTCAGTCCTGGAACCCCTCTTGTTTGGTATATACTTCTCAGAGGTACAGAAAAGCACAGGAGGACTATGGCTGACCAAGCGCACAGATGACTGCAAACTGGGGGCCATAATTGACTCTCCAGCTGATACAGACATCCTCCAGAAGGGTCACACTGAGACGGATATCTGGTGTCAAAATCATAGCCTCAAGCTAAATGCCAAAAAGTGCATAGTCATCCCATTTGGAAAAAACAAAGTATGTGGTAGTCCCCTAAATACAGAAAATGTAATAAGGGATCTGGGGACCCAAGTAGATAGTAATCTCTCCTTTGATAATCATATTGCCAAGGTGGTTAGAAAATCCTTCTATGTGGCCTACCTAATCACAAAAGGGTTCGCATCTAGAACAAAAGAGGTTATTGTGCCCCTCTACTCACTCATCAGACCCATCATAGAGTACAATGCCACATTTGGGATGTACTTTACAAGACACCTGCAACAGCTGGAAAGACCACAGAAGTACCTCACCAAGAGGATTACTGACCTCAATCATATGCCCTATGCAGCCTGACTGAAGAAACTCTAGCTGTGCGCAGTTGCATACCGCTTACTCAGAGGTGATCTCTGCCTGACATACAAGGCCATGTCCAACCCAGAATTGATGGGACATGCGCCACCTAAAAAAAAACAAATCCCCAAGAGCCACATGTTCTAGGGATCTAAACCTCAGCACAATGATAAATAGGACATGCTGGAGGGATAGACTCTTGCCCAGAGACTCCCCATGCTTTGAAACAGTCTACATTAGGCAGAGACCCTCACTAACACTTCAAGAGAAACCTTGACGAGTGGATGGGAAACAGAAAATTTACCCTGGGGATCACTGCAGTGGCTCTGTTGGACAGAGGCACAGGGAACTAATCTAAGGGGGGGCGGCAAAAGTTTGTGAGCTGTAATTAGTTTGATAAAGGTAAGATAGTTGGGGAGTTTGAGCCATTTTAGGTTGCATAATGATAAGCCATGGTGGGACAAGTAGGAGGCATTAGTTACAAACTTAGCAATTTTGTTGTAGCATGAGTCTAGTTTGGACTTTAGAGAGGACTGAATGTTGGTGAAGAGGGGGGCTCCATATAAAAGAAAGGGTAATAGAAAAGAAGAGATAAGGGAAAATCAGGCTGATGCACTGAGTAGATGTTTATGTCAGTATTGAGTGCCAGGCTTTTGATGTGTCTTTTTGACATTGCACTGGATGTGCAGGTCAAATGAGAAGTTTTTGTCTAAGATGATACTTAGAAGTTTTGTGCTAGGTACAATGTCTATGGTGGTACCATCGACTATCTGCTAGAAAAGTTTTCTTATAATTTTAGAATAGACCATTTTACTTCAGAACCATTCTAGATCTTGAAGTTGGCATAGATTTTGCCTTTTTTCAAATGTTGATACAGGCTAATAGTCCAGTATTTCCCTTGAGTGCCCTTTACTTAACCTTTATAGGTAGAAACAATCATCTTTTTTCTGCAGTTCCTCGGGACAAGTCCATCTGGCAGCAACCTGTTGAAGATATCTCTAGGAAGCTTAAACAAAACTTCGGCAATCCTTTTCAGGATCCCAGGTAATGCTTCAGGTCCCTATTTCATCAAATGGCCACATTTTAGTTCATTGAACTGTTCTGACTGAGATCACATTATAGTAGGGATCAGGAAATTTGCCCCTTCCCCAGGGTAGTGCATTCTCAGAGTTGGTATATATAATTAGCTGAGGTATGGGAATGTAGTTCCTCCAAATTGGGGAGTTTGAAGAATGGCATTTCTGATGAAATGGCATTTGACAATGTGGCCATTCGATGAAATAATATAGACATAATGCCCCATTGAGGAGTCCTTTCCACTTTTTCAGTTCTTTACCTCCTTATCTGGTTATCTACACTGTTAACACTGATTGCCTTTCAGATTCATATAGGGAAATTCAATAAAGCCTACATGGACTGTTTCCATTGTGTGTACATCACACCATGATGCAAACATGGACATGGGCTGTTTTGTATTCAGTAAGCCGCTCTACATAATGTTTAGTGCTGCACAAACAAGGTAAACATCACAGTGTGATAATTAGAATATAAGCAGCTGAATTGCATGCTAATCAACTAATCCAACAAGGTGGATCTATTCAACAAGCTATAAATCAACTGTGTAGACTCTATGGTGGCTTTTCCTGCAAATTCCAAAACCTATAGGAATACAGCCATTGAAAGGAATCTACACAAAGAATGTTAGGGGCTGCTGCTGCTTTAGTTCATTGTTATGTGCAACAGGCTGAAGCCTCTGTTGCTGTTACTGCCAATAGACCTAAGATTTACAAGGTAAGTGTTTAACCTGGTGTGTATTGTGTAGCAATAAAAAGGAAAGTAAGAATAGCAACATATCCTTGTGTGTGTATGTCATAACAGACATCTAGCTTCCCCCCCCCACAAAAAAAGAAAGAACAGCCTTTGATAATCAAACTATATATAAAACTATTAAATAGATTTTTCTGACTTACATTTGCAGTATGTAGCTGACAAAATGCGAGCATGTCCTCTCAGTTTCGGTAATCCTCTGTGCAGATACAGCCAAAGTAACCACCTCTTTTCTGTGTTCTCCACATAAACAAGCCTCCTCAATTTCAGTTTCCCTAGCTACATGGTTACCTTCTATGGTGTAGATTCAGGGCTGTCAGCACAGTGAAGATGCAAATGAGGTGTGAACTTATTAGAATTCCTGAATCCTAAAATCGTGGATCTGTTTAGATGTAAACATAGTGCAGGCTTTCAATCATTTTTTGTTGTTAATAAATTCCAACTGTGAATGATTACTGGTTGGGAGAAACAGCACTGCAGGCTGTCTTGCTTCCACTGGGTGTATCAGATTAGATCTACAAAGTGCTAAATGTAAGGTTCAAATGTAAGTAAGCAGCACATGACTCACAGGTTGTGTTCCTTCACATCCAGCCTGCTCTTCATTTTTTGCCAACTGCATATGATATTATTTCCACTTGATATCCTCACACATTTTAAGGCCAGTGATATAACATGGTTTACACACTGCATGTCTCAGATTACTGCTCAGATAAATGAAGAATGGCCAACAGAAACAGAAATGTAAGAGCTGTATATTTTCAACCAATAATCATGACAGGTTGTGTGATCACTAGGTGCACTACATCCAAAACTACAAAAGGTACAACTAATACTTGTATGGTTTATTATCACTGCAGATGCTGTTGATTTGGTTGCATGCATACTAAGTTAAGTTCCTTGCTGCAAAGCTGTTTGTGTTGCAAAGACGGATAAGGCACCCATCCTGTTTTGAAGGTGGACTGGAGTGAGTGCAAATCCAGCCCTATGTAGTAATATCTCCATGAGTATTAACATTTTAGTATGTCTATCATAGGTTGCATTTCCTCATTTCAACTATTTTTCCCTTTATTTCTTTTTCTTTTGGGGGGGGGCACTGTGTGTGATGCATTGCGTACTGCAAACATGGCAAACTGGAGAAAAATCCATGTCAGGTTTGGCTGTGTGTGAAACTCGGCAGTGTGCAAACTGGACAACTGGCCAGAGATGACCCAGACAGTCAAAAATAGAAAATGGATGCAGACAATACTACTGGGCACCACTAAGTGATGTTGCAAGGTGGTTAACAGCAAGACCTTAAGAATGCTTAGTAAAATACGGAATGCTATGTAACTAGTTCTGTGGCAAGAGTTGTAAATGGAGAGCTGGAGTACAGATGGTCCTGGGTTCTAATACAGGGCATGCAACTTTTGTTTTACTGTTGTGACACTGCATTTTATAGCAATGAACTGCAACATAGACAAGGGTTTTATCATCCTTCTTGTGGCAACAGGTATTAGTGTAGGACTGCCATACACATGGTCCTGGGTTTGAATGCAGTATATTCTGTACAATTTTACTGTTAGTCCACTTCCCATTATAGTCACTCTCATTTATAACACTTGACACAATGCAACTGATATTAATCAAATGTATAATGGTTGAGGCACTAGTATTGTGCCAGTTATGCTTTCATTTGTCTATTTATTATCACATTTATTCTCAAATGTATTACTGAGGTTATATTGTGTACTACATTCCTATATGTATAGTTCTGCTATCTGGACTGTCATGACCTTCACATTTGACTAACACACATACACAACTGCCTGTACATCCAATAACCTTGAACTTGTTTTGCTTGCCACTATTGCACTCTGCTTACTATCATGCAAACAGAGTGTTTGGAGGTGTGCACTGCTGAGCATCATATTTGCACAATGGAAAACAGACTACAGCATCTTCAAATGGTGTTTGCACTCCCAGTAAATGCAATGACTGGAGTAGGTGGGAAAGCATCATTCCTCATTGCTGCAGATCTGTGGTAGACATAGCACACATTTGTGTGGAAGGTGTCAGGATTAGAGCACAGAATTGGGGTGTCCAGGCCTTCAAGATTTATTTATTGGAGTCCTAGTTAAGAACCACAGTGCCAGACTTTTGCCGGGTTACTTGTCTGGCTCCCAGTATAAGTCAGAAGCTTTTGATAGTTTAGCCCTGGCTGTAACCAGTGCCACTGGTATCCCCTGCACTGGTGAACAATGTACCCGTCACTACAATGACCTCTGGACAAAGAACAGGGATACCCTTGACAATTGCACTGGGGAATGTCAGACTGCAGACATCCCACACCTGTGTAAGAATCAACTACAGAGTGTACTTGTAAGACTTAAAAACAGAATATAGGCAAGACTAGTATTCATAATGGTATTCTGTTCTGTACTGCATTTCCACAGTTGCCATGGACAATGAGGTCAATGTACGAACCCATGGAGCTAGACTGACAAGGATGAGGGAAGCATGTGATATGTATGCAGTAGAACAGTAGTGTTATTCTAGCATTAAAAGTTGAATAGCTTTTTGGTATTTTATTGAGTTGGATTAAACTGAGTATGCATATCTCAACTGGAAAAGCAAGTATGCATGCATTAGTCTGTAGCACAAAGCAAGAGTACAATATTAGACTTCAGTCAGAGGTTGTGGGTTCAAAGACCACACTTCCCAACTACACAATAGTGTTAATTCTTCAATTATATGTAATTTAAAGGTTTAAAGTAAAAGCTCTATAGCAGTGGCACACATGCCCTGCTATAAACTGTAATCTGTATAATTGAAACATACATATGTGCAATATATGCACATGTCAATAAGTACTTGCTGCAATCCATAGTATAGTATGTATCTGTAAGGAGCTGGTTGTCTTAAGCATTATCTGTTAAGAGTTGGTACTCTTAAAAGTAAAAGTTAAGATAACAGTGTCAATTAATTGTATCAATGCATTATATGTCACATATGAAGGTACTAATCATATCTATTTTTTTCCCTGTCACCCCAACCCTTATCTTCTCTTTTTTTATATTATTTTATTTTATTTATTTATTTATTTATTTAGTTACATGTCATCAAAATGGGTCCATGTCATCCATGTGTACCAAATCACTAAATGCTCCACAGCACAGCAGGGTAGACCTGCCCCACAAGATCTATCTGCCCCCCTCCACTGGTTCCAGCACCATTGCCCAGCACATCTGGAAACCAACCAGGCAGTACTGCCTCTGCTGTCCCTGCATTACCTGCCTCCCTCAAGTAGTCCTGCACCACTAGTCCTGTGGTACCCTCTAGGAGAAGTAGTAGAGGTGGCGATTTCATCACCTTCACTGAGTTGTCAGGGATGGTGTATAGGGTTGTACACTGCACTGTTGGTGAATGCCTATTCCAGCTGCAGAGGCTGCTCTCCCTCATTTTATGTAATACCAGGAGAAGTAGATGCAGATGTTAGGCACTCCAGTCAGTGGCAGATTGAGGTGACAGTGTTAACAGTCCAGTGGGTGAAAACTCCATTCTCACTCTCATCCAGCTTGATGACCATGGGTTTGTGATGTCCCTACCCTCGCCGCAATCGTGGTATCCCCAAATCTTTTGTGTCCATCACCGTCCCTGTCTCTCGTCTTATGTCTTGCTTGTCTGCAATTGCTTCCTCACCTACCAACTTACGTCACCCAGACATTCACATGTCCCTTCCCCAACATATCCCTCCCTCAACATATCCCTCTCTCTGTCTCTCTCAAAAAAAAATGTGCATTTGTCCCACAGAAAAAAAATGTCCCATGCATAGCTGTCCATTTCACACGTGTGTCTTCTTGGCACACTTAATTTAGTTGAATTAACTATACAACATGATTGTGTTGTGGTCACACCTCTGTCTCTGGAGGTGACAGTCCAAATTCATTAATACTTTACACATATGTTCCCCCATGTGCAATATATCCCCAGTCCCATTTCTTTACCACATTCTACCTAATAATCTCTTTCTGCACTTGATTTTAGTCCTTTTTAATTTAATTTTTTTAAACTGTGTTTGGTCTAATATTGCTATGCTCAAGTGTGCTAGCTTGCACTGCATGTGAATTGTTTTTACTACTGTTTTAGCTACTTTTCTGTAAAAAAAAACAAACAAAAAAAACAACTGTAAGCCTGTTTCCTACCTTTCCTCTAACTAGTGTTCCAGTTACAGATTTGCTGTATCCAGGACTGTATGTAATCTTCTGAGCCCCCCAAGCCTTTCTATGTTGGAGGGAAGCCTTCTAGCTTATCAGTGGGAGTGGTAAGCACTAGGTAACCTGTCTGCCCCATAAGGAGTGGGTCTGGCCCAGAAATTGTAGTTATTGGCCATTTGGGCAATTTCTTCCATCTCTCTTAACTTTCTGATTTGAAAGCCTGCATTTGCACTTGTTTTTGTCCTGTAATTCATCTAGTGCAGATACAGAGTCTTAGTTTTAGCACTTAAATTTGCTTATTCGTGCTCAGCACTTGTTCAGAACTTGTAAGCACTAAATAAGCTACTAATTACTATAGCACTCAACCTTCCTCATTACCTAGAGGAAAACAGTTTTTGTACTTACCTTTCTCACTTGCATAGAGAAAAACAGCTCTTGTACTCACTTTCCTCACTTATCAAGAGGAAAATAGTTTTTTATTCAGGCATGTCCAAGGGTCAGCTCCCAGTGTTCTCTCTTGTCTATCTGATGAATCTGGGCATCTTGAGGCAATGTAGAAATTGCCTCATGTACACAGACAACCCTGTCCTCCTACCACCCAACACTACAACCTGCGAGAGATGCACTTATCTAGCCAAACTGGAGGTAAAGCTCTCTCCAACTAAGACTGAACTTGACAGTTATGAGGAGAAGGTAAACATTTGCACCACACCACATTCATCACATAGTCTCACTAAATCTACACAACCAAAATCCACACATAGTAACACAAAAACATTCACGGAGGCTCTCAATAATAATCTGTGTAAGCAACAGGGACCTCCAAAGCAGAAACACAAGCAACCTCCATCCCCCAACACAACCCAAATGACACATAGCCCACAGACTCAGTGTGTCACTCAACCACAGCCAATAAGGCAAAACAACGTACCCAACACACTAGTCATAGGTGACTCTATAGTCAGGCACACTGATATCCCACTCACCAAACTAAACAAGAAGGTTACTGTCAGCTGCCTGTCGGGTGCCAGGATCCACCACATAACCCACGCACTCAGGTCACTCCACAACAATTACAAATATGACTCTGTCATTGTCCATGTTGGTGTGAATGACCTGAGATGTACTGCCCTGGACTACATGAAAAGAGACATGGAAAAGCTCTCCAATCTTGTAGCCCAGGCAGGTATGATCCTAGACCTGAGCAGCATTCTGCCATCACCCTGAATGATATCCCAGTAGAAGGACAAAATGATTGACTTCAACAACTGGCTAAGCTTCTGGTTTCATTCTAAGGGGATCCATTATCTGTCTGCTTGGGATGACATGGTAGACAGACCACAATGATTTGCCAGAGATGGCCTGCACCTGTCACCCCTAGGATACTGGATACTGGCTAAGGCTCTTGCTGCCCCTATAGTGCCTCTTTAGGCAAGGTTCAAATGACAAATTCACCACCGTAGCAGGAACAGGCAAGCAAAAACTGAAGGTAATGCTACTCAATGCTAGAAGTCTAAATCTCAAAATGCACTCACTCGAGGCACTCCTTAAAATGGAGAACATCGATATCTGTGCAGACTGAAACCTGGTTCAAGGCTCCAGAGAGCACCCCTGCAGTACCAGGTTATAACTCATACCACACTTTCCGGCCATGTAACCTGGACCGAAACACCAAAGGTGGAGGTGTGTCCATATTCATTAAGGATATCCAAACCTCCAGGCTACTTGCTCAGCATAATGCATCTGAGGTTATCCAAGTGCAACTAACTCTGGGCAAAACTGCAATACAAATTGTAGCTTGCTACAGATCCCCCACCATGCCCCAGGATTCCCACTCCTCTTTTCTTGATGTACTGCAAAATATTAGGGTTCAACGAAACCCCCTAATAATGGGCAACTTCAACTACCCCACCATTAACTGGGAAAACTACTCATGTACAAACTCCTTAGCTCAATGCTTTCTGGAATTCATAAACTCCAATTCCCTGGATCAACTAATCCACACCCCCACTAGGGGCAACAATATCCTAGACCTAGACATTATCAACATGAGTGACTGCTGTTCCACACCTGAAGTCAACTCTTCGTTGGTCCGATCCACCCATAAGCTAATCACCCTTGATATCCACATCCCACCCCACCCCACATTAAGGAAACAATGGTAAAAGGTTTCTCCAAAGCCAACTACATGCTTCTTAAGACAGAAGTGGTTAACTTCATTACACCCTTGCAGATGGACAATACAGTTACGACTGCTGAATCCTACACAAATGCACTCTATTAGGACTTATACGAGTGCATGGATAGTGCTATCCCAAACAGAACCAAGATGCTATCCTCCAAAAAAAGGAAGCCAATCTGGTGGTCCCCTGCCATAAACAAACTGTACAACAGAAGGAAGAAACTGTTGCAAAAGAGTAAAGTCCCATGAGTGGAGGAGCTCCCTGGTCAGCCTCAGTAAGAAGCTGAGATCCCTTATAAGATTCTCCAAAGCTAGCTACAAAAACAAAATCACCAGTAATTCTAAGTACAACCACAAAGCATTCTATAGCTATGTCAAGAATCTCAATGGCAACACCCAGATCTGCTCTGAGTTACAGCACAATGGCACAAAAATTACTGAACCAAATGATATTGCCAACATCATGGCAGATAGGTTCAGTGCTAACTTTACCCTCCCTCACCCCCTGAAGGGCTCATATCTATACAGGAAGACTGCAGAGTCCCTGTAATCACAATTATGCAGGTAAAAGCTGCATTCTCTAAAGCCAAAAACGCAGCATCCATGGGACCAGGCAACATCCCAGGCTGCGTTTTACATGAACTTCAGAATGAACTGGCTCCCCACTTAAGCACCATGTTGAAAAATAGCCTCACATCAGGCTTTGTGCCCACTGAATGGTGCACAGCAAGAGTTATCCCACTCCACAAAGGGGGAGCCACCGCTGATCCCAGGAACTATAGACCTATTAGCCTGATGAGCCTGATCTGCAAGGCCATGGAACGTATCATCATGGAATTCATAAACAAAGACATTGGTAACCTCCAAACTCTGGATCCCACCCAGTTCGGGTTTGTGAAAGGCTGATCATGCCTCCTGAACCTGATCGACTTCTTTGAGGCAGTCACCAAAGCCGTAGATAAGGGTAAGGTGGTTCACACAGCCTATCTTGACCTTGCCAAGGTTTTAGACACCATCCCCCATTCTAGAATTATAGCTAAACTCACTAAACTAGATATAAATCCCTATGCACAAGATGGGTTGCCAACTGGCTCACTGACAGGACCCACACTGTAAAAGTTGCAGACTCCAAATCTGACCTCAAAGCAGTGACAAGTGGAGTACCACAGGGTTCCATCCTGGGACCACTCCTGTTTGGTATCTACTTCTCTGAAGTACAGGCTAACACAGAAGGCCTCTGGCAAATGAAGTTCACAGATGACTGCAAAATAGGAGCCATAGTCAAGTCTGAAAATGATGTGGACATCCTACCGTAGGGCCTCGCTGAGACAGATGTCTGGTATCAGAGCCATGGCCTCAAGCTCAATGCCAAAAAGTGCAGTGTCATCCCCTATGGTAAAAACTCTGTACCCATGAACTACCACATAGCCAGCAATCTACTTAACACCAAATGTGTGATAAGAGACCTTGGGTCCCATGTGGACAGTAGTCTCTCCTTTGATAGTCACATCGCCACAGTAGTCAGGAAGTCCTCCTATGTGTCACACCTCACAATAAAAGGGTTCTCGTCCAGGAAAAAAGAGGTCATTGTTCCTCTCTACTCGACAATCATTAGACCCATTATAGAGTGCAATGCCCCTTTTGGAATGTACCTCACAAGACATCTGCAGCAAGTAGAAAGGCCCCAGAAGTACATCACAAAGAGGATTACTGGCCTCAAACAAATGCCCTACACTGACTCAAAAAACTCCAGCTTTCCTCCATAACATATCGCCTACTCCGAGGTGATCTCTGCCTAACATATAAAGTTATGTCAAACCCAGAGCTGTTGGACATGCTACACCTAAAGAAATCCAATCTCTCTGAGCTACACACTCTAGGGACCTAAACCTTGTCACCACTATAAATAGGACATGCTGGAGGGATAGATTCCTGTCCCAGGGACTTCCCATACTCTGGAACAGGCTATCCATCTATGTCAAGCAAAGTTCTTCATTAGCGCTCTTCAAGAAAAATCTTGATGAGTGGATGGGAAATAGGAAATACACCCCGGGGATCACTTCTGTGTCTCTGCTTGACAGTAGCACAGGAAAATAACTTTCTTGGGTAGCGTAAGCCAGGGAACCTTGTTGGCTATGCTTACATAGGCCCTTGGGCTGATAGCCTAGTACCTACCTATGAACCTATGTTCACTTTCTACTGTTAAAGAAATGGATAGCTATGGTTCTTTACTAGTTCCCTCCTGTACATTCCTGCCTTGTTTTCCCTTTGTTCTTCCACCTTGTGTGCTCACTATTTCACCACTGTCCTATCTTCCCCATTTATTTTCTTTAATGCATTATTGCATGATAGTGCACATCATGCACCAAGTGACACAAGGGTAATGCAAAAGTAGTTAAAAGTATTACATACTGCTGCATTCAAACCCAGTACCAGCTGGCCCCATAAAGGAATGTATCACTGCATTAACTGGATTAACATGTGCTGCCACAGAGTGAGACTCAGTACTAACTGTCAGATTTGTTCTTCCCTCTGCTTGCTCCCCATTTCACCACATTCCTATCTACCCCATTTTAACACCTTTAATCTGGTCAAAAAATAGCATCACACACAAAATACATGAGTAGCAGAAAAAGCAATGGATCCCTTCACTTTTTGGGCTCCATGTTTGTGAGGAGGTGAGCATCACACTCCAATGAGCAGCAACAGTGAGCAGTGGCAAAATGCAGCAACACATCTCATGCAAACAAATTCATGTCATTGTATTATCACTCTGCAATGAAAAGTATTTTAAAGTATTGTTTTTGGAACCAGTACCATCTGGGCCAAAAAAGGAATGCATCAATGCATTAACAGGTGCTGCCAGAGAGTCAGTTAAGCAGCAGGTGTATTTCATAGACTCAATACTAACTGTCAGGCCTTAGCAATACAGCTCATGGTTGTGCACCGATTACCTATGTGCAAACGTGTAGCTTGCACGTGTATGCACTTAGCTAATTATTGCACAAACCAGCTGCTCACAGTGCTACGGAAATGTTTATATTATGCTATATTACTGCTATTTACTGTCCATTTACTCTATATGACATGAAATTACATGTGTAAACATTACAAACTGAGGGCCCTATCTAACAATGCCTCACATATTTACAATACATCCATCTGTTGCCACCCCCAAGCACTGCAACCCTGGTGTCTCAGTACCTTTTCCACACATATATCAACCACAGTACAAAATGCAATATCAATGCTGCATGCTATGCAATGCACATCAATCTGGTAACATGCAAAACTACAACTATTGGCCCATATGCCTAAAAACACTTACCTGCAGGGCTGGGGAAGGAATCAGCATGGATCATATCCACAGGGACATAGGTGACCTTCAACACATTTTGTTTTTGTCAAGGGTACATCTTGCTTATTGAACCTTGTGAACTTCTTGGATACTGACCTGGATGAAGGATAACAGGACAAAATGCCTATGTTGACTTATCCAAGGCCTTTGACACTATCCCCCATTCGTGTGTCATAGTGAAGATCTCTCATGTGGGAATTAAGCCATACAGTAGTAGAGGGATAGGCAACTGGCTCACTGACATACCACACACTCTCAAAGATGGGGACTGCACCTCCACCAGTAGCCAATTACCATTAGAATACCACAAGGATCTGTGCTGGCCCTCAACTGTTTGCAGATTAGTTCCCTGAAGTGCAACCAATGGTAAATAGCCTGTGGTTTACCCAGTTTGCAGATAACTGGTAAATGGATGTACTACTATAGAGTCCTCCAATGATGGTAACATATTATGGAAGGAGCTGCCACACACAAATGATTGGTTCCAAACACATGGACTGAACCTTAAAGCATACAATGGCTCATTGTCCCCTTTGACAATGAAGTACCCTTGCTGATTATAATATACATAGCACCCCTCTAAGTCAAAAACAGTGCTGTGAGACTTGTGAACACATTGATAGCAATCTTCACTTTTATGGCTATGAAGCCGTAGCGGTGAGACACACACACATTCTGCATTGCACATATCATACATATTAACATCCAAGACCAGGGTGATCATACTTCTGCTGTACTTTACCCTTATCAGACCACTAGTTGAGTACAATGCTCCCTTCTGTCTGTACCTCACCAGACATCTGCATCAATTGGAGAAAAGATAGGGTTGTGCCTGGGAGACTTCAGGGCCTCCAAACATGACATTCATGTAAAGACTGAAAGGCCTGTCGGTGTACTCAGTACCATGCAGGCTGCTGAGAGGTGACCTATGCCTGCCCTACAGAGCAGTCTCAAACCCTTCCCTACTGGAATGCTGCACATTTGCAGATCAAATGGGACAATAATAACTTGGCCCAGGGTTCTCAGCCTAGCCTGTGACAAACAAGACTTGCGGGAGATAGATATATCTCCCAACGACTCACACTCCTATGTAATAGGCTCCCACTGCATGTGAATCAGTGCTCCTCATTGACCCTGCTCAAGTGCAATCTTGGCTACTGGTTGGGTGATTGTAAAGTCACTTCTCAGGTGGCACCTATTTCCCTGATGGTCAGGAAGAATTGGTGCTGCTCACAAAATTGGTCCGCTAACAATGACCATCCAACTATGCTCAATAAGGGTAAATGTGTTTTTACACAGTTAAGCTTCTAAACATGATAGGGCCATTAGGTTAGTAGTCTCCTATGTACATATGAAGCTATGAGCCCATGGAGGTCTCCCAACATTTTGTCTCCCTCATGGCTTGCTGATGTTATCTACTATAAGTTCACCTGCAATCTTGTAAAAGTCACTTAAGCTGTGGTGTATGCATAACATACTGTGTTTTGTAGTCTGTGTACTTAGGTAGGGATTCTGTTCTCATTGCAGTCAAAAGTGTGTGTGTGTGTGTGTGTGTGTGTGTGTGTGTGTGTGTGTGTGTGTGTGTGTGTGTGTGTGTGTGTGTGTGTGTGTGTGTGTGTCTAGCCAGAAGAGCAGAAGTGTGTATCCTGCAGCTATTGTTGAAATCACATCAATTGTCAGTATTTGATGCTTGCACATGCCTACTGATCCATTTCATGCAGGCCTCCCAACTTCTTCTCTCCAACATGCATTGCCGATGTCATCAACTGTAAGTTGATGTGCAGCCACGTAAAAGTGAAATTTGTGCTGTGGAGCTTGAGTAAAGTACTATGTTCTGTAGTATGTGTACTTCGGTACGGATTCTATTTTCATTGCAGTCAACTGTGTGTGTGTGTGTGTGTGTGTGTTTGTGTGTGTGTGTGTGTGTGTGTGTGTGTGTGTGTGTGTGTGTGTGTGTGTGTGTGTGTGTGTGTGAGCTGTTGCTTGACATTACAGAGAGCATTTTACATTTGCATGTGGGGCACTGTTATATTCTCAAGAGACACAGGTGATGTTACTAGCTATAGTGTTGCCTGAGATACTCTAAGTCAGACTTGTGCCATGGCACTTCCATTAAAGTACTGTGTTCTGTTGTATGTTTGCTTAGATAGGTAGGGGTTCTATTCTCACTGCAGTCAAGTGCCTGTTTGTACTCTTGCTTGACAGTATAGAGAGCATTTTACAAAAGCATGTGGGACATTGTTTTTACTATCTTCCTCTCAACAGACTCTCCTGATTTATGGATGTGCAGTATGCACATCATGGCAGAGTCAGAGATGTCGTGTAGTCCAGACACAAGTCACCTCATGCCTTCTAATACATATTTCAGGAACAAGGCTTTCAGTATATCCGTGTATGTCATGGCATTGTTTGTAGGACCTGTATTTTCCTTGTGTGAAACCCCTGTGGTCTGTTTATCTGCTGCAGGTGTTTAGTGAGGTACATGCAAAGGGAAGCCCTATACTCTATCAGTGTTCAGAAGATGCTTGAGTACAGTACTGTTATATCATCCTCAGATCTTGATTCAATGGCCTGACTTCTGAAGTGCATGATGTAGCCTTTCCACACCACTGTGGTTGAAGTTCAGATTGCTATCTACATGCATTCCAAATTCTTGAACCACTAGTTTCAGCATTGGGGAGTGTTGTCAATGGTGTATTTACCATGAAATTCCACTTTGCATAAGGCACAATTCCTGACACATTCTGTACTTATTAGTAGACAGTGTGACTTTGGCAGCAATCATTTGTGTGTGTTAGCTCCTCTTGTACTATAATCACATCATTGGTAGACTCAATGATTGCAACCAATATGCATGAATCAGCAAATATGGTAAGCTACAAGTTGTATTTTGTGGCCTGGACTGGTATGAAATAGATTCCAAACAGTATAGGGCCCAGCAGAGTTCCTTAAGGTACACCAATGGTGACAGCTGCAATGGCAGAAGTTGATTCACCAACTTTCACAGTGTGTGGTCTGTTATTGAAGACATCAGTTAATCATCTAGTGATGTAAGTGTTAATCCCCAACTGGTAGAGTTTGTCAATGATACCCAAGTATGGGGATTGTGTCCAAACCCTAGGACAGATCAAGATAGGCACTATGCACTGTGTTACTTTCATGCAGGCCTATCACACATAAACAGTGGGCTGAGACAACATCACAGATTGCCTATAGTGTGACTCAGAACATATGCCTACCTGACACGGTGTGATACACACTTCAAAACACCCTCCACATGGACTATGTTCCCAAAGAAAGGTGTACATCAACATGCATCCTTCTCAGTGGGCTGGGGACAGCACCTGATGCATGCATGTATACACACATCCTGACTCTTCTGATCTGTGAGGTAGACCAACATGACCTTCTGTAAATGGGTATTAGTAATATCCCAGCTGTGTGCAACAGACATGCGTGAGTTTTTGATGCTACATCTATGTTGGTTACATCTGTCAGATGTCCTCAAAAAGCATAATTTTGTGGAACTTGAAAAGGCTAAGGCAGTCAACAAAGGTTTACAATGATGGATTCACTCCACAATGACAGATGTGGCCATCAACACCTATATCACCAAGTGGGTAGAACAGTGGATTACATGCATGTCATCTAAATATGTAGATATGTGTGACGTGACCTACTGTATATCTCGTACCCAGTGATTAAGTGTGTACATCAGGTCTGTCTACCTGGCCCTTTCCTGTCCATGCTTGAAACCACAGAAGTCAGGAATAACATACCAGTCCTGTGTCCCAAAAGCTACTTGTAGGACTTCAGATGTGGACAATCATTGACTCCAAATGTGATATTAATATAATACAGACAGTATCAACACACAAAGATTGCTGTCACAGCCATGACAACATATGAGATGAAAAAATAAAACGTGGGGATTGTTTTTGTTATGCAAACAAATGCACAAACCAGGGATCATGTAGATGTCACATCCTATCAGCAGATCAGTTGTTATATGGCTTGTGACCTGGGATATATGGTATGTGGAATGTCCATCAGCATGTGTCCATGGGGGTGAGTACTCCCTTGTATGTAACACAACTACCGAGAATGTGCAGAACATCCACATGACAGGCCATATTACCTGCCTAGATCACAGCCTTCACCACATCAATATCTGAGTACAATGCACCCTTCCTCATGTCTCTCTATGCACATCTTCCCATGATGTGTAACTGAAGTATACCACCTTTGTTACTGTGAGCTGTCACACATCTACTTGTGCATACCTAGGTATTAGTTTTGTTGCATAAACATTACTGTCTTTTGGCACAGAACCCCCATCAATGTGTAATACCACATGCTTGTGTGATATCTGTTTCAGTCATGCACTCATGACATACACAGCTGTTTAATGACATTGATGGCATGGTTTACATTTGTGATGGTGCAGATTGTGCCATCTATATCTCTGCCATGCATGCCAGTCAAATAGCCTATAGTGATCATAATGTCAAGTGTGCCTCCTCACACCTCCTGCATATGTTAGTATCCGGAAAGTGTGTTTGATTACACTCATAGATTGCTGACATGTCCTAATAGTTGTACAAGTGTGCTGATGCAGAACCATCTATTCTCACTCAGAAACATACATGCTGTATCAGAGACATGGTTATTACCGGTGCTATTATTCTGATATTGTCCATGATTGTGTGTGATGCCTTTACTGTTGACCATGAGCCTTTATATGCATCCTACTTGTCGGAAGCCTCTGCTGATAATACAGGCATATTCAGGCAAACCAGTTTGCACAGCTGCACAATATGCACCCAAACCTAATTGTATTTAACATCCATGATATATGTCCCCTCCATTGGTCATGTCTGGATGCTTATATCACACAGACGGGTCTATATTATAAACATGAAAGCTCTAAATAATGAATACATCTACATCGACACATAATGGCTGATGTACAAAAACACATAATTGGTGAAAATGAAAACACCAAACATGTTTCATCAACAAACAGCGTCACGCAGGTATGCTCAAACAAATCAAATAAAATTGAATTAACACACTTTTGCAGTGGAGGGGGCAAGCCCCCCTGCAACTCCCATGTGGGGGGCTGCACCCTCAACACCCCCCTATTTAAATATACCAACTCTGAGTCTGCACTACAGTGGGGAGAAGGATATATTTCCTCATCCCACGATTGTGCTGCTGGCTAAGCAAATACATTCAGTGTTTTCATTTTTGCCAATTACGTATTTCGCTGTTTTTGTACATTGACCTTTATGTGTTGATGTACACGTATTTGCTATATGAAGCTTTCGGGTTTATTATATAGACCCCACACAGACATCCTCCACTGTTATGCCACCTTGTATGACAGTCACATCATATACATTCGTCACTACCGTCCTTATTGTGCCATGTGGAGATGTGATTAGCGTTCCTGCTGCAACTGTCTTCCTTTTACATCTCCTTATGTTTGGTACATTATAATGTTTCACCTGAACCCCTTCCTCATGTTCATCCCTAAACATTATCTGTGTGTCTCTATTCAAAAAACACACTTCCTATGACCATTTCTTATAAATGGCAGTTCGTGTACCCTTACAGATTATTGATGCAACTTGTACAGACTGCCTAGAATGGGATTCCCCAATACTCAACACTATATACACTGTCATATCCTGTGTCTGCAACATAATACATTATTATATGAAAAACCCTTTTGGTCCTTGTGGTATTCTATGCAATCCTGCTAGCCCAGTATGCTGGAGTGTACACATATACTGTCCTGTCCTAATACACTGTCCAGTCCTGTCCCCGCAACATAATACAGTAATATATGAAAAACCCTGATGGTCTGTATGGCATTTCAAGAAATCCCACTAGCCCAGTATGCTGGAGAGTACATATACACTCTGATGTCCTGTCCCTGCAACATAATACATCAATACATGAAAAACCCTGATGGTCCGTTTTGCATTCCAGGCAAGCCAGCTAGCCCAGTATGCTAGAGTGTACACATACACTCCGCCTACAGTATAAAACTTGGGATCATGTGGACAGTTCTCTCCTCACTGCCCAGTAGTGGGCAGTCACCTCATCATAAAGGGTTCTCTCCAGGAAAAAATAGGTCATTGTTCCTCTCTACTCGACAATCATTAGACCCATTATAGAGTGCAATGCCCCTTTTGGAATGTACCTCACAAGACATCTGCAGCAAGTAGAAAGGCCCCAGAAGTACCTCACAAAGAGGATTACTGGACTCAAACAAATGCCCTACACTGACTCTCAAAAAACTCCAGCTTTACTCCATAACATATCACCTACTCCGAAGTGATCTCTGCCTAACATATAAAGCTATGTCAAACCCAGAGCTGTTGGACATGCTACACCTAAAGAAATCCAATCCCTCTGAGCTACACACTCTAAGGACCTAAACCTTGTCACCACTATAAATAGGACATGCTGGAGGGATAGATTCCTGTCCCAGGGACTTCCCATACTCTGGAACAGGCTATCCATCTATGTCAAGCAAAGTTCTTCATTAGCACTCTTCAAGAAAAATCTTGATGAGTTGATGGGAAATAGGAAATACACCCTGGGGAACACTTCTGTGTCTCTGCTTGACAGTAGCACAGGAAAATAACTTTCTTGGGTAGCGTAAGCCAGGGAACCTTGTTGGCTATGCTTACATAGGCCCTTGGGCCGATAACCTAGTACCTACCTATGAACCTATGTTCACTTTCTACTGTTAAAGAAATGGATAGCTATGGTTCTTTACTAGTTCCCTCCTGTACATTCCTGCCTTGTTTTCCCTTTGTTCTTCCACCTTGTGTGCTCACTATTTCACCACTGTCCTATCTTCCCCATTTATTTTCTTTAATGCATTATTGCATGATATTGCACATCATGCACCAAGTGACACAAGGGTAATGCAAAAGTAGTTAAAAGTATTACATACTGCTGCATTCAAACCCAGTACCAGCTGGCCACATAAAGGAATGTATCACTGCATTAACTAGATTAACATGTGCTGCCACAGAGTGAGACTCAGTACTAACTGTCAGATTTGTTCTTCCCTCTGCTTGCTCCCCATTTCACCACATTCCTATCTACCCCATTTTAACACCTTTAATCTGGTCAAAAAATTGCATCATACACAAAACACATGAGTAGCAGAAAAAGCAATGGATCCCTTCACTTTTTGGGCTCCATGTTTGTGAGGAGGTGAGCATCACACTCCAAAGAGCAGCACCAGTGAGCAGAGGCAAAATGCAGCAACACAACACATGCAAACATTCATGTCATTGCATTATCACTCTGCAATGAAAAGTATTTAAAGTATTTTTTGGAACCAGTACCATCTGGGCCAAAAGGAATGCATCAATGCATTAACAGGTGCTGCCAGAGAGTCAGTTAAGCAGCAGGTGTATTTCAGACTCAATACTAACTGTCAGGCCTTAGCAATACAGCTCATGGTTGTGCACTGATTACCTATGTGCAAACGTTTGCATGTATGCACTTAGCTAATTATTGCACAAACCAGCTGCTCACATGAAAATGTTTATATTATGCTATATTACTGCTATTTACTGTCCATTTACTATATAAAATTACATGTGTAAACATTACAAACTGAGGGCCCTATCTAATATGTCACATATTTACAATACATCCATCTGTTACCCCCAAGCACTGCAACCCTGGTGTCTCAGTTTTCCACATATATCAACCACAGTACAAAATGCAATATCAATGTTGTATACCATCAATCTGGTAACATGCAAACTACAACTTTGGCCCATATGCCTAAACACTTACCTGCAAGGCTGGGAAGGAATCAAAGGGGCCAGAACCATCTCTCACTCAGAAACATACATGTGTATCAGAGACATGGTTATTACTGTATTATTCTGATATTGTCCATGATTGTGTGATGCTTTACTGTTGACCATGAGCCTTTATGCATCTACTGGGAAGCCTCTGATAATACAGGCATATTCAGGCAAACCAGTTTGCACATGCACCCAATAATTGTATTTAACATCCATGATATATGTCCCTCCATTGGTCATGTCTGGATGCTTATATCACCTGACGGTCTATATTATAAACATGAAAGCTCTAAATAATGAATACATCTACATCGACACATAATGGCTGATGTACAAAACACATAATTGGTGAAAATGAAAACACCAAACATGTTTCATCAACAAACAGCCACGCAGGTATGCTCAAACAAATCAAATAAAATTGAATTAACACACTTTTGCAGTGGAGGGCAAGCCCTGCAACTCCCATGTGCTGCACCTCAACACTATTTAAATATACCAACTCTGAGTCTGCACTACAGTGGGGAGAAGGATATATTTCCTCATCCCACGATTGTGCTGGCTAACAAATACATTCAGTGTTTTCATTTTGCCAATTACGATTTGCTGTTTTGTACATTGACCTTATGTGTTGATGTACACGTATTTGCTATATGAAGCTTTCGGGTTTATTATATAGACCCCACACAGACATCCTCCACTGTTATGCCACCTTGTATGACAGTCACATCATATACATTCGTCACTACCGTCCTTATTGTGCCATGTGGAGATGTGATTAGCGTTCCTGCTGCAACTGTCTTCCTTTTACATCTCCTTATGTTTGGTACATTATAATGTTTCACCTGAACCCCTTCCTCATGTTCATCCCTAAACATTATCTGTGTGTCTCTATTCAAAAAACACACTTCCTATGACCATTTCTTATAAATGGCAGTTCGTGTACCCTTACAGATTATTGATGCAACTTGTACAGACTGCCTAGAATGGGATTCCCCAATACTCAACACTATATACACTGTCATATCCTGTGTCTGCAACATAATACATTATTATATGAAAAACCCTTTTGGTCCTTGTGGTATTCTATGCAATCCTGCTAGCCCAGTATGCTGGAGTGTACACATATACTGTCCTGTCCTAATACACTGTCCAGTCCTGTCCCCGCAACATAATACAGTAATATATGAAAAACCCTGATGGTCTGTATGGCATTTCAAGAAATCCCACTAGCCCAGTATGCTGGAGAGTACATATACACTCTGATGTCCTGTCCCTGCAACATAATACATCAATACATGAAAAACCCTGATGGTCCGTTTTGCATTCCAGGCAAGCCAGCTAGCCCAGTATGCTAGAGTGTACACATACACTGTCCTGTCCTTGCAACATATGAAAAACTCTGGTGATCTGTGTGGCATTCTAAGCAATCCCACTAGCCCAGTATGCTGGGAGTACATATACACTCATGTCCTGCCCCTGCAACATAATACATCAATACATGAAAAACCCTGATGGTCCATGTTGCATTCCGGGCAATCCTGCTAGACCAGTATGCTGGAGTGTACACATGCACTGTCCTGTCTCGTCTCTGCAACATATGAAAAGCCCTGGTGGACCTTGTGGCATTCCATGCAATCCCACTAGCCCAGTATGCTGCAGTGTACACATACACTGTCCTGTCCCCGCAACATAATACATTAATATATGAAAAACCCTGGTGGTCCTTGTGGCATTACATGCAATCCTGCTAACCCAGTTTGCTATGCTGCAACTAAGTTCATTATCCATGTTGCTTTACATGGTTTCTTGGCTGCCATGAAGCTCTGCTTGCTTACGTTTCAAGACAAGCCATGGCATGAATATTCATTAAGTGCTGCTGCGTACAGCACAAACATGCAAACTAATGTAGGCTTCACACAAAGCCTACACGGAGATTACTGAATCCCAAGAATAGTCTTTTGTTGATGAATTATAATGCAAAATACTAATGTACAGTTCCTTCCCACTAAATATCCACTTTATTTGTCAACCATTTTCAAGCTATCTTGATAATTTGTATGCTTAAATGTTTCCTTTCTCATAAGTACTGAAAATTATTTTCCACACTTCCTAGTACAGTAAACTCTCAGTTAACTGGATCTCAAGCAACCAGAACTATCAAGCAACCAGAAGAAAATGGAAGAAATACAGTACTGTACGAACAATTCAGTTTTTCATGTGTTGCACTTTCTGTTCCCCCCTGCAGAAACATACCTTGCATTTTTAGAGATTTAGAGTTTTAAAAAGGAAGATAAAAATAAATTCCCACTCTCCCCAACCTGAGGACAAGTCAAACCAAACAAGTCAAATCGTTAAAATGTCAGCACTCACTCCATATTCACTCAGCTTGCTATATTGCACATTGTCTTTCTAATTCAAACCCACATCACACACATACACACACACACACACTCACACACACACACACACACACACATTTTACACCTTCTAATTCTTGGTCAAATTGCATCATACACAAAACACATGAGTAGAAAAACAATGGATCCCTTCACTTTGGGCTCCATGTTTGTGAGGAGGTGATCACACAATGAGCAGCAACAGTGAGCAGTGGCAAAATGCAGCAACACATCTCATGCAAATTCATGTCATTGCATTATCACTCTGCAATGAAAAGTATTTAAAGTATTTGGAACCAGTACCATCTGCCAAAGGAATGCATCAATGCATTAACAGGTGCTGCAGAGTCAGTTAAGCAGTGTATTTCAGACTCAATACTAACTGTCAGGCCTTAGTACAGCTCATGGTTGTGCACGATTACCTATGTGCAACGTAGCTTGCATGTATGCACTTAGCTAATTATTGCACAAACCAGCTGCTCACATGAAAATGTTTATATTATGCTATATTACTGCTATTTACTGTCCATTTACTATATGAAATTACATACAAACTGAGGGCCCTATCTAATATCTCACATATTTACAATACATCCATCTGTTACCCCAAGCACTGCAACCCTGGTGTCTCAGTACCTTTTCCACATATATCAACCACAGTACAAAATGCAATATCAATGTTGTATACCATCAATCTGGTAACATGCAACTACAACTTTGGCCCATATGCCTAACACTTAAGGCTGGGAAGGAATCAGCATGGATCATATCCATGGACATAGTTGACCTTCAACACATTTTGTTTTGTCAAGGGTACATCTTGCTTATTGAACCTTGTGAACTTCTTGGATACTGACCTGATGAAGGATAACAGGACAAAATGCCTATGTTGACTTATCCAAGGTTTGACACTATCCATTGTGTCATAGTGAAGATCTCTGATGTGAATTAAGCCACATAGAGGGATAGGCAACTCACTGACACACACTCAAAGATGGGGACTGCACCTCCACCAGTAGCCAATACCATTAGAATAAATGATCTGTGCTGGCCCTCAACTGTTTGCAGATTAGTTGAAGTGCAACCAATGGTAGAGTGGTTTACCCAGTTTGCAGATAACTGGTAAATGGATGTACTACTATAGAGTCCTCAATGATGGTAACATATTATGGAAAGCTGCCACAAAATGATTGGTAAACACATGGATTGAATAAGCAATGACTCATTGTCCCTTTGACAATGAAGTACGGTTAATATACATAGCACCTCTAAGTCAAAACAGTGCTGTGAGACTTAAACATGTTGATAGCAATCTTTACTTTTATGGCTATGAAGCCATAGCGGTGAGAACACACACACATTCTCAGTTGAAACTAGGCTAATGGCTTGGAGCTTTACAAGTGCCCAGTAATATATGAAAAACCCTGATGGTCTGTATGGCATTTCAAAAATCCCACTAGCCCAGTATGCTGGAGTACATATACACTCTGATGTCCTGTCCCTGCAACATAATACATCAATACATAGAAAAACCCTGATGGTCCGTTTGCATTCCAGGCAAGCCAGCTAGCCCAGTATGCTAGAGTGTACACATACACTGTCCTGTCCTTGCAACATATGAAAAACTCTGGTGATCTGTGTGGCATTCTAAGCAATCCCACTAGCCCAGTATGCTGGGAGTACATATACACTCATGTCCTGCCCCTGCAACATAATACATCAATACATGAAAAACCCTGATGGTCCATGTTGCATTCCGGGCAATCCTGCTAGACCAGTATGCTGGAGTGTACACATGCACTGTCCTGTCTCGTCTCTGCAACATATGAAAAGCCCTGGTGGACCTTGTGGCATTCCATGCAATCCCACTAGCCCAGTATGCTGCAGTGTACACATACACTGTCCTGTCCCATAACATAATACATTAATATATGAAAAACCCTGGTGGTCCTTGGCATTACATGCAATCCTGCTAACCCAGTTTGCTATGCTGCAACTAAGTTCATTATCCATGTTGCTTTACATGGTTTCTTGGCTGCCATGAAGCTCTGCTTGCTTACGTTTCAAGACAAGCCATGGCATGAATATTCATTAAGTGCTGCTGCGTACAGCACAAACATGCAAACTAATGTAGGCTTCACACAAAGCCTACACGGAGATTACTGAATCCCAAGAATAGTCTTTTGTTGATGAATTATAATGCAAAATACTAATGTACAGTTCCTTCCCACTAAATATCCACTTTATTTGTCAACCATTTTCAAGCTATCTTGATAATTTGTATGCTTAAATGTTTCCTTTCTCATAAGTACTGAAAATTATTTTTCCACACTTCCTAGTACAGTAAACTCTCAGTTAACTGGATCTCAAGCAACCAGAACTATCAAGCAACCAGAAGAAAATGGAAGAAATACAGTACTGTACGAACAATTCAGTTTTTCATGTGTTGCACTTTCTGTTCCCCCCTGCAGAAACATACCTTGCATTTTTAGAGATTTAGAGGTTTAAAAAGGAAGATGCAAATAAATTCCCCCTCTCCCCAACCTGAGGACAAGTCAAACCAAACAAGTCAAATCGCTAAAATGTCAGCACTCACTCCATATTCACTCAGCTTGCTATATTGCACATTGTCTTTCTAATTTCACACACACACACACACACACACACACACACACACACACACACACACACACACACACACACTCTCTCTTCAGCTTCTATAGGTTCATTGGTGTGTACTAGGCTAATGGCTTGGAGCCTTTACAAGCCTAGCCCATATAAATGTCCTGGCATTGTGCCACCCATCATTAGTTCTCAGTGCCTCTATCAAATAGAGCCACTGGAGTGATCCCCAGGGTGAACTTTTTATTTCCCATCCACTCATCAAGATTTCTCTTGATGAGGGCTAGTGAGGTGCTCTGCTTGACATGTATGGGAAGTTTATTCCATTGCATGAGCAGTCTCAGTCTCTGGGCAATGAACCTCTCCTTACAGCATGTTCTGTTGATTGTGGTAATGAGGTTGAGGTCTCTGGAGAGTGTGGTATGGAGGGATTGGAATTTCTAACAGAGCTGGGTCGGACATGGTTTTGTAAGTCTAGCAGAGATCGCCTCTTAGTAGATAATATGAGATAGGGAATAGTTGGATTTTTTGAGTCTGTCCATACAGGACAAGTGTTTAAGGCCTAGGATCCTCTTTGTGAGGTACTTTTGTGACCTTTCCAGTTGTTACAGGTGTCTAGTGAGGTACATGCCAAATGGGGCATTATACTCTATGATTGGTCTAATGAGGGAAGAGTAGAGAGAAATGATGACCTCTTTTTTCCTGGATGCAAAACCCTCAGTAATGAGATGTGCCACATAGGAGGATTTTCTGACCACAGTGGCAATGTGGTGGTCGAAGGAGAGGTTGCTGTCAACCTGTGTCCCCAGATCTCTTATAATGCCTTCAGTGTTCACTGGACTCCCATCAATGTGGTAATTAGTGGAAACTGAGTTTTTCCCAAAGGGGATGACGATATTTTTTTTGCATTAAGCTTAAGGCCATGGTTTCGACACCAGTCATTGGTCTCAATATGGTCTTTCTGTAGGATGTCTGCATCACTTGGGGTGTCAGTAATGGCTCTCAGCTTGCATTCATCTGTGAATTTGGTCAACCAGAGATCCTCCGTGTAAGCCTGGACTTCTGAGAAGTAGATACCAAACAGGAGAGGACCCAGGACTGATCCCTGTGGGACTCCACTCATGACTGGTCGGCAGTCTGACTTGGAGTCTGCTACTTTCACACTGTGGGTTCTATCTGTGAGCCAATTTGCAATCCACCTAATGATATAGGGGTTGATGCCTAGTTTGCTGAGGTTATCAATAATCCCTGAGTGAGGAATGGTATCAAAGGCCTAGGCCAGATCGAGGTAGGCTGTATGAACTACCTTACCTTTATCCACCGCTCTGGAGACTGACTCAACGAAGTCAACCAGGTTGAGAAGGCATGATCTACCTTTCACAAAACCAAACTGCATGGGATCTAGAGTTTGGAGATTCCCTATGTCATTGTTAATTAGGTCCATGATGATGCACTCCATAGCCTTAAATATCAGACTCATCTGGCTAATGGGGTAATAATTTCCATGGTCTGTAGTCACTCCTCCTTTATGGAGAGGGATGAGTGTAGTAGTGCGCCATTTGGTAGGGACAAGGCCTGAGGTGAGGCTGTGAGTGAACAGAGCACACAAATGTGGTTCCAGTTCACTTTGTAATTTATGTAGAACACAGCCAGGGATATTGTTGGGTCCCATGGAAGCTGTATCCTTGGCCTTAGACAATGCAGCTTCATCCTGTGCTGCAGTAATGATGGGTGCCTGGCATTCTTCTGGTATTGAGATTGGTCCTTTGGGGGGGGGGGATAAAGTTAGCACTGAATCTGTCAGCCAGTATGTTGGCAATATCTGTTGGCTCAGTGTAGGAGGTACCATTGTGCAGTAATTCAGAGCAAATCTGGGTATTGCCATAGAGATTCTTGATATAGCTATATAAGGCTTTGTGGTTGATTTTAGTGTCTGCCACAATTCTGCCTTCATAGCTGACTTTGGAGGTTTTGATGAGGGATCTCAACTTTTTTTGTGGCTAATAAGGGAACTTTTCCAGTCTTGGGACTTCACCTTTTTCTGCAACAGTTTCTTCTTTCTATTGTAGAATTTATTAATGGCAGGGGACCACCAGACTGTCTTCCTTTATCTGAAGGAGATTGTCTTGGTTCTGTTGGGTATGGCTAGTTCCATGCATTTATGTACATGCTCATACAGTGCACTGGTGTATGATTTGGTAGTCATGCATCTATTTTCCATTCGCATGGGTGCCATGAAGTTAGCCACCTCTGTTTTTTAGGAGTCCAAAGTCAACTTTGGAGAAGTTTTTCATGGTGGATACCTTTGCAGGGGATGTGGGTGAGATGTGGATTTCCATGGTGATTAGATTGTGGTCGGATCTAACCAGGGAGGAATTGACTATTGGTGTATAGCAACAGTTGCCCGTGTTAGTAATAACCAGGTCATACATGCATTCACTCACTCTTTCTCGGATCTCTTACACACTTTCTCTTCTGCTTTCAAACATATATTCAAGCACTCTTTCTCTCTCTCATCTCTCACATACATTCTCTTCAGCTTTCATACATCTCTCTGATCTCACACACAGTTGCTTCTGCTTTCATACATGCATTCACTCTCTCTCTCTCTTTCTCTCTATTCAATTCATTCAATTCCAATCCACTCAACATGCCACTGAAAACCTTTCCAAGTGCAATACTTTATACTGGAAATATAATTTTAAAATATTATTCCAGCCAGGTTTTTAATTACTATATTCCAATATTAAAATCAAATCAATACAGTGTTTATGGTATAGTATGATACAACAGGGTACAGTATTTGTCAGGTCTATTTTTAATAGTAACTCTCAAGCAACCAGAAACTACTTATCCAGAATCTACCAATCCCCATGGGTGCTGGTTAACAGAGAATTTACTGTAACTATTTCTTTATTTTTTTTTTCATTTTCTTCTTTTTCTTAACACCATCTGCTGCCATATTCTTGTTATCCTTACAATTCTCTTATTGAACTTTTCCCTTGTCTGTCCAGTCTTTGCATGTCCTTTCTTATCAATAATGACTACCTCTACCTCATTATTAAATTAGACCTGCTTTTTTTATTTGTTTGTGTTTGGTTACTGGGAAGATCCTACTGCAATATGCATGATCTTGTTTATTAAATGCTATGTGAGGCAATCCAAAACATATTTAGTGAGAGAAAAACATGCAATGAGATTACAGCAGGCCATCTGTGAGTACAAATGATAATTGATGTATAGTGATTACAGATTCAACATAGGCTGTATCTAGATGTGTGTGACAAGTAGTTGTCAGAGAAGGAAATGTCAAATAAGAGGGATCACAGCGAAGAATAAAGTAAACAGGGTTGATAGGTTATAGACGAATGGGAACAGATGTACAAGAAGAGAAGAGATCTCATGGTACATGTTGTCAGGGAGAAAAATAAATGAAATATATAAAAATCTAGAGGATTGATGGTAAAAGTGAGTGAGGGAAAGGTTGCATTACTACTCTGAATGATCAAGGCTACAGAAAACAAGAAGAGGTTAAGGATTCACATCAACAGTTAAGAATAGATCAACATTCTAGCACTACTGATGAGTACAGAAGATATGTGGTTTAAGAGAGGGACTAGTGTGTGTATTTGTGTGTCTGTCTGTGGGACGGGGGATTAACATGGCGCTGATTGTGGAAATTTTTGGAGACTGGTTAACCAGGAGATGATTGTAGAGATTTTTCTTGAAACTGTTTTGAGTTTGAGGTTGACAGAGTAGATAGTATCTGGTTCCAGACATTGGCCACATGGCATGAGTACAAGGCTTCATCATGTGCATTTCAGGCATTACCCTAGTAGGCAAAGGTATTTTTCTTCAAAAGGGAGCTCTCTTGTGGGACAGTAACACTTCAGTGAAAACTGGGAATGGCATTTGAATATTTGGTGAAGAATAGAGTGGGCTGTCTTCAGTTGGCTATATTGAAGATAGGTGGGAAATTCCATCCATTTTCTTATGCTAAGCAATACAGTGAGGAATTTTTCTAGGGAGATCAAATGCAAATTTTGCTATTTTGTTGTAAGATTGTCTTAGTGTTTGTTGTGGAGTAGTATGAAGGTTAGTGTCGACTGGTGCAGCCCAAAGTAAGCAAGGTATGAGGTAAGCATTGGATTTACCCATTTGGGCTTGTTCTGAGAAATAGGTTTTGGTTCTTTATTAGGTACCTATTTCTGATTACTTTTTATTTAATACATTGGATATATGCATGTAAAAATGCAATTTGTTTTCCAGAATTGCTTTAGGGAACTTGGTATTTGGGACACTATCCAAGATAATATTGTTGAAAGGGGGTAATGGAAAACTTAAGATGTGTGACAAGACCGGATCTATATATGGTAAGTGTGGCTTTTACCCTTTCAGCATTGAGTATTAGGTTATGTTGTACTAGTCAGAGAAGGATCGAGGAATATGATTTCTGGGTTTTGGCTTGCAGTTTGTTAATGTGTGGGGAACAGCAGACAAGGTTAGAGTTCTCTGCATACTGAATAAGTGAAAAGGGACCAGAATTGGTATATAGATTAGTGAAAAATATAACAGCAATAGGCCGAGTATAGAGCCTTGCGTGACACCTAGATTAAAAGGGAGGAGGGAGGCAGGAGGAGTATGCTGCATGTCACGTGACATATTGCATTCTGTTACATAAGTAACAATGGAAGCATTTGATTGCACTATTAGAGAGGTTGATATTAGTGAGCATATGGTAGAATGAGAGACTGTGTTAAATGCCTTTGAGAGGTCAAGAAAGATGGCAGAAACCAAAATATTGTTATTATGGTGTAGACTGATGTTATTATGGTGTAGACTGATGTTATTTATTAATTATACTAAGGCAGTTGTCCTGTAGTTAGGACAAAATCCATGCTGGGAGCTACATAGTAGGTTTGGGTATAAAAGGTACTGTATTAATTACGAGTGAACAAATCTTTCCTATATAGTTGACAGCGGAGACAATTAGCCTAAATTTAGTAAGACTGATAGATCTGCCACCTTTAAATGGATGCAATTTGTAACTTTGCTTCTATATTTTGGAAGCTTGGAATTTGATTATTGACCCATTGAGGAGTATGGTTACTGGGACTGCTATGGAATCTGCAGCTAGTTTGGTGAATTTAACGGGAAGACTGTCAGTTGCTATAGTTGCTGTTTTAAGCTTAAGGCGGAGATTTCTGATGGCTGTAGTTGACAGAGATTATTTTTAGAAAGCAGAAGTCAGCAGGATTGCAGTGGAATCGAGTAATAGGGTTAAGTTACCACTATTACTATGAAGAAGGTATGCTAATGGAGTGAACGTTAAAAGAAAAAAGATATTTTGTAGTCAGAATTATTGGGCATAGGGCTAGGTCAGGGTGATTTGCCATGATTTAGGAGATGGTTAAGTGATGCCCTCATTAATTATTTTCATATGCCTTTTTCAGCTGCCTTTTCCAGTATTTTGTAGTTGCTTCACTTTTTTTCTCTGTTCATCTTCCGTCATAGTTGTTTTGGCTCTCTTTTAAGAAATATATTCAGAGTAATGTTTATGGTAGACTACATATAGTATCACAATGAACTGAATAATTATGCTTCCCTGTTATTTTTTTTAAATAAAGATAAACTACATCAGCTGCATGCAGTTACTAAATGCAAAGTTCTTCCTGTTTTTGAAATTTCCTTGTTTATCTTTTGTCTTTGAAATAAATAGAGTTGCAAGGCCATTATTTTACTAGCTGGGTTTTTTTTTTCTGTATTTTACTTTGCTACTGGGTGGTCCTGGAGAACAGAAAAAAACAGCATTGTCACCAGAATAGCTTAAAAACTTTTTTAACACCATATAATACTGCAATTAGAGCTATTTCCAGTTTCTTAGCCCACAAGAACACTACTGATCCATTGTTGCAGCTAGCAAATACTGCTGCAGTTAATGGAACAAGTCTTGATAATGCATCCTTTCATTTCTGCATCAAGACTGTAAAAACAGTCTTATTTTTTTTCTTTTTTAAATGGAAAACCTGTCGCTTAAGTATTGCAGATTTGGATGGCAAAATGTAGCATAGATTAAAGAGTAATGTGTTCCCATAGAATTTAAAACTTTGACAATCCCAAATTCTGACAATAAAACCAGAGTTTTTTTAAGTGATGGTAGCCCTTTAGCCCTTATCTTTAGTTTATATTAAATTATACCATGATGAAAACTGATTTAGAATATATTAAGAGTGAAGAGAATGTGTATACATGTTGATGCAGTGCTAACATTTTATTTTTTTCTAGGTGAATTTCTCAAAGTCCTTTTCGGTTTCTAATAATAAGAAATAAATTAACCCCCTTTCTATGTCAGGGTATGATTAAAGTTCATGAAATTTGTTTTGTTCAGTCTTTGATGTTTCCCCGAAGTGCTTTTTGTAGCACCCACAATGTGCCCAGAATTAATTTCTTCTGTAATAAGTACAACTGTATTTTTTTTTATTAGACCCTTTGCTGCTACTATTTATGGAACTAAGTATCTTTCTTCCACATTACTATCATTTCTGCATGGACATCCTGTCACTTTTCTAACTTTGTGCCTCTCTGTACATAAGACATTGTAATCCCTGTGTGTAGCAATTTAAATGATCAATGCTATTTTTGTCTTTTTTCATGGACTACTTTGTCTTGTTTTCTCGCATCTGTTTTTTTTTTTACTGCTGGCAGAGGGTGATCCCATGTGTTATAAACTTCATTTTCTACAATGCTTTGTGGTTCTTGTTTCCAGTGCTCCTCAGTTACTTCAGTATTGCAATATTTGCACAATCCCCAGTGCAACAGTCTTGCCTCATTATTGTGCCTTTCAGTATGCAGGCCCTCAGCCATGTATATCATACCCAGTAACAATATGTGCAACTGTTTCCAGTTCTGTTTTGCAGAACTTGAATTTGTCTGTTTCTCCCACATTTTCAATGAACTTTGTAAACCAGCATGTGTGTAATGTATAACCACAAACTGGACCAGCTACAGTAGTTGAACCAGTTTATTCACAATACAAAGGTACAAAAGGTAAAAACATTGCCAATAAAAACTTCAAGAAATGTACTTCATGTGTTAAGTGCTTTCTTCCCATAAAATATGGGACTTCATCAGAACAAACTGAATTACATACCCAGCCACTTAAATACATTTTCTCTCCACCCTTAATTACATTCCATTATCCATCAATTAATTAATGTTTTAAAGGGATACAGACTCTCATACATACTTCCTAGGAAGTCTAAAACTTCAATGTTGAATTAAAAATGATGAATAAATGAATGGAGCATAAAAATGCCATAATATCTACATATCGTAATGTGTTACTTACACATTCTATTAGTTACCCCATTATGTTCCTTTACCTGGATAATATGTAGCATCCAACTGCAACTGCCATCTTAACTCACATAAATTCAGGAATAAATCCAGCATTCTTCCTTGTGCATCTTTAACCACTTGTTGTAAAACTAAAAACTTAAATTCATGACTAGGGAATTCCTTCTGATGTTTACTAAGTGCATTAGTCATTTTACATTTTTTCATATCTGTTAGATGCTCATACATCCTGTCCCTTAAGCGTCTACTGTTTTTCCCTATATAAAATGTAGTACAGCCCTGGCACTTGGCCATATAGACCACATTGGTACTATTACAATAGTAATGTCCCTTAAAAAATATTATTTTTCCATTTAAAAAGGAAACATTTCTCCTGTCTCCAAAATGTAAGGACAATATGGGCACATACCACATTTACACTTGCCTAACTTCCTATTTCCATGTCCACTATTGTGAAAACCTTCCAGTATATTTTTTAAGGATCTATCCTTCCTATACACTACTACAGGTTCTTTACCAACCTTGTTGCCCACCACTTGATCAAACTGCAACATTTCCCAGTTGTTCTTTATAATTTCAACCATATAATGTGAATCCAAATTGTAAGTTGTGATGAAACTCACTCCTTCCCTCATCCTGCTTTTTTTCCACATAACTGTACCTCCATTCTAATTTCCTCCTAATAATGGTTGATACACACCATCCTGTCATTTTTTCACAATCTCATCTTTGATTTTTATTTAAAAGTGTTTCAGGATAACCTCTCTTTACAAACATTCCCATAATGTGTTCTATCTCCATCACAAAATTGCTATCCCTGGTGATCATCCTGGCTGCCCATAGCATTTGTCCCTTAACAATGGACTTTTTCTGATGGTATGGGTGCCAGCTTCCAAATTCCAAATAGGAATTTGAAAATACTGGTTTCCTGTAGACCATAGAATACAATCTTGTTCTATCACATTCTCAGGTCCACATCCAAATATGATATACTGCTTTTACTATAAGTGTATGTAAACGTCAGAAAGTCCCCTGTCAAATTTATATACTCTAAAAAGCTCTTTAACTGGGCCTCTGTCCTTTTCCACAATAAAAAGACATCATCCAAAAACCTGGTGTAGTACTCAATACAGTGCCAATATTCACTTACCATCATTATCTCTTATGCTCAACATAATTTGTAAAAATGGGGACACATGCAGCCTCCATTGCTACACTTGTTTTGACTGGTTTGTTGTATTGGCCCTCAAAATACAAAAAGTTGTTTTTTAAAAACTACTTCCATTAAGACAATGTATTTGTTAATTTGGCCTTGGTCATAAATTCCAGTTTTGAATAATTGCACCTCTAACCAGCTAAGACCTTGCTCATGGGGTATCACGGAGAACAAGTTACATACATCAATAGTGACTAAAATCATTTCTTCCCTTACATGAATTTTATTTGTTTTCTAAAAATTGCCATGAGTCTTTGCATATGTAAGAAAATACTTTCAGCCCTTTTTGCATTTGTATGTCTAAATACTTACTAATAAAACATGTTTTTGATATCATTCCATCTATTATGGGCCTAAATTTTACATCTCTTAACCCATCATGTACCTTAGGTATTGCCAAAATATTGGATACCATCGGGTAGTCATTCCTCATGTAACTGTATTTGTCCTCATTTATTTGTCCCTGATACAACATGTCTTCAAGCATTAAGTCCACTTTCTTCTTCATTATATGTATTTCATTAATAGAACTTTCTACATATTACCCATCTAATAGCAGTATATTAATTCCATTGGAATAGTCCCCCCTAGCCATTATTACTATACCATTCCCTTTGCCGGGCTTCATTATGCATATACCCCTATCATTTATCAAATCATTCAACACTGTTTGTTCATCTTTACTCATATTCATGTTAATACATCCAGGTCCCATTCTAAATGCCTTTCTAAAGTCCCTCTTACATTTTTTTCTCATACATTCCTATTATGTTGTTAATAGGTGGGTTAAAAGTACTTGGATTTCTTAACTTAAAAAATATTGGTATTATAAACAGATGCCCCATTTGTATCATTGAACAACACCTTTAGGTTCAGTTTACGGGTAAACATTCTTAAATCAATTATTGCATTAGCTATATTACCCCTCCTACCTGGAACAAATGTAAGCCCTTTGGCCAACAGGTTTGCATGCATACAATCTATAATTTTACTGGAATAATTATAAACCTTGAAGTCTGCTGCTGAATTTATAACTATATGTGGTTCATCAAACCTTTTGCTTGTTATTCTATCATTTTCACCTAATATGGCATCCAAACTGTTTAAACTTTTTAGTTGGTCCACCAACACACTTGTTTCATCATTCACACCATCAGATACCTCACTATTAAAGTATGTACTCACATTGTGAGCATTGGCAGCCTTTATTAAACTTTCATCTTTTGGTTTCAATTCACCTCCCCTTAACCATTCCTGTATCAAATCCTAATTGACATTTGGTTGTTCCTGGAAATCTCTGTATGTGCCACAATATTTATGTTTTTCCATATTTCTTTCCTTCTCATCTGATCCTTCTCCTTATATTCCTTCTTTTGTTTTTAGCACATTCATTTGCTATCTGATTTTTGTCTTCCTGCTTGACACAGAAGTGCTTCTGATAAAATAAGCAGAGAGGTCATCTTAGACCTCATCTCCTCGTGTTGCAAAACTTTCACTAAATTTGGATCTAATGAGGTCAGCAGATATGTATGCGTTTGACTAATGCAGACCTATACATGTAATCAGTTTCATGGAGGTCCATACCTCCATCAGAATGAGAAATATATAACCTTGGTGTTCACAGATTTTTATATATCATTTTACCATGAAACATTTTTCTTGTTTTCCTGACATATGATCCAATACCTTTTGAGGCCAGTCAGTCACCCCAAAATTGTAACTTAGAAAAGGAAGAAGAAACAGATTTATAGCTGGGATTTCATACCTAGATATCAAGGTTGTTTTCAGTATTAGTTTTAGCCTTCTGAAGTATTCCTTGCTGAATTTTATTTGCATTTGTTCACATTTTATTGACTATCCTTTATCAGTTCCCAAATATTTATATACTCCCTCCTGCTCAAGTTCCTTTATATCACATTCCTGTCCCAGACTTATATTTTCTTAGTAATGCAGCTTTCCTGCTTTAAACATTGTTTTTGCACAGTTAACAAGACCAAATGAAATTATTGTAGCATCTGATAAAATTCTAGCCACTTGCAATACTGCTTTCAACTCCTTATCTGATGAACTATACAGTTTTAAGTCATCAACAAAAAGATAATAAATAATTAAACAAGGTTGTTTTCTGGGAGCCAAATTGTAACCATGGCCTATTCAGTTAAGTAAACAGTTCAATGGAATAAGAAAAGGACAAAGCATCTGCAGTGACAAAGAAGCACCCCGGAATATCCTCCTTTGAATTTCTATCCCTGGGAATACTAATTTGCCCTTTGTCATGGTTTAACTGAAAAGTGGTTTGCCACAGTTTCCTTGTCACTGTAATGTAACTGAACAATGTAGGGCATATCTTATAGATCTGTAAGCATTCCTTTATCTATGAATGTGGGATGCTATCAATTGCTTTTTTGTAATCTCTCCATGCTATACTTAGACTCTTCCCCCTTTTACAATTCTCTATGATGACTTTTAGCAACAGATGAGCTTTCATTTAATTTCATATGTCTTTCTTTTGTTATTTTTTGTTCTATTGCCACAACTGAGTTACTTAAATCACTATAAATTCTGTCTGCATCAATTGCAGTATATCGTTTGTATATGTCCTCACCAGAGCCTTATTACATTGTGTTCACTAACAGATACCTGTATATATACTGCAAATACAATAATAAATACCATCAAGTTTTTGATAAATGTAATTAAAATCTTATTATACTGTAGCACTCTCTGTAAATAGCTGTATATATATATATATATATATATATGTATATGTATGTATATACACACACATATATATATATATATACATATATATATATATATATATATATATATATACATATATATATATAAATAATCCCCTGAATTCACTAATCTTCAGTGCAGGACTAGCTTAGTCCTGCACAGAAGCACCTGTGTAGGAGGAGGATGGCAGCTTGCAATGCATATTAATGAAGATGCACTGCCCGACCTCCTAGGCTTACACGGAGAATGTACATGTGCAGGGGGCATGTCTATGAGCAGAGCTCTCAGAATAAACACACCCCTGCAATGAAGAACAGCACAAAGTGGAAATAAATGAGCAAGACCGCTCATAGGTGTCCACATATCCCCACCAACAGTCTCCCATGCGTACAACAGCAACAGGACATAAAAATCAAAAGAAGGAACCCCTTTATGTTTTTTATTAAACTCCGAGTACAGCTAACCGTAGGTGCGTGGGTGTGCCCATTGCTTAGCTACAGTTAAAGCAGCTTAAAAGGCTGAAGAGGATAACAAGAAAGATATATGCAAATGAAGCAGTACAGCAGTAGTGTAGGTGGTAGAGCAGTTGCCTAACAAGCAGGCATTCCCAGTTCGAGTCCCACTGCAGCACAGTCTATTTTACATGGCAAAGCATGGTATAACCAATATTTTTATTGCAAAACCCACTAAACAACATATATTTATGAACTGGAGTACTGCAGGAAATGCACATGTGAAGAGTCAGTGTCATAATGAAAAAGGCAGTAGTAAGCAGGTGTAATCACAGATAAGCAGCAGTAAGTATATGTAAGCACTAGTAAGCATGTTTAAGTGTGTTTGTGCAGGGGTAAGCATTGCCTACACAGATTAAGCAAAGTAGAAGCTAACTGAGTTTATGAAACTATAACCTGAAATAAGCAGTGCTTACCACCACGCAAACCTGTGCAAACCCGCTTACAACTGCTTTAAAGTGCGTTAATTACTCTAACCAATGGGCCTTTGTCTCCTCAGCAACAAAATAAACAGCCATGCAGATCTCGAACCCAGGACCCTATACACCATAGTCCCAGTAGCTATCCATCAAGCCATCACAGAAGTGCAAAAGAATGAGGTAGTAGTAAACATGTCTTCACCATAGTATAACCAAACTGAACCTGTGAAAGGCATCAGTATATAGTCATATGTGCCATAACTGGCTACAAAACATAAAATATGTGAACTGGAGTGCAGCAGTAAGCCCAGAAGTGAGGTGTACTTGTAATAGAGTGTTGAAGTCCCCAGTAAAACACAAGGACCCCACAGAGTGTACATACACATCAATCAGGGATTCTAGGCATACATATAAGGTGTAATGAATAATAACACAATGCCAAAAATGCATTATAATGAATGTCTACTGTAGGCAACACCAAGCATTGCACAGGCCAGCTTAGGAGGTGTGAGCAATGTGTACACCAGCTAATTCTCTGTGCCCAGTGGTATACCCCTTTAAACAATGCCAACCTTAGGTAAGCAGGTTTGCCCATAGCTTAGCCTTTTCAAAACAGGCACACTTACCTTCAGACTTTAGCACTCCAATTGTTCTCTTCAATCTTCTTCTTCTTTTGGATCCACCCGCTCCGTTCACCCTGTGGGCTCACTCCACTCCTCTACCCTGCCCCCAATTCCCACCTGCCCCAGGTGTCCTACACTTATCACCTTGCCACTCCCCCTCATCTGACACCACTCCCACTCATCAGTATCAATCAGCATTGATTGATTCCAAGATGGCCGCCAGATAGGAAGCATATACATCAGCCTGCTCTCAAAATATATATCAATCTAACCAAATCACTGTAGCTACTATATCAATAGATCACAAAAACCTTTTAAAATAACATAAGAAAACTCCAAATTTCACTTACCTGCTTTTTTTTCTGGAATAGAAAACAATTTTAAACCAATAATCTCCAAAGTATAGTAGCATGGTGGTGACTCTGGATACATGTGCTTGGGCCCGCCAGTCTGGAAATAAGCTGCCTAAACAAATAAATACAGAAGAAAATCCAATCAAAATGGAACAAATGGAATCTCAGACTACTAAGACTAGACTTTCTCTCATCAGCTCTCCGGAAAAGGAATCTTCTTCCAAAAGGCATAAAACAAACTACATTCTAAAGCAAATAAGTAAGCTCAAAAAGCTAAGACTGACCAACCATTCACATTAGAAGATTTCAAGGAAGCGCTGCTTCCCCTTCAATCAGAAATTCAGGCATTCTCTACAAAACTAACATTTGGAAATAATCTGGAACACATGATGGCAAGAATGGAGCAAATGAAGCCAAAACTTTAAACAATGAAATAAATATACAAGAACTACAAAAAGCTGTTTCAGAAAGAGACACCACCATTACAGAAATGAAACAGAAAATCATCGACCTAGAGGCAAGAGCTAGACAAAATAACTTACTAATTAGAGGCATACCTGAGAAATTTGAACAGTCACAGCTCCCTGGAATTGCAAAAGAAATCATGGACACTGTGCTGGACAATAAAGACCTGTCTAAAACGACAGCAATCGAGAGAATACACAAGGCTCTAAGGAAAGCTCAAACACCTGAAACTCCTAGACAAGTCTATGTCAGAATCCTAAATGCCGAGCATGCACAATCTATAATTGTTAATGCCAAAAAGAAGAAAAACATTTCCTGAAATGGCTATAAAAATCACAATAGCACAAGATCTGCCTCTTCCAATTAAGCAGTCAAGACAAGCTTTATCTCCTTTCTGTAGCTACCTCCTAAACAAAAACATTAAATTTCAAATGAAATATCCGGCTACTCTCTGCTTCCAACATAACGTCAGTTACTCTGTTAAAACAGCTCAAGAAGCTAAATCATCATTTTTGAATGCGTTTAAAGATATACCCACTAATATAGCTTAAAGTTAACCCTTTCAGAATGACTCTTAATCATCGATGATTGTTTGCCATACATTACAAATGTTCTAGTTGTAAAAATTGAGACAGAAACTTGCCCATGACAAAATTGTATCTATTGTCTCAGAATTCCATTTTTGGGCCTATACTACAAGCAAATATTAAACTTGTATCGTCTGACCTTGAAATCACGTCCGGGTCACGATGCTGCGTCAGTTCACAAAACAGCTCTAAGGGCAACAAAGCTAACAATCCTTCTAGCTTGTCAAAATAACAAAGAAATAAATAAAGAAATACCTAATTTTCTTTAAGCACAAATAACAGCAAAGTTGAGAAATGAAACCTATCACACATAAGAAGAATACACTCCTAATACCAACCCGATGGATGCATCATTTGCCAAACTGTATGCGATGACAGTTCTAATCCTGCAATCGTTCTTCAATCTCAGACAACGCAATGCAAGCTACATACCCCTGAAATTTGCTATGTAACAGCGGGAATGTTAGCATAACATCGACCTAACATGCAAAACAACCGAAGGAATCTGCTAAACATTACATACCTGGCAAGATTAGATGAGGAGCGTTTTTCTCTGTTCCTGACACAGTGTCATCTGTGTGAACTAACCCCCAGAGATATGAGATACTGCCGGAAAGCGGAATCTAATCCTTTTCTCAGAATTTTATCAACTAAAGTGCACAGAATGCGTATACTAGGAAGTGAAGATGAGGCATTGCATGTCTGAAGGTCAAGGGGAGGAGCCTTCACACAAATAGTGATGAGCTGACAGTCCTTTATGTAAATGCAGCTTTGTTGGCCCTGTTTGCTGTGATATACTTCGCCCCTAGACTCTAGGGGTTCTTTCAGCCGCCAGATGTAGTTTCTTAACTCAAATAAACCTCAACCAGATATCAGTTCCTTGTCATTTGCTTTCTAATTTTTAAAAGATTGTAACACCAGATTATGATATCAGGACTACTAAATAAGACACATACAGCCCAGTTTCTGTGAAAACTCATTAAATAATGACCCCTACTATATGCTATTGGATGTTCCCCAATCGCAGGTTACATGTTATTCATTCTGTCCTTTCATCATCACTCTTACCAATCTAAAACAAACATGAAGCAATATGACAGGATAATTTAAAGGGGTTAAATATATAAAGAAGGGCAGCACATTTCTTAGAGATAAAAGCAAACACTTATGGGCAAGGTTTGCAGTAAGAGACTTGGCACACTTTTGTCATCCTTAAGTTTTTTATCTTTCATGGTTCAGTACAAAAGTTTCAGCCTTATAGCTTTTGACTCAGTTAACCTTTAGGGTGTTAGCGCTGCCTTTAGCAAGATACTATTGAATGTAAAGGTAATAAAATATCTCAAGGAACATAGTTTCCTGACATCATCTACAGTAAGTACATCTTCTTATACCCTCCTATGAACACAGTGTCTTTTCTATAATGGAAAAAAATTAAGTGATGCTATGATGTTACTTGAAGAAAGACTGTTAATGGTACAACCTATAGAAAATATTTGATGAAGCTTATCAGTTTTATGTAACATTTTCATACTGATGTTAATTGTTATATATTACGATCTCTTCACTAGTATTGCTATTGACTTTTAGTGATTTAGTTCTAATAGTGTGTGACATCTAATGGCTGTTATTATTGAGGTCAGTATAAATACTATCAATTTCAGTTTCTCTGCAAGCTCATTACATCTGGAGAGATGTTTCCACATAACCCTCTAGGGTGAAAATGGGGAGAGTCCTAGTTATACTAGCAAAGAACTAAACTTATTCATTGAACAAGGGATGAAGGTCTATCTTAAATACAGACTCTAACTCTCAACTATGGGGGATAAAATCTCTGCGGAATAGAATTTTAAAATATTAAAAACATAAACTTAACCCCTTAGGTTACCTGGCCGGGGAAGTGGTCTAAGAACACCCTTTGGATAGAGCTAAAATCTCTTTCAACTAATAAATAAAATTACTATAACATTAAATAGTTATTACAAGCTAATGCAGGCAAGGAAGTAAGTAAAATGCTAATTATCTGATGGATCTTAGAATGACAAGAGAGGTTTGTATTATAGTTTGTTGTGTACATAGTTTTATAATAACTCTTACAGATAATAGAAGATTGTGGATACGCATGGGGGGAGGTCTGCAAGGGGTGGGTTGTCACTCATTAATCCCAATACTGTTGTTAATATCTCAATATAGCTTACATACCATAAACTTAACATATCATCATCCCTATAGAAGGACTAAATTACACCTAAACCATCACACCAGCATACAAATTGTATTGTCAGTAAAGACGGCATGATACTACTGGAATCATGGAATGTTAAAGGTCTCCAAAATAGAAAAAAGAAGTTAATTTTACACTTAATTTATAAATCAGAAGCTGAAGTAACGCTTATTCAGGAAACCCACATGACCACAGCTCAATGGGAGAAGGAAGCAAATAAGAAATGGGTTAAATTAATTATAGCAGCGGGAAATGATACTGCATCTAAAGGGGTAGCAATAGTAGTTAAATATTCCTTCAAAGGCACTATAAAAGCAAGCGACAGTGATCCCAATGGCAGGTGGTGCTACTTAGTATGTTCCCTTCCACCCTTCCATGAAAATATAGTTATCCTTAATGTCTATGGTTCTTGTATATACCAAACTGCTTTTATTTATGATATATATTCAATTTTAGAAAAATTCCCAAATCATTTATATCTACTAGGGGGGGACTGGAATATGATTAACAGACCTGAACTTACCAGAACGAACAAAGAAAATAAACAACCTGTGGACTTAACAAATCTTATAAATGAACTAATAGAAGATTTTAATATATTTGATCCTTTCGAACTGTTCAGACAGGACTCTGCAATCAGTAAATACACATTCTTTTCAACATCCCATAAATCATGGTCCAGAACAGATTTTTTTTAATCTCAACCAAGTTCAAAAAATTTGAAATAAAATACTATGCGGATCCCAGAATCTTTTCTGATCATGCAAAGATCAACCTAAAAATAAATGAGACCAAGTCAAACACAAAAGAGAAATATGTAATAAATTGGACCCTGAACCACAACCTCTTGAAAAATAAGGAAATCTGCCAAGAAGTGACAGAATTACTTGACCAAACTTGCAGTAACTTAGCAAAAACAAATATCCCATTTGATTTACAGTGGGCAGTGGCTAAGGCAACACTCAGAGGAATATTAATACAAAAAGCATCAATACTCAAAAAACAAATCAAATCCCAAGTTGACAATCTAGAACTTAAGCTAAAAAATCTTGAAATACAAATGCAACAAAAACAATCTCCGGAGCTTGAGAAGCAGGTCATTGCTACACAAAAGCAACTACAAGAAGCACAAATGAACCAGCTCTCTCTTATTGAACTTAGGCTATTACATAGATATGCTGAATGGGCCCAAACCCCCTCTAAGGTCCTAGCCAGAATAATCAATATAAAACCTCCCTCTTCCAAAATAAAATAAATTAAATATAATAATAAATTGACTCAGATAAGGACATTATAAAAACCTTTGAAGAAATATATCGTGAGATATATGGCCCACATCCTCTGGAAGATGAAATAGCATCCAGCATGTTTTTAGATGAACTGCATTTCCCACAAATTAATGATACCCAAGTTAAGCTTCTTAAACAACCAATAACTACTGAAGAAATATCTTTAGCGATCAAGAAAATGAAATTGGGGAAATCCCCAGGCCCTGATGGCTATACATCAGAATTCTATAAAGCTTTTGCAAAGCACTTAGTCCCTATTTTACTCAAAGTATATAATCACATAATAAAATATGGGGTTACAGATTTATACATAAACAACTCTAAAACTATTTTCATCTCAAAACCTAACACAACTGGCCTTAACCCTAATGACTATCGCCCAATTACATTAATTAATCTAGATATAAAAATACTAGCAACAGTATTGGCACACAGATTGAACAAAGCACTACCCTCTATCATATCATCCGAACAGTTAGGTTTTATGAAAAACAGACAAGTCTGGGATAATATGCCAACAACAGAAGCAATGACAAATATGACAGCTAAAGACACCTCCCCTAAATACACATTATCTGTTGATGCATAAAAAGCTTTCGACCGAGTTAACTTAAACTTCTTGTTCAAGGTTTTAAAATGCTTTGCTCTTCCCGAAGAATTTATAGCTATGATTAGAGTCTTATACAATAAAGCTACCACCACACGACATATAAATAAAAAGAACTCGCATCCTGTACATATAACCAACGGAACTAGGCAAGGATGCCCGCTTTCCCCATATCTTTTTAACCTCTACTTAGAAGTCCTCCTTCTAAAGTTAAGTCAAAAAACATTTAACCATTCTATCTACATCTCAAAGACTCAAATTAAATACACGGCATTTGCTGAAGATCTCAACATTTATTTTCAACATCCCTCCACTGATCTTGTTAAATTTAAACTCGATTGACAAGTTCTCGGCAATCTCAAATTATGCTATGAATCCCAATAAATCAAAAATATTCCTGTTAAACCCTCTTAACCATAAGGAAATTTTCTTCCCAGAGTCAAAGATTAAAATAGAATATTCACTCAAATATCTAGGTGTTACCTTTATCCAGCCGCATAAAGAAATTATAAAAGAAAACCTCTACATAGTTTGGTCAAAAATTACAAAAGATTTGGACAGATGGAGGGGCCTAAACCTCTCCTGTCTATCCAAGACATCAGTCATAAAAATGAATATTCTCCCCAAAATATTGTGCCACTTTCAAGCGGTTAGCCAAAGTGTTCCAAATAAATTATTTTCCAAATTGAAAACACTGGGTAATTTTATATGGCACCCGAAGAGCATTAGAATTAGTTACAAAAAACTAACACTACCTAAAGAAAGGGGTGGCTTGAGTCTTCCTGATTTTCAGACATATCATATTATCAGAGCTAACCACATTATGCGCCTAACCCAATATGAACCCTCTGATACTTCCTGGAATCCCCTTTGGATAAAAATCTATTACCAGAATCTAAGTACCCTTAACATTAACTCAAAAGCTATTCCTTTCCTTAGCAACAAAACCCTAAGAAATTTCAAAGTACATCCCGTAATAATCAAAAATGTAACATGTTTTCAAAAGCTTGCCGCTTCTTTAAACATAAGGAATCCCTTAATTATGGCTCAACCAATACACATGAATCCTGAAATTAAATTAAATAACAAAATGCTAAACCTAGAAAACTATCCAGAGATCAAAAGCTGTACAATATGGGACTTTCAGTTAAAGGATCAACCCCTAAGCCATATTGTAAATGTCTTGGCACCAACTAAAAAATACCGATTAATCATTAACCAAATATAGGTTCATAGGTTCATACTAGGCTATCTGCCCTAGGGCATTTATAAGCCTAGCCAGAGTATGTTTGGCTTTCGCCACACATTTTAAATTAATTTTGCTATGCCCTTTTTCGAGGTAAGTATACTGTGCCTCTGTCTAACAGTGACACAGAAGTGATACCTGGGGTAAAGCTATGATCTCCCATCCACTCATCAAGATTCCTCTTGAAGAGAGTAAATGAGAGACTCTGCCTAACCTGGACTGGGATTTTATTCCAGAGTGAAGGGAGCCTCTGGTTATGAATCTGTCCCTCCAGCATGTCCTATTTATTTCAGTGCTGAGGTTCAAGTCTCTCAAGCACGTAGCTCGATGGGATTTTTTTGAGGGGCAGCATGTCCCTTAATTCTGGGTTGGACATGGCTTTATATGTCAGGCACAGATCGCCTCTGAGCAGGCGGTATGCCACTGAGTAGAGCTGGAGTTTCTTTAACCGGGCAGCATATGGCATCTGTTTGAGCCCTTTGATCCTCTTGGTGAGGTACTTTTGGGGTCCTTCCAGTTGCTGCAGGTGTTTGGTAAGGCACATCCCAAAAGGGGCATTGTACTCGATAATGGGCCTGATGAGGGATGAGTAAAGAGGCACGATGACCTCCCCTGATCTAGATTTGAATCCCTTCATGATTAGGTGGGCTATATAAAATGTTTTTCTAACCACTTTGGCCACGTGGTTGTCAAATGAGAGATTGACATCAACTTGGGTCCACAGGTCCCTAATTACTTCTTCTGTACTTAATGGATTACCACCTATGTGGTAATTTGTGGGCACTTTGTTTTTCCCAAAGGGGATGACTATACACTTTTTGGTGTTTAGCTTGAGGCCATGGCTCTGGCACCAGTTGCCTGTTTCTATGAGGCCCTTTTGGAGGATGCTTGTGTCAGCTGGAGAGTCTATTATGGCACCCAGTTTGCAGTCATCTGCGAACTTGGTCAGCCACAGTCCTATGTAGGCCTGTACCTCTGAGAAATATATACCGAACAAGAGAGGTCCCAGGACTGAGCCTTGTGGGACGCCACTTGTACCTGGTTTGGAGTCTGACATGACTCCAGCAATTCTAACCATGTGGGTTCTGTCCTTGATTCAAAACACTGTGCTATGCACATAGATACTGCACGGCCGGAGCAAACCAAAAAACACTGTTGGCCAGCAGATACGTGTAACAGTAAAAAGATGCAATTACTCAATTATTCGCTGATTATACATATCTTTAATAATCAGACCGGTTTCGGAAAAACAATATATGCCTTCATCAGTGATACACAGCAAAAACATTAGATAGTACTCAATGAATATTTATAAGAGTGCCTAACCAATGAGAGTGAAAAACCCTGCATAATTAATCATGGTTTGTTCCCACAATAGAAAAAGAAAAATACTTTAAAAAGGACAAATGATAAACACAAATGAATCAGTGTGTCTATGGGTTCACAAACAAATATAACCAATAGGTTATATAAACTGCAAATACTTATATCAATAAAAAAATAAATATAGATGGACATGAGCCAGAAAAAATTATATACTCCAATATAGAGTAATGAGCTGAACAATGTATAACAGGTAAAAATATATGATAAGACAGAAATCACAAAATATCCATAATAAATTCATAACACTTTTGTTCTCAATAAATTTGTGGTTATTGGTAAGCATTCATGATAACACGACATCAAATGCGGTATCCTCAGGAACCTGGAATACATAAATATAAAAAATAAGTTGTAATAGCATATAAATTAACAGTAAAAAAGTTAATTATAAATGATCATTCAAACCTGGTGGGAAAAGTGCTCCCAATGTGGTAATCCAATACCTTTCTTTGTGATTAAGAATGCTATGCCAACCTTGAGGATTATTCCGATCTCCTGTGATTCTATCAATAATCATGAATGTATATTGGGCCTGTGAATGCTTCAAAGCATGTCTAAATAGAGCATTATGGTCTTTCTTATTCTTAATGTCACTTCTATGTTCATTAATACGTGTTCTCAATGGTCTGGATGTTTGGCCAACATAGAAGGCAGAACA
>NC_056737.1:1459546690-1459634190 GCF_019279795.1 Protopterus annectens
ATGGCCATCTGTACTGAATATGTGGATCGTGTCCAGGTAGTTTGTGCTGCAGTGCTGACCTTTGTGTTGTACACAGACAGGTAGCATACTGTCTCTGCAGGGTATCCATCAATTATTTGGCTTTGACTGTTACTGCATTTCTGCATAGCAGGGGGGACACACCTGACTGTTTCTAAATTTCTACACAGGAGTGGGAGGGGCACCCCTGACTGTTATTACATTACTATGTAGGATGGGGGGCACACCTGACTATTTCTACATTTCTACACAGGGTTGGGGGCACACCTGACTGTTATTACATTACTATGTAGGATGTGGGGGGCACATATGAAACTTGTACACATTTGCTATGACTGTACTGGTATGTCAGGTACTCCATTACATTCTGTATTGCTAACTATCATGCTGACTAGAGGCATACCAGTGTACTACAGATCGTGGCTTTGGTTGCCCTACATATTATTGTCTGACTTCCTACCCTTCAGAACTAACATCCCACTGCCTGCCCTGCTGTGGTCTGTCTGTGTAGGCCTGGGGGTGAGGTTAACCACAGCCATCATTCAGGGGGCATGGCACATGCTCTGTTTGGGTTTGTCTACACCTATCCTGCTGGTGACTGTTGTTGGGTATGTAACCGTCTTGACTGGCATGTGTGGGTCATATGGACACACATGTCATTCAGCACATTTCCTGCAGTGGGTTTTTTCTCACTGTGTAGTACTGGCTACTATGGTGACTCCAGTATGTGTTACAGATGACATGGTGCCGCTATGGGTGTCTACTGTCTGCTGCCATAACATGCAGCCGCCCAATTCCCTTGCATGCTCACATCCATACCATAGCTACAGGTAACAACATATTCTACTCCATTTGGCAATTGGTAGGTTGATTGACTTATCTTGAGGGTGTGCCAGTCTTGCGAATGGTATTGGAGGGCTGCCTATGTCGGATGCACATAGTGCACTCCCTATACATGGTTGAGCACAGATAGTGTCATATTTGGCATCCCTTTTACTGTATGTGCGAGTCAGAGAGAGGTGTCATTCCCTGGGTCCCTACTGTGTCAGTGCATGTGCTATGTGTTGCCTCTTTGCTAAGGCCAGGGCATACTGGGCACGCTTCCTTCTGCCTACTGGTGCAGGCTCAGGTTGTTCCTCCTCTGGGTCACTCTGTGCCTGTGCAGGCCTTGACATTGGTGGGGGGCTGCTGGGCCTTTCCCCATGATGTTCCTGCTGCAGCTGTTTCCGAAGGATCATATTGTGTAGCATAGCACATACCATAACAATTTGGGTACATATAGCTGGTAAATACTGCAAGGCTCCACTGGATGTGTCCAGAAACTAGAACCATGCCCTGAGCATCCCAAACACATGCTCTATTATATATCTGGCCTGTGCATGTGCCTCATTATGGCAATGTTGTTCAGGTGTGTGTGCATTTCTGATGGGTGTCATCAGCCACGGCTCCAGTGTGTACCCAGCATCCTCCACTAGGTGACCATAGGGGATGTCCCCATTGGCAAATCTCTGGTACAGCTGCATCAGATGTCATATGTGGGAATCATCATAGTTTCCAGGGCAGCCAGTACACACATTCATGATAATGCCCTGGGTATCACAAATGATCTGACAGTTGATGGAGGGGATGGCTCTGCAGTTGATGTAGGCCCTACCCTGCTCACCAGGTGGTGCTTTGATGCATATGTGCATGCAGTCTATAGCACCCACTACACCAGGGTATTCTGCTATTTGGTGGAAGAGATGTATATTGCTGGTCAACACTTCACAGATGTTGAGGAAATATACATGCTCACTGGCATGTGGTGACATGGCATCCAGGAACTGGTTAAATACTCGGATGCTGATGCTTGTGAGATCCCCATGATATCCCCAGTTGTGCTTTGGGTGGTACCTGTGTCTAGTATACCTAGGCCTACACATGCCTTGGTATCCACTGGGATGGGTTCCCTTCGGTCAGTTTCGTGTGTCAGGTATGGCCGGCACAGCTCAACAATTTGCTGTAGGAGGTCTCTGTCCACCCTATAGTGCTCCACTATCTCCAGCTCATGTAGCCCCTGGTAGGTTACCCTGGGTCTGTAAACTCTTATTCGTCTCCTCACTGTGGATTGTTCGGCAGCATTCACATCATCACCACCCTCAGCCTCTTACACATGTTGTTCTATGTTTCCTGCTGCAGCCCTTCTCATTTTGTAGGTTTGTTTGTTAAAATTTCCCCGCTTGCATACACCGGTGGTGTAGAGTGTGTGAAAAACCAGAGGTGAAGGTGTTTTCTTAGTTTATAGTAGTGTTCTGGGCTGGGCTGGTCTGCTGCCTGTGTAATTGGCTGATTCTGATACATTTCACCTGCCAGCTATACTAGTTATCCTTGAATACCTTCCTACTGCTGTTTTCCCCTCCCACTGCCTCCCTGGTTAAGCCCGGGGGTGCGCCACTTAAACAGAGTGGCCAAATGTGCACAGTGCTGCTATTTCCTGGTTTAACTTCTTTTTTCTTCCTATAAAACCCGGTGCGTGGCACCCACACCCGCTTACACTTTTTAAAGTGTGCTAGGCAGGTTTAGACACACCCCCTAGCTTAGCTGTGCTAAGCTAGGAGTAAACCTGAGTCACAGAGTTCCAATCTGCTTACAGTATGCCTGACATACACCCTCATGATGTCACCTACCTCCTAGGCTTGCACCCAGCTATTCATACTCTTACACTGTTGGGACCTGACTCACATGCTGGGGAAAACTGGGATTCACTATCCTTCCCCTCATTTGCATAGGATTGCTTGTTAATGCATAGTTACATGTGTCACACTGAGCCTCCCCCTTAGCAACCACTACTCATTGGCCAGGTTGTCTTATGCCTGCCATTGACGTCCATGGCAGAATATTGATTTTAGTTAGAATGCTTATTTTAGGTTTATTTTCTTACCCCCCCCCCCCCAATCCCATTTGCATGCTGCTGCCCTATGCTTAAACAGCAGAGATCAGCTGAAAAAAATAAAAGTTGATTTTTTTTTTTTTTATTGCTTGCAATGCCAATGGCCTTATTCTTGGCCATTGGCATGCTTCCTCAATGATATGCAGCCTTTATTTGGAGCTGTCATAGCTTCATTTTAGATTTTGCAGAAATGTTCTCGGTTACTAACCAAGTACATTTCTGCAGATAGCACTAGTCTTGCACAGACTGTTGAAAGCTTCCTGTATTGTAAAATCACCTTATTTGCATGGATTTCACCTGCAAATGAGGTGATTTGCATACCAGGGCTTAGTCCGTGCAAGATTAGTGCAGGAGTGCTTGTGCATGCCCCTGCAGGCTGTTCCTGTATCACATGGCAGACATATTGCTGCGTGGGCTCCTGCACCAATTTTGCACTCCGTGCAAGCTTTTGAGGATCCAGGGGGAAGTTTTTTTTCTATATTTTATGACATTTAATAGGTAACCAATGGATTCTGACTGTGTGCAAAGAACAACATTGCATTTTAACACGGTTAACATTGTCATGTTTCTCATATGTACGTTCATTTTTCTCTGTTGTTCATTTTTGGTCTATTTTCATACTGAGAAAACAAACTAAGTATACTTGTTTATTACTAGAATGTATAATGGCTTGTGGTGCTGCGGTAGTGTTGTTGCCTCACAGAAAGAAGTTGTCCTGTTCAGTTCTCAGCTAGACATCTTCTGTGTGGAGACATGCGTGAATGAGCATACCTTCATTGAAGGTTGTGTGTCAGGGCTGGTAACTCGGCATGTAAAAATCCACTACCAATCATTAGCGGACCAGAGTTCTGCTGTGGTGACCCATAACCGGGAAAAGCCGAAAGACACAAACAAATAATGACTTTATCTAGCCTTGTAAAATGGTTTATTTTTAATGTAATGCAACATCTCCCTTTATTGTATATTTTATCTAACATTTTGTTTAAAAAAAAAACAAAATAAAAATAAAGATTTGAAAAGGAAAGAAAGCAAGTTATTGGACTATATTTTTTAGGATGGCTTGCAGTTTTGTTCTTTAGGAATAGTATTGTATTTCTGTTGTTAACCAGGTTGGTGACCATTTGGGATATGCATATAAGTAAGTCTTGCTCAAGGCTAAATCTTTCTGTAAAGATATTAATACTGTTTTGGTGATATTTGTATTCCTTTTGCTTTGTTTCACAATTCTCTAAAAAAACGTTTTTGGCTTGTCAATGAATACTTATTTTTTCTTTTTCTTTATATTTATCTGCATATCATCTTAAGATTGTTTTATGCCTGTGTTGATATTTTTAGTTTATTTGCAATAGTATACAATAGATTTTCATCTCTTCATTCTGTGCATTTCTTCTACCACGTCTACCTTTCTACATATGTTTGATGATCAGTTCCCTCTTCTATATTCTTATAACAGTAATACTTTTGTCTTAATTGCTTTATAGTTATTTCAATTCAGTGTTTCCATGGGGGCATTTAATGTCTTCCCTTCCTTTCCATTATTTCTCTACATTTTTGGTATTAATTTAATATACCCTATTTACTTCTGTTATATCACATTAATTTATCTTAATAGTGATGACTATTGTGTTCATCTGTTTTACCAGACTTCTAACATTTTGGGTCTTATTTACTTTCTGTAATATATTTCTTTCTTCAGTCTTAATATATCCATCCATCTCTATTAAATCAAGCAGCTCTTCCATCAAATAATTTTCTTCTAGCTTCAGAGCACCGCTTTGCATTCTATTTCCTCAAACTATTCTGCAGAAAGTTCAAGAACATCTTTCTCTGACACACCCTTTCAGATACACACTGCTTTATCTGCTGCTCTTTCTTATGGAAAACCATTGGTCCATCATCTGCCACATTGTCTATGTCAGAGTTGACACTGGAATTTCTACACTAAATACTTCTCTTCACAGATAATCCACAACTTCAGTTTATATTTGTTTAACTTATACCTTAATAACCCTCTTTTCTACATTCCCCCTTTGTTTTTGTTTTTTTTCTGTATAGTAAAATCTTCCATACCTGGATGCATTTACCTGCATTTTTCTTCAAATATCTTTTTTTGTATTGATTGGTTTGATTTTCTCCTTTGCATAAATATCGCACCATATCAGATCTCTTTCTTTCCCATGTCTGTTTTTTTTTCCTGTACCTTTCAAAACTCTCTGGGTTTTATTTTTTATATTTTCACAATTTGTCTATCACTCATTTTTCCAGGTGGCCCAAAGTTTCTTTGTCTAAGTAATGGTTTTGTGGATCTGTTATATCATCAAATACAATTTGTATTTGTAGTTTTTACAATTTCTTTTGTTAAGTCTTTTTCTTTCTATTTCTCTCAACCTTTCTTAATATCTTTTATCTGGAAATTTTGAATTTCTTGCATAATAGTAACAATACATAATTTCATCCTTGTCCTCAGTAGTCCACACTGTCATCTTTATGGATCGTTTTTGGCTTGCCAGTTTTTCTGTTTTGTGGGTTACTGCATCCTTCTACCATAGGGGAACCCATAGGCACTGGAAGCTGTTGAGGACTGGGGAGGCAGAGGGTGAGAGGGGTACTTAATGATCTAAAAAGGGCATTTTTTTAAACACTATTTGCTACCACAACATAGGTTCACTTAGGGGACATTTTAAGCTTAGCCAGTTCCCTTTTGGTGATTGAAGTAACATTTTCTGATTGGTCTTACCTATCCCATGGCTGATAATTGTATATTAGCCCTAGTGAGAATAACTGTGATTATACCATAGATAATTTGAGGGGACCCATGTAAGGGATGCAGTGTTTAGGACCTGTCTGTATGCATTAGTGGCATGAGGGGCAATCCTGGAGCAAAATTTCTATTGCCCATCCTTAGATCTAAGTTGCATTTGAACATGGACAGGGATGAGCTTTGTTTCACTTGAATGGATAGTCTGTAACTCCCCCTTGCAGCCCCCTTCCCAGCCACTCCAGTGTTCCATTACTTGGCTATTTCTCCTCAGTTGACATAAACACTGTTCAAATCTGTCAGCGTGCATAGTGTTTTCTTATTTACTTCTACAAGGATTACAAAAATTGAAATAAAATAGCACAAACACTGAGCCAATTGCTAAACAAACAATACAGTCTCACAATGAAAACAGACTTAGCATGAGCAGTAAACTTCTCTGCCGTTGAAACTCACATTTATTGAAAGGGCATGAAAATCCACATTAATTTTGCATCTGGCCAGTGGAGGACTAAGCTTACCTCTGGGCTGTTTTCAAACCATAGGCTCCTTACACATTTTTAAGGCCATGCATACATGTATGCATTATTTGATTCACTTTCCTGATTGTATTATATTCCTTGTAATACAGCACCACTTGTTAGAATATGTTTAAAATTTGCAGTTTTGAACATTTTTCCATTAAGCAGTGAAACAAAATGTATGAACCAATAATAACAAAACTACCAATTTCAGAAAGTTTCAACCATAAAAGGCTACTCAGACTTATGTCATTACAATCCACCAATATCAGAAATAAGCAAAATCTCTGCAGAAGTAAAGTCATCTAAATGATTCCATATTAATGGGATCTATAACTAATGAAGAGGTTGCTGCTAGCAAACAAATTTATATTTCATTGTTTCATCTACAAATAAAGTGCCTGATGCCCTTGAAGAATACATTGCCTATGTTACATAAAAAAATGATAAGCTAGTAATATTGCAATAGGGAATGGATGTCAAACTGATAACAGGTTCATAGTTACTTGGTAACTCCTCCAGAGGAGGTCATTCGCAGGACTGCAGCATTTACTCCCTTTAAAGTGCAACACAATACAGTATTAGCGATCCATCTGCATACTGTGGGAGTAGAACCCACAGCTTTCTGTATCAAAAGCAAGTATATTACCGGTTGTGCTACTAACAATGCAAGCAGATTTGGCATAAGCATCACTAAATTTCTCTTCCCCTGAAGCTCTCAGCTCCTTGTAAAATCCTCACTCAACTCCTTGAATCACAAGAGGAAGTATGGGTAGTGAATTCAGGTTCTTGTACCTAAGGTACAGAGTTTGAGCCTGAGTAACACTAACTACCAGGTATACCTGCCTGGGACATTTTCTCCCAAACACACACACACACACACACACACACACACACACACACACACACACACACACACACACACACACACACACACACACACACAAATCCCAGCAGCAGCATATATCAGAAAACACAATCCCCCCACCAACACATATCAGAAAACACAATCCCCCCACCAGCATATATCAGAAAACACAATCCTCCCACTAGCAGCATATATCAAATCCTCCCAGCAGTAGCATATATCATAAAACACAATTGCCCCCAGCAGCATATATAAGAAAGAACAATCCCCCAGCAGAATAGAAAACACAATACACAATCTCCCCAGCATAGATCAAACAATCCCAGCAGCAGCATAGAAAGCACAATACACAATCCCCCCAGCTGCAGCATAGATCGGACAATCCCCACAGCAGCAGCATAGATTGGACAATCCTCACAGCAGCATAGATTGGACAATCCCAGCAGCAGCACAGAAAACACAATGCACAATCCCCCCAGAAGCAGCAGCAGCATAGATCAGACAACCCCCCCCCAGCAGCAACATAGATCGGACAATCCCCACAATCTTCCCAGCAGCAGCATAGATTGGACAATCCCCCCAGCAGCAGCATAGATCAGACAATCCCAGCAGCAGCATAGAAAACACAATACACAATCCCCCCAGCAGCAGCAGCACAGATCAGACAATCCCTCCCCAGCAGCAACATAGATCGGACAATCCCCCCAGCAGTAGCATAGATCAGGCAATTCCCCCAGCAGCAGCATAAATCTTACAATCCCCACAATCTCCCCAGCAGCAGTATAGATCGGACAATTATCCCCCAGCAGCAACATAGATCAGACAATCCCCCTAGCAGCAGCATAGATCAGGCAATCTCCCCGGCAGCAGCATAGATTGGACAATACCCCCAGCAGCATCACAGAATCTCCTTAGCTGAAAATTAAGAGCTGTATGGGAAACAGGTAGGCAGGAAGTTTAAAATTGTGCACCTGTATTAGGCATAATCTGCAATGTATACATGGGTCCTCCAGTCCTTAAAGACGCCACCATAGAGTTTTTTTTTTTTTTTTTTTTTGTTTTTTGATGCCAGTGGGGCTAGACAAGACAAGATGGTCTTGTAAAAGTCGGGGGGGGGGGCCTTTTCCCTTCCCCTCGCTCAGTGGTTCTGGTGCCCTTGGTAAAGCCATCCATCTCAAGCCTTTGCATTGTAGAAATGCTTCTGTATCCTGAGGATTCTCTACTGACATTTTTTCTTGTCCTTGCAACAGTGTGTAGAGCAGACTTAGGCACTTTTTAATCTTGGGACCTGTGCACCCAGCTGTCTTATTTTTAACATATTTCTCACCATGATACATAAAATACAGACTATATATCAGAGTCATTTGTGGAGTTTTTGGCTGCATTTTGTTTTTAAAGTATATTAAATGTGTTAGCTGGAGATTTTCCCCAGAGGCCTCCACTGAAAATGGGATTTGCACAGTCTGACTTTCCTGGTCAGCAAAAACAAGTAAAACATATAAATAAATAACTAACGGCATAAGTAATGAGTTCAACTACTTGGCAACTGATTGAGGTGGTAACATTTCTTAAAATAAATGCACTGTATACCCACAATTTTACTATTATAAACTGCCTTTGACTTATAGCTTGGATTCTTAAGGTATGAAAGAGATTTTGGTAAATAACTGGAGGATCTATAACACCAGTCCAGCTCTAATAAAAGTTTTAAGGGTTTAACTATTTTTTTTAGTAATGAAAGAGTGAGAGATTAAAAATATTTTTGAAATTATCATTAGGATTAATAGGAAAAGTGAAGAAACTTCTAGTAAAAAAAAAAGTCATTACATTTAAATGTTAGATTTGTTCTGCTTGCAGATTTATTACTGATGTCCCAAATGTTTATGGTGCAAATACTTTAAAATGTTATTTTCCCCCAGGAATGTTTACATGTATGCAGATTATGTGGTTTTTATTGTCAGATGTGCATTGTGTCAGAGTTTTTATATTAATAAAATGAATAGGACATTAGGCAGAAAAAAAATTAGAACATAATAGTTCAATTCAAAATAGAAGAGGGAATTCAATAAACCCTACATGATTGTTATTTGTTTATGTATTGCACCACAATGCATATACAAACGTAAACATTTTTAGATTCAGTAAGCCTTGTTTAGCTGCACACAAACATGCGCAAATAGGAAAAGTTCCATGTAATGCAAATGTCCACTTACGCAGGTAAATTGCAAATTAGCCTGCTGGAGCAATCCAAGAAGCCAAAAGGCATTTGTGTAGACTCTGTGTCTGCGTTCATAGTGTATGTGGAAATTTTCCGTGACAGGAGTCTACCAGGAAAGAAGGGAATGCAGAGGTCCACAAATATTTATTTTTATTATTTTATTTAACATTTATTTACTTGGAAAGTCTGACGTGGAATGAAGCCAATTTTCAGTGGAGACCCAGGGACAAATGCTCCAGATGCATGCCTTGTAATGTGGGAGAAAACCAGAGCATCTAGAGGAAACCCACATGAATGCAGGGAGGACATGAAGACTCTGCACAGAAGACACCCCAGCTGAAAATAACCACATAACCTCTTGCTGAGAGGCGATAATGCTACTGCTGTGCCACTGTGCGTGTTACATGGACATAACTCCCCTGAAGTAGGTAGATCACATACATTCATCTGTAAAAAATGCATTGTGGATGTCTGAAAATGCAAGGGAATATGTATAATGATTTTTTTTTATTAATCTGCACTTGTTTGTGCTATGTGCCACATTGCACAAACATGCTAACTAACAAATGTGTTTTACAGAAATGTACTGTGGAACCTTGCATCAGGTCTGTACAATGGTGCATTTGTGCTGCTGCTCAGTTCACATGAGTATGAACTGTGTAGTTTCCAGACTGTATTACAAATATGTATAAAAATTAGGTGAAATTGTTGAATCACTAAAAGGAGCAACCATGTCTGCAGATCCCTTTCATGTAGGCTCCTACGTGGTGTTGATATTCCCAGTGGATGTGAACGACATCAGGGGGGTGTGTCATGTTACTTTTAGGAGATTTCATGCTCAGTGTGCATGTTTGCACATCACGCCCCTTAGCTTAGTGTGCTCATTGAACTGCTGCCCCAAGGTACAGTGGTGATGTAGGAAGCTCCCAATTAAAACTGGATATGTTCAATTAATAATATTTACCTTTGTATACTAAGCTATGCTGCATGACACTGTACTTAGCACCTCGTCATGCAAATAAGAAGGGCCTTTAAATCATGGTGGGAGTTCAGTAAAGTTTACACAAAGGTTTTTTGGTGTAAGCATCATGGCACGATGAGTCCACAAGCACGGATAATTTCAGATTCAATAAGTATTGCTTAGTGGCGTGCAGGCACACAAACTGGGAAAGTTCCATGGAATGCAAATTACCTCATAAGCAGTTGAATTATTTATTTGTGTATTTATTTATTTATTGCATTTGTTGACCGGGAAAGTCCACTGGGCCTAGAATGAGCCCATTTTCAGGAAGCGAAGGAGAGGAGCTCCACAATAATTACATACAAAGATCTATAAAAGCATAACATATAACAAGGAATAATGATTAATACCTTTATCTTGAATGAAAATAAAGTAAAAAAATAGAAATAATAAAAGGCATATATTCAAGTAACACAATATTAAATAAGTCTGCAAGGTTCATAACAGAAGGAATAAGTACAGAGTAAGGGAAGGATGAGATAGAAGGGTAAGGAGAGAAAAGTGAGGCTAAATAGATAGGAAGGCAGTGAATAGGCAGAGAGAGGGGAGGTAGTGGTAGTACTAGAAATGTATCAGGGTGAAATCACCAGGGAGAGAAGTCAAGAGGTTGAGTCGTGAATAGGGGTACAGGAGCATACTCATGCATGCATACATGAATCATATGCAAATGACCCAGGTGGAGTGATCCAACATGCAGAAAGGCATCTGTGTAGACTCCGTGTCAGTGTCCACCATGTACGTGGAATTTCTCCGCATACAGGAGTCTACATGAACAGAAGGGATGCAAAAGTCCACAAATATGGACGTGAATCCCCAGAAAATGTTAAATCACAGACTTATAGGTGCAAAAGGTACATTGTAGAAGTTTGAAAAAGGAAGGGAATATGTAAACAATATTTTTTTTTATAATTTTGACATGTTTATATGTGCTGCAGTGCACAAACATGTTTAACACAGAAAAAAATCCCTTTCTAATATGGTTTTCACAAATATACTGTAGGACCTTGTGTCAGGTCCATATAACAGTGCATACGTGCTATAACCAAGCTCACATGACTAAGAACCATGTGGTATCTAGGCTGTCAGCTTGGATATGCATGCAAATGATGTGGCTTTCCTGAATTACTAAAAGGAGCAACCATGTCCTCATATCCCCTTCATGTAGGCTGCTACAAGATGTTAATATTCCCAAAGGATGTGGATGACATCAGGAGGGTATGTCTGATTAATTTTAGTATCTTTTGTTTCCAGCTGCATGTGTTTACATGGCATTCCGCATAGTGGAGCATGTTCGTGTGGACAGACTATCCACGTGACAGTGATGACGTAGGCAACAATCAATTAAAACCAGATATCTTCAATAAATATTTTTGACTTTTGTATAAGCTATGCTATGAGGTATGGTGCATAGCAGCACAGTGCGCATTAAAGTAAGGCATTTCAAATATGTTAATTATATTCTGGGCAGGTGAAAGGCATCAAAATTAGCCAATCCCACATGGTGGACCTAAAGGAGAACTGTATAAAATATGCATACACCCTACATTCTAATTTACTTCCAATACACTGGGCCATTGAAGTACAGACTTGGGAATTTTAACTGGGATAATGCTAGGGGCTGCTGCAGGTCTGCTACATCTGTATGTGCTAGATGCTGAAGTCAGTGCTGCTGGTGCTGCTGACAATAAGCCTAGGCCAACAGGAAGAAGAGTGCTTAGGCCCAGGGTAACCTTCCAGGAGCAACATGAGCTGGAGATCGTAGAGTGCTACATGGTGGACAGGGACATATTACAAGAACTCACCGAGCTCTGCCACCCTCAACTCAGAGCCAGAGCTAACAGAGGGGAACCCATCCCAGTGGAGACAAAGGTATGTGCAGCCCTTAGGATACTAGCTACAGGTACTTTTCAAAAACCAGCTGGGGACATGATGGGGTGTCACAGGCATCTGCATCCAGGATACTCCACCAATTCCTGGATCCTATGCTTCCACATGCCAGTGAACGTATATCTTTTCCACTTACCCCTGAGGGGAGGCCAGCAATATGTAACACCTTTACTGTGTAGCATACTACCCTGAAGTACTGGGTGCCAAAGATTGCACTCATGCACACATCAAGCCACCACCGGGTGAGCAGGTTACAATCCATGTTAACTGCAAGGGGTACCACTCCATCAACTGTCAGGTCATGTGCAATGCCCAGGAGATTATCCTGAATGCATGTACTGGCAACCCTGGCAGTTATCACAATTCTATTATCTGGCACACATCACATCAGTACTAGATGCTTGCCAAGAGGGATATCCCACATGGCCATTTACTGGGGATGCTAGCTACTCCCTGGAACTGTGGATGATGACACCCATCAGAAATGCACACACACCCATGGAAGAATGGGATAATGAGGCACACTCACAAACTAGGAACATCACAGAGTGTGTAATTGGGCTTATGAAGTAATGGTTCCGGTGCCTCAATATATCTGTTGCAGCCCTGTAGTATATTCCAGCCACATGTGCACAGATATTCAAAGTATGTGCCATGCTACACAATCTGATCCTGCACAAATAGTTGCAGCAGGATCACCAAAGAGAAGGGATACACAGCCCCAAACTAGTGCCCAGGTCACTACAGACACAGTCACAGAAGAACTAAAAGGGGAGACCACCTGCTGATGTCCCTGTAGGCAGATGTAGGCATGCCCAGAATGCCATGGATTTGTCTATGAGATAATGTATAGCACATTCACTGACAACCTAGAAACCTAGGGACTAATACCTTACTCCTACTCACATACAGATATTAATATTGAAGAAAAGCAACTCACATGCCCTGTACCTATCCATGTATTGGCTTTATACTGCTTGCATCAGTCAGAGTCAGCCCTGAACTACAGTTGTGTCAACTACTGCATTTGCAGGGCAAGTCTGTAACCTATACAGTAGGTTACTGGATTATTATGATATCTCAGTGTCTGTGTGGACCAGGTACATTATATAAGTAACTATAGTGGCCTAAGTGGATAAAAATGACATCCACATGGGACTACAGATACCCATTCCAGTAACATGTTTCCTTTTCTAATCAGTAAGCCTCATGCATGGAATATTCATGCAGTTGTACAACTGCAACAAATTACTGGTACATTATTTTTTTATTTATTTTTTTTTTATTTATTTAACATTTGTTGACCGGGAAAGTCTGACTAGGTTCCACAGAGCCTGTTTTCAGCGGAGGCCCGGGGAGAAATGCTCCAGATGCATGTCTTTGGAAGTATTATCACAAGATAACATCATGGAAGGAGATGTTAGACAGATGGATTAAATAATAGTCAGACTGTCATGTATCCCAGCAGAAAATGTGGTTTTGTTCCCCCAACCCTAACACAACAATGTTTCCTCATAACTGCTTTAAGGGTAACTCATCAATAGTATATGAGCATTTCACTCAATCTCAGGACAGTACTATAGAAACTGATCATACATTGTATGTCTTAGGTAACAGAGGAATAATCAATGTACATATTTATGCAGGTGATTGTTTGATGAATGACCCCCTGTTTGTCAAGCAGCTTCTGCGTATTAAATGACTATGGCAATCACCTTGTGTGATGGTGTTCATGGTTCTTACCTAGAAGTATCCTCTTGTTTTGGATGTGAGGTATAAATAATTTGTGTTCTACAGACTGTCAGTCTGTCTGTGCTGTACTGTTTTAACCACTGTCAAATATTAATTACATGACAACTTTAGAAAATCTTAGACAATGTATAATACACAAAATCCCAGACTTATTGTGTAATACACAAAATCCAGGACTGGAGTACAGCAAGGTGTGGGCTGGAGTCAATTTATAACTAGCCAAAACTCCTACTGGGCATTTTCATACACTTAATGAAGCCAAGCAAAAAATCTGTTGCTCCTCGCACAATGACTTATATATATATATATATATATATATATATATATATATATATATATATATATATATACATATATATATATATATATATATATATATATATATATATATCTGTATATATATATATATATATATATATATATATATATATATATATATATATATATATATATATATATATATATATATATATATATATATATATATATATATATATATATATATATATATATATATATATATATATATATATATATATATATATATATATATATATATATATATATATATATATATATATCTGTATGTATATATATATATCTGTATGTATATATATATATACACACACAAACACACACACACACACATATATATATATATATATATATATGTATGTATGTATATTTATATCGATATATAAATGTATACATACACATACATCTCTGTCTCACCCATATATCTATATCCCTGTTATATATATATATATATATATATATATATATATATATATATATATATATATATATATATATATATATATATATATATATGTGTGTGTGTGTGTGTGTGTGTGTGTGTGTGTGTGTCTACATATGTGTGTGCATGTCTGAATTGCCCGATATACCCAGACTGTTGTGATTAAAGCTGCACTATGACACGTATATAATGTTGGTCAAAGGACCAAAAGTAAAGGCTCAACAGTAGATAATATGCTTACTTACAGCCCCCTGTGCCTACTGGATGTCACCACACATACACAACAAGTGAACAAGCTGTGTAATGTAGAATATTGTGTACCCATGCATTGACAGGGCAACTTGTTCTGGCCATAGGCTTGCCTATCCAAATGCAAACAGTCACATATAGCCAAAATGGCTACTGCTGCCACATAGCTAGAAACAAAAAACAGTTGTCTGCTGGGCTACTAGATGCAGATGACAGTAAGAAGCAATGTCACTCTGCAGTCCACACGTGCTGTTCAACAGAGGTCCTGTATATATCTTCTACAAGTAGTTCACCTGCAGTCAGTTATAAGGCAGACATAAGGTGTAGTGTGTGCATTAAGTGCTCTGATCTGTAGTGTCTAAGATGAGATGTGTAGGGGTTCTGGTCTCATTCCAGCCCACTCACCATGTTTGTGTGTTTATATGCATCTCCCTGCAAAACAAGTGTGGATCTGTCACTGACTTTGAAATTGCAATGAATTTGTACTTTTTGGCCCTTGCAGTTGATACAGGCCTCCAAACTCCTGTCTTACACAAGACCTGCTGATGTCATCTACCATAAGACTGCCAGCAGCCATAATAATGTCATACTTAAGTCATGGTGCATATATTACGTATTGTGATCTGTAGTGTGAATGACTAGCTAAGTAGAGGTTCTAATCTTACTACAGCTCACTTGCTGTGGATGTGCATCCCCCTACAAAACAAGTATGGATCCAAACTGCAATGGATATGCATCTTTCGGCCCTTGCAGTTGATGCAGGCCTCAAAAATCCTGTCTTACACAAGGCCTGCTGATGTCATCTACCATAAGACTACCAACAATCATGTTAATGTCAGGCTTAAGCTGTGACATTTGTGTTAAGGCTTATCATCTGTAATGTATAAGACTAGATAGATGGGGGTTCTAATCTCACTCCAGCACACTTGCTGTGTATGCATGTGCATTTACCTAAAAAAACTAATATGGTTACCACTCTGACTAAGAAAGATGCTAGATTTTCACTATTTAGGCATAGCAGGTAATGCAGGCCTCACAGTTTCTGTCCTCCACAAGGCCTGCTTATTTCATCTAGCATAAGAATACCTATAGACACATTACTGTCAGACTTGAGCCATGGCACGTGCATTACATACTGTGAGCTGTAGTGTGTAAGACTAGATAGGTAGAGGGTATAATCTCCTTGTAGCCTATGTGGATTGGGTGTGTGCTCTGTAGTGTCTTGTAAACATTAGTTAATAGTGATACCATTCTCAGTGTAGCCAACTTGGTGTGTGTAGATGTCAGTCAGAGCACTTTACATCAGCCTATGGGATCATAGGATCATTTGACTTTACTAGGCTAATGGCCCTAGGCCCCTTATAATCATAGCCAAGTTCTTATCCTTGTTGACACAATCAGCATTTATTACCCCTGTCCAAGGGGGGACACAGGCAGAACCCCTGTGGTGAACTTATGGTCACCCATTCTGTCATACAGATTACATCTGAAGAGGGCCAATGAGGAGTGGGGGTCTGTTGCAAAGGTGTGTTAAACTCTGGTAGATATATCTGTCCCTCTAGCATGTTTTATTGATGTCACATACCAGGTTAAGGTCCTTACAGCCAGTAATGCATGTACCATTTGACTTATGGATATGCAGCATTTCCAATAAAGCAGGGTCACAGATCACCTTGCATGCAAGGCAGAGAACACTGCTGAGTAGTTTGCATAACACAGACTAATGGTACCTAGTTTTCAGATGATCTTCATAGGACAGATGTAGAAGACTTGAATTTCCCATGTAAGGCACCTTTGTGGTCTCTGCAATTGCCACTGGTGCTTGGAAATGTACATAACAAAATGGTCATTGCACTCACATATTGGTCTGATGAGGGAAGAGTTCATGGATGTTATAAATACTTCACATTCAGATGACAATGCCCTCAGTTATGATACGAGTAAGATATAATGCCCTTCTTACCACTGTGGAGACATGGTGATCTAAGGTAAGCTAGGTGTAAACCTGTGTGCCCAGGTCAGTGTGCAAAGGTCTCTCACCCCGAATATGTACTTAAGGTGCTGCTATTGATGTGCTACATAGCAAGGACATCCCTGGTACTGAAAGGAATGATGCTACATATATTTACATGGAGTTTAATGCCATGATTGTGCCAATCATTTGGTCATATGTAACCCTCTTGTAGAATGTTGACATCATTTGGAGTCTATGACCACTCCCAGTTTGCAGGCATCAGCAAACCTTGTCAGTCACAGACATTCATTTTGTGTTTGTACATTGGTTAAGTGGATTCCAAACCATAGAGGACCGAGAACTGAACCCTGTGGAACAACCCTGGTGATAGCTCTGCTATTGGAAGTGGATACCCCTATTCTGACAATATGAGTGCTGTCAGTGAGCCAGTTAGTGACCCCTCTAATGATATTACTGTTGATGGCTTTCTGGGTGGGTTTTTCAATGACATCTGAGTGGGGGATAGTGTCAAATGACTTGGCTAAGTCCAGGTGGTTGTATGTACACATTTCCCCTCATCCAGATCATTGGTGGCTGCCTCACAGATGTCCACCAGGTTTAACAGGCATGATCTCCCTATAACAGATCCAAACAGTGTAGGGACAGGTGTTTTTAGATTGCCTATATCTTTGTTGATATGGTCCATTATGAGTTGCCCCATGGCCTTACAGATATGGCTCGTCAAGCTACTAGGTTCATAGTTCACATGATCAGTGGATGCACCTCCTCTGTGCAAGGGGATAACAGTGGCCGATTTCCAGTCAGCTGGAATGCAGCCCGTGGTTCCACTAATATTGCAAAGAGTTTCCAATGGTGTTAGTAATCCATGTTGTATACCATGTAGGATACAGACTGAGATGCTAGCAGATGCAATAGATGCTGTGTTTGTCACCTTAGAGAAGCCATTTACTACCTGCTCTTTTGAGATACAAGGTATGGGACAGGTTGTAGGGATATCATGGTGTACGTGTGCTGGGGATAAGGGAGTGCAGTTGTCACAGAACCTGTCAGCCAACAGCTTAGCTATGTCTACAGGCTCATATGTAGTATCATTATGTATGACTTTGGCAACAATGTCAGCCTTTCTTTTTATGTTACACATGTAAATAAACAATGCTTTGTGGTTGTCATTTGTGGAGGAGGCTAATATTGTCCCCTATCACAACAACACTTATTTGCTTGTTTAAGCTGAGGTGTGAGTGCCCCATTTTAGGGTGACTCCCTCCCTCCTAATGGGAGACACCAATGCCTATTTCTTATTGCAAAGCCTGCTAATGGCAGTTGTTTACCAGGCAGGTTTGCTGTGCCATGAGAAGCTTATTTTACCCCTTTCAGGTACAGGTGAGTCAATGCAGTTGTGCAGGTGCTTGTAAAAATCACTGGTGTAGAGCTCAGCATAGTTGTTTGTTTCTTCTGAGGGGGGTGGTGCAGTCAAGCTATTTATACCACTCCATAGTAGGTTATAATCTTTGTTGAATTTTATTACTTTATATGCTGCGGGGGGAGGGGGGTGTCAGGTGTGATACTTTGAATGAGACCAATTTGTGGTCAGATTTCATCAGGGAGACCTCACAGTGGAGGATTTACAGTGTTCATCCATATTGGTAAGTACCTGGTCCAGTATGTTGTCTACTCTTGTGTGGATGTCAACCCACTGGTCCAAAGCATTGTAGTTAAGGAAGTCAACTAACGTCTGGGCAAGTGAGTTTGACCATGAGTAATCTACCCAGTTGGTGGATAGTTAAAGTCAGCCAAAACCATCTTGTTTTGATGTATCTTGATAGACTCAAATAGATCCATTTAAGCACTGTGGGTGTCCTGATTCATGGAATTGCTCCTGTAGCTGGCAATGGCTTGATTAGGTGCCCTACAAGCAGTCAATAGCACCTGCAGTTTCTCTAGGGAATCATGCTGTTTAAACAATTGGATGTGTATCTATCTCTTATGAATATGGATACACCACTTTTATTATTTTTCAAGCTTTAAGTCTGAGGTCTCAACATGTGAAAGGAGGTATAGCCTGGAAATGCTACGGTGCTCTCCACAGCCTTGACCCAGGTGTCTGACTTCACAAATGTCTGTATTTTCCAAGGTGGGGAAAGCTTCCACTGAGTGGAGTTTAGTGGTAACATTCCTAGCATTTTGCAGCATAACTGTGATGTTGCTTGTAGATGGTGTCTTCTCATTGGAACGTTTTTCCTCTTGACACTACCTTAGAGATGCACTATGGGGGCAGCAATAGCACTGGCCAGTAGCCAAAATCCCAAGGGTGACAGATGAAGACCACCTCTGGCAAAGCATTGAGGTCTGTTGAGCAGGCAATCTCAAGTTGAGAGATAGTGGATCCCCTTACATTGACACCACACACTATGGCAATTATTGATGTCAATCATTTTCCATTTGTATGGAGCCATCATCCTAGGTGATGGTAAAATGCAGCTCAAGGCCAAGGGCATACTTGCCTGAGACACACAGTCTACCAGCCCAGTCATGTCTCTGCATATAGTTCAGAGAGGTATGTCTCAAGTCATACACACCAACAGGAGCTATGATGGAGTCATAACAGTGCCTGATGTAGACAGACTTGAGTTCATGAGTGATATAAATTATCCTGGCACCTCACAGAAAGTTGGCATGACCTTTCTCTTATGTAGCCTGCTAAGAGGCATATAAATGTGTCTCATGATGTAATCACCTATGAGTAATATGTTTGATTTTGTGTTTTGCCTTAAGTGTTTGACCTGTGAGACAGTGGTGCTTGAGCTATTATGTGTACTGTGTTCTGCAGAGGTATGATTATGTGTAGCGTGCTTGTGTTTGGCTTTCTGAGGTGCCTGGTGTTTACTTATGTGTCTGGCAAAATCAACACATGTAGGTATGTGTGATGTGGGTTTGGGTGGTCCTTCTAGGCATTTACTTCTCTCCAGTCATGGCCACTCTCTGACTAGATTTGTGGAAGATTTCAAATTAGGAGCTATCATTGAATCCCACACTGACTCAACAGTTATCCAGGATGGCCTGACACAGACATTCAGCTGTTGTCAGAGCCATGGACTAACTGTAAATGCCACGGAATGCACAATACTATCCCTTGGGAGGTCATCCATCCCTGGAAACTAATGTATTGACTGCACACCTCTAACAGTCGATCCAGTAGTTAGGGACTAACAGATGCATAGATAGTCATCTAGCCTCTGACTGTCACAGGTTGGTAATATTTGGGAATGCATTCTATGTTATGCAATCTATGAACAAAGGTATGGCATGTAAATCCAAGACAGTCATTGTTCCACTGTATTCAGCATGCATCACACCTAACATTGAGTGCAATGCCACCTTTGGTATGTAACTAACCAGGCATGTCTGACAAATGTCACATCCACAGAGGTTCCACAATAAACAGATGCACAGTGTACATAACATGTCCTATGCAGACTGCATCAGGTGCGTAACTGTGTATTCTGTCTTCGACATGCTTTAGAGGGGAGGTGAATGCCTGCCATGCATGGAGGTGTCAGACCCCACTGTGTACCTCTTGCATATCCAAGAAAGGACTAGCATGAGAATTACCTCTTCTACACATCTACACATTAACTATCATATAAACAGGATATGCTGGACAGACAGATATGTAGCCTAGACACTACACCCAATATGTAACAGGCTCCACGTGCATGTGAAGCACAGTTATACCATAACACAAATCATGTGCAAGTTAAACAGGATGGGGAACATGACACTTGTAACTGCTTTAGGACAAATGTCTCTAATGGACACAGGGGAACTGCGGATGGTTCACCTCACATGCCCAGACTTGTCCATGTGTCAGCTTCCAAAATCCTGCTTACACTTATTAAGGGTATCAGACCTTGTCAGAGTATTGGGATGCATGGCTAGGATGAAACATGCCCTTGTTTTTGTTAGCCTGTTATACACATATGAACCCATGGAGCCATGCAATTATACCATTTTACCTTTGTGATGACATTTTTCTTCTGTGCTGTCATTCCAAGTTGATGGGTTTATTATAGATGTGAACTCACAGGTATGTCCTACACAATCATGAAAGAGAAACAAACAGTGCTATGAGATACCTTTCATTGTGTGACTACATAACCATTACAACAGCATCCAACATAACATACACAACATAATGTGGTTTACACATTACAAATGGCAGCATTCAAACTGTCTGACTGACCAGTACAAGTAGCATGTCAAAGGCAACAATAGATGAAACAAATACATATTAATTTAGATAGTCACCCCATGCAACATACACATACCTTCATTTCCCTGCATTGATGAGAATGGTGATAGGGATTTGGCACAGGTATCATCACGTGCATGGGTGCTGTATGGGGGTGCAGGATGCCTAGGCTGACCTAATATGTTGTTAAGCATGTATGTGAGGCTAAAAGAGGAGCAGGCAAGATGGACCATATAAATTTGGTGTGTGTGTCTGTAGGTGACCTGAGTGTGACAGTGGTGCGTGCGTCTGTGTGAACACAGCCAAGCTCAGTGTTAGTCCTGCATGAATGTATGTTGGCAGCTTTGAGCCATGCATGGTAGAGCTGACAGTTTATCATCTCTGCCCCCCAGCATGAGAACTGGCTCTGCCAGGAGTTGCACTGGTACCTCCATGCCCAAGGTCAGTTGCAGGGCTACTACCTGAGGGTGACTACTGTCTGCTTGGACTGTATGGACCACGGGACTGCCCAGAACCATGAGTCCATAGCCTGCCACATTTTTGTGTGGACAGCACACTCCCCTAGGGAGTGCTGGATGTACTGCCAACACGGAAGTGTGATTGTGCATGGCCACATGGACTCTTAGCAGATGTAGTTGCTGACCTACATCCACAAGTCTGATGCTCAACTCCAACCAGATGTTCCATCACAAGCAATGTGCATTCCAAGGCAGATAGCATGCGATCTGTCTCTCTGTCTCAGACCATCTTTCAGCTGCTTCAGTCAACCCATCCAGGATATCAGCAATGTGGTGGAGGCACTCACGGATGTCAGACTGTGCTGCATCCATAACTCTGAGCATTTGTCTGGAGTTCTTTTTAGAACGAGCCCATGCCTGCATGATGCCCCTAAACATACACCGAGTGACAGATGATGTGACACCTGCAATAGCTGGTGGAGGGACAGCAGGTCTCCTACAAGACCCCTGTCAATCCGTCTGTGTAGAACCTCACCAACTGTTTGCCTATGGGCAATGTCAACACTCACTGCAGCCACAGTAGTCACACTTCTCTTTTCAATGTCTCCACCCTCCTTCTGTCCAATATCTGTGGCCTCAGGGGACTGGGTATGCATAGGGATACTGATTGGGTATGGTGATAATGAGTGCGGACATGGGATGTAAACCTCTGTGACAGATTCAGCCCCTGAAACCCCCAGCTGTGCCTCACTATAGCCACCATTATCACCAGAGTTTGAAGAGACACTGACTTCAGTTTGTGAAAGGGACAAAGACCAACCTCACAGGTCACCTGTGATATAAAGGGGAAAGCATCACATTTAATTAATTAATTTATGTATTTATTTACATTTGTTGACTGGGCTAGTCTAACTGGATACATGTCCATTTTCAGTAGAGGCCCGGGGAGAAAAGCTCCAAGTATAGGCAAAAATATCATCAACAATATTAATATGAAATACAAAATATTAAGCTGCATACTATAGTGCAGATAATAACCATAACTGAGAGAAAGAGAGAATAAAAGTGTACAGAGATCATTTGGTGAGGATAGAGCTAACATAAAATATAGAATAATATAGAATATTAGAGGGGAAATACACAATGAGTAGTAATTTCTAACACTTTAAGAATAAGGGAAAAAAAGGATAGTGAATTTTTTTTTTTTTTTAACAGAGGAATAGATAGAGGTTAGCTTAATTGTGAGAACAGGCAGGCAACATAGTTCAGTAGTGTAGGACAGAGAAAGGTTTGAGCGATGTACTACAGTAGAGAAGTGAAATAAAAGGAGAGCAGGAGTGGGTGGAGTGGATAATCAGTCAGGGTTAGTACAGGGACACAGCCAGTGACTTTTAAGATATTCTTTGAGATGATTTTTAAAAAGATGTGTGGAGGAGAGAGAAGACAGTTCACTTGGTAGCAGGTTCCAGGCTTTTCCTACTGTGTTTGTGAAAAGTGAGTCCCCAGCTTTGTTGTTAGATTTAATAGTGGAGACTAGGAGCTTATTGGCTGAGCAAAGAGTTGTAAGGTTTTTGTATGGGGTAGTCAGATTAGTGAGGATAGGGATATTATTAGGGTGGTGAAGTATATTTTGGGTTATAGTAAGTTGGTGACAGAGTAGCTGGTGCTGCAGTTCTAGCCATCCCAATTGTTTGAGGTTGAGACAGTGGTGGGTTCTGAAAGGTTTACCAGTGGCAAATCTGGCTATGATATTATAGCTAGTTGCAAGTTTGTTAAGGTTGTTTTTAGAAAGATTGGTATAAATGGCAGGGTAGAGATCAGGTGGGTCTGGGCAATAGTGGTTCTAGCTGTTGAGGTCAGAAATGGTTTAACTCTATACAGGGAACTTAGTTTTTTGTTGACAGATTTTATGGTAGTGTTAATGTGATCGTCATAGGTGAGGTTGTTATCTATGGTGATCCCAGGAGATGGGTTGTAGTATCAGGGGATATGGTGGTTCCATTGTTAGAGGTTATTGTGAAGTTGATTTGTGGTGATTTTTGAGTAGGTGCAAAGAGTAATAATTTTGTTTTTTTGGGGTTCAGGAGGAGACAGTGTTGCATGAACCAATTTTCCACAGTCTGAAAAACCGATTGTTTGAGGGTCTGGAGTAAAGTTGAGGTTCTAGCTGAGCATATTAAAGTTGAATCATCAGCATATTGTATGCAGCTGGCTTGAGGAATTTTGGTATTTAGTTCATTAATAAACATAGAAAAGAGAAGAGAGCCAAGGATTGAGCCTTGAGGTACTCCAATGTTTACAGGGAGGGGAGATGAGAGCTTATTATTCCAAAGGACTGCTTGTTGTCGGTTGTTTAAATAAGATTTAAACCATAGTAATGCCTGTGTGTCTAGTGAATGGGCTTGTAGTATCTCAAGGAGCAAACAATGGTTGACCATATCAAAGGCTTTTGAAAGGTTGATAAATAGAGCAGAAGAATGAGTTAGTTACAATTTTTTTTACACAGTCAGAAAAGGATAGCAGGCAGTTGTAGTGCTGTGGAACGGTCTGAAGCCATGTTGGCAATTAGCAAGTAAGTTGTTGCAGAGGAGGTGATCAAGAAGTTGTTGGTGAATACATTTTTCCATTATTTTAGTTATTGGAGAGAGTAGGGCGATTGGTCAAAAGTTGGAAATATCAGTTTCTGTCCCACCTTTATGTAGTGGGATGATATGAGAGACCTTCCATATAAAAGGGATTTTACTTTCTGAGATAGTTCTATTTATAAGTATGGAAATAGGGTAGGCGATGGCTTTGGTTGCAATTTGCAGGTATTCTGCTGGTAGACCGTCAGCAGCAGGGGTGCATGGCTTGAGTTTTTGGAGGAGGTTACAAATGAGGGATGTAGGTACTGGTTGAATGTGAAAGGGAGGAATTGGGTTTGTTGAGGTATTAGGTGGGAGGGTACTATTGGGTGGTAGAGTATTAGCTAGAGATTGGATGGTTTCTGTAAAGTAGCTGTTAAAGGAATCTGCAATTAGCTTAGGATTATTATGGGTGGTACCTGATGGGGTAGGAGTCTTGTTCATAGCTGACCAGAGCTTTTGTGGTTTTTGTTTGTGGGTGTGTTGGAGTTGGAGGTAAGTTTTTTTTTTGGCTAGCAGAATTTCCTTTTTAGTGGCATTTCTTAATTGTTTAAAGTAGAGGTGATCAGATGGGCTTTTAGAGGTTCGCCACTTGGCCCAGATTTTATTTCTTAGAAGGATTTTTTGCTTAGTTTGTTTTGTGAGCCATGGGGCAGGTTTGGCCTTTATACGGAAAGTGTGAATGGGGGCATGGTAGTCGAGGATTTGAAGGAATTTAGTATTAAAGTAGGTGACTGCTTTGCCAAGTTGAAGATGGAGCAGGGTTGACCAGTCACACGCATTCAGTTCTGACTGGAAGTTATGAGGATGAAAGTTCTTTTTGCAACGGGAGGTTTTGAAAAAAGTAGCATTAGGACTATGAGGTTTTTGTTTAATTATATAGGTGAGAGCATGGTCACTGATGTCATCTGGAAGGGTTCCTGGCTTATAAGTTGTGGGCTGACTGTTTATGAGAATCCAGTCTAGGGTGTTTTCTTTACCATTTAGTTTGTGGGTTCTAGTAGGGGTGGTTATCATCTGAGAGAAACCATAAAGATTTATGTGGTTAATGGGATTGGGGGAGTTACAGGTAGCCCAGTCGATGTTAAAGTCACCTAACACAATTGTTTCTTGTGGTAGTTTAGTAGCTAGGTTACTAAGTATATTTTCAAGGGTGCTGATATTGTTTCCGGGGGCAAGATATGAACAGATTATATAGATGGATTTATGGTTATTGATTTGAAGCTTAGCTGCAAGGGTTTCTGCAATGGAATTAGTGGGAAGTGGTACATTGAAGAGAGAAACTTGGAGTTCAGATTTATAGAACATGGCTACTCCCCCACCTTTTTTGGTAGTGCGGTCACATCTCAGGATGTTATAACCTGGGGGTGAAATTTCATGGTCCTTGGTTAAGGGTTTTAACCAAGTTTCTGTAATACAGAGGATATTGAATTTATGTACAGCTAGGAGTGCATGTAGGTGGGATATTTTATTGTTAATGCTACGGATGTTAAGGTGAGCTATCAGGAGAGAGTTAGATGAACTTGTTGGGGTATAAGTGGTGTGGGGTTTCTGGTTAGATGGGTCACTGGGGAGTCTAGTATTGGGGCCAGGGTTAGGATGGATATCACCATCTAATAGGGGATGTTGTTGAGGCTTTTGTAGTAGTTTTATGATTTTATGGTAGTTGGTCGGGGGTTTCTTGTCATGGAAGTAAGTGATATGGGTAGATCTATGATACTTTGGAAGTATATAGCTAGCAGTTGAGGTTATGTTAATGTGGGTGAGGGAATTTATTTGTGATAGTGGCTGAGTTTGTTGGTGGGGGTGGTGATGTTCAGGCAGAGAATAATGTTCAAAAAAGGTTAGCGATAATGCTAGAGTTAGGGAAGCTAGTATAGTGGGTATGAGTAAAAGGTGTGTGTAGATAGTGTTATGTTTAGAGGCCATTAGGATGACTATGCAGGTGTGGTGTAAGATAAAGGAAGGTGTATTGGAATGAGTAGAAAAGAGAGGTTATTGGTATGAAAAAAAAATAAAAGTGCCTGTAGGAGGGAGAGATTCTAAGTGGTAGAGTGAACAGAGTAAAAAAAGTGTATTCCGAGTTATTATAAGGTCATCATGGGAAATCATGGGATTAATACCTGCACTACTATGATCTATGTACTATGTTTCAATATATATTAAGCTGTATACACTGCTGTCACTATTACAGACTTCTACAACCTACAATCTGAGATAGTAGGACATGAGGTCATTCATTTCTAACCCAAGCTGGTAAGTTTTCAAAGCAACAGTTCTTTAAACTGGACTGTCATGAGCAATAGATAAATTATATACACTGTTGACATTCTGCTAAACTCTGCACAGTTTATAGGTATGGCCATCTGAAAAGACCTGTCAATACTGTGAACTCAATCACTGTGGTCACACCTACAAGGCCTAGGTTTGACCTTAAAGTGTGTATAGTTAGAACATATCTCTACATTTTTCAGTCATGCAGACAGTACATCAATCCAGCCAGCAGGCCTGGGATGATACATTAATACCTTGAAGTAAATATACATCTGTGACAAAATGTTTTGTGCTTACAAGTGGCAGGGGCATAGCCTCTTCCTATTCCTGATGGTCCTGAAAATTATTTGAGGGAGAGATAATGTAATCAGCACCACATGTTATTGTATAACACTAGTACTATGTCCAAATATCCACCATTTACAGTAGCTGCTAGGTATGTGGGTCACAATCTCTGCATGAGCTTAAAACTGCAGGTAACCAAGTTACCCTGACCCCATAAAACACCTGACACCCACGTAAAACTATGTACTCTCTGACACACTAAATGCTACAGTATTCCAATGCTGATTCAACTAAACATACCTGCACGCTCCTCTTCACTGGAAATGGTGGCACTCACTTCCATGATATATGGCGTGATGAAAGCCTGGGAACTGTCCTGTGTTGCAAGGTTCACCAGGAATTCCTCAGGCACTGACAGAGGTTGTTCCACTGCAGGCCCACCACCAGTGACCTAATGATCCCTGGCCACGTCTTCTGCCCATCTGTGTGCCAATTGGATCATGTCTGTGGCATGTTGTCACACCTGCTCATATGTGTGATTCTGGTGGCCTATAGCATTTATGTTATGGACCAGTTTATCCCACAGGGCATGTCACTCTTGCCTATATGCCTTCCCACTGGACAGCAGGACTTGGTAATATTGTCTTAATGTTTCAATTATGAGGTCGTTTCCACCTCAGTGAAAGGTGGGTGATGTTTGGTGGGCATGTTATTGCCTGAAATACAAAATAATGATAACACACATTGGGATCATATACTTGGGTGTACAGTATGTACAGATACAGCAATAAAGGAAGGCTATCAGTATTCCCCACTTGATTACACATCTCATATGTAACAGTGTGGCAATCATACAAAGGGTGTGGAAGCAACTAGGATTGTGACAACAGTGACCTACACCTGATTGTGCCATGATAGATACTCACATATGATCAGACACCCACATAGGAGTCGACTTGTATTGTGTCCCATAGAAAGAAAGCCCTCCACCCTTAACATATGTATATATTACAATGCCAAAAAATAGCTGTGTAGTATTACAACTACCAACAAAGGCAGTATCCAGGAGACCTGTGTCCCTAGTTAACAGACAGTAAACTCTTGCTGTAGTTTACATCCTGTGTAGCTGTTATGCAGCTGCAGATCCCTGTACAGTTTTAAGAAAGGCTTACTGATGTAATCTCCATTTCCACTAATTAAATTAAAACATATGCATTATGTTGAAAGAAAATGGTTATATAACTGATGGAGTACAATACTCCTCTTTTGAAAGATACAGATATATATCTGTTATAATAATGTGTTCACCATAGAAAGTAACTCTCATACCCAATGGTTTCCCTAGCTAGGAGTTTGCCTTTTTAAGATGGTTCTCATTAGCAGGTGATTGTCTCTGAACCAATCTGTGGTTGAATACTGCTAATTGAAGCATACATAGCTGATTTTCAGTGTAATCAGGCAATCCCATGCAATTATAGAATGAGATATAAGGCTTCAATGCAGAATCCATCCCATTTTTCATATGATGGGGTGGAAATTCTGGGTAGAAATGCTATTTCAGCACAGAGAGGATGCTTGTAGTATATACTTATTACATAGACATGTGTATACTACAAGCTGCAGCTGCTGCTGCTGCACGCAATAAGCATAGGGAGTGATGCTGCAGAATGTGGATGACACCAGCACCTATGAGTAATGGTGTGACCAGTGGCAACTCTGGTGTACAGCCAAAGTCTGATTGGGGGAACCCATCCTACAGGATATTGAGGTATATGTTTAAGGTAAGTATATTAGCCAAAATTATCATTGACAAAGTAAAAGACAACTTGTCTGTTGTGTCCTTGAACAATGTAGGGGGTAAATTTACCATTATGTCAACCATTTGGACAACTGCCAAGCCATATGTTACATAATGGTAGTCATCTGGAATGTGTGTGCTGGCAATCCGTGTTACTAGCATGACATCCATATGTGTATGCTAGTTGTGCAGCTGTACTTATCTGTAATATCAGTAGCAAATGATTGTGTACTTCAGTATGATATTACTGGGCCTCCTTTGTATTACATAGCTTAAAATCCTCTGTGAATGCATAGTAATACATGACCTGACACTCTATGCACTTTCTAGTGTTGCAATATGAATATGTCAACTGTGTTCCTATCTGCAGGCCTTTGACTTCTATCATTGAAGAGCAGACACTCCATCTGAAATGCATTTGGTGGATACATAGTTGATGATACAGTTATTCATTCCAGAATTCAGAATGGAGATTTGCACATACATGTATTTTAGATGCTACACACCACTGGATTTGAACCCAGGACCACATGCTTCAAAAGTTAATATTATCATAGCATTTAACAGACTGAACTACTGAGTCACTGTTACAGCAGGTTTATTTTAAAACATAAAATTGCACACTTACTGGCTGTTACATACCTGATTTACATCCTTTATTATGTGCATGGCTTTATAGAGATGAATTTCTCCACCAGAGTCCTAGTTAAACACCTATTTTGACATTAATGTTTTAGCAAGTGTATTTTAAATGTTGCTAATAGACGTGCACATTTACCTGCTGTTAGAGACTTTACTTACATCCATTAGTCTGCGTCTGGCTTTCTAGTGATGTATTCCTGCACCAGACTCCAAATTACAATCCCATTTTTTCCATTACTGTTTAAGCAAAATTGTGTGACACTGTGCAATGCGCAGCCCTGCTTAAACATGCCTAATGATGGTAATTTGGCAATTGGTATGTTTTGCTCAAACCACCTGTGTTACTTAACAGCTGGGTGGCTTGGAAGGTTGATGCACTGGTCTGCAGGTGCTATAATTCTGGGTTTGAAATAGGGTGCAGGTGTACATTTTGAACATGACTATTATTTCACACACATATATCAATATAGCACCATTTACATGTGGTTAGCGATGCTGTGGTCATGTGGCATCATGCAAAACATCTTTAAAGAAATAAAAAAGTGGAGATGGGACAGTGGTGAAATGGGATGCAAGCAGGGGGGAAAACAGTGAAAATCAGGTAGGTATGTGCAGGAATGGTGTAGGAAGGAACCATAGCTATCCATTTCTTGTACAGCAACAACTGTGCAGTTTAACAGATTCTTTAGTTGAATTTAGACTGTCACCCCCAGAGAGATGGGTGAGGACAACATAAGTGCATTATCAAGTCAATTGAACCAAATTGTGTCCACTGGACACATGTGCAAAATGGACAGCTACATAATGGACAATATTTTTTGGGACAGGTGCCCATTTTTTTATTTTAAGGTGAGAGTGGAATGTTGGGAATGGACATAGGTATGTGTGGGGGAGATAAGCTGGGAAGGTGTGGAAGCTTTTGCAGACAAACAATGCAGACAAGACAGCAGACAGGGTTGGTGTGTGACACAAGAGGGGGTTGAACACCTTGGTTGGGGAGGGAGTTGTTTTATCCCAGTCCCATGGACATCAGACAGGGTAGCAGTGAGATTCATGTCCTCACCCATGGGACTGTCAGCACTGTACCTTTACTGTTCTAAAGCTGTGGTTGACACTGGCACATGGGCAAGGCTGCCCCACCAGGATGGACAACATGCTTTCCATCCAGTGTAGGCTTGCACAGAAAGTTTGGCTCAGCAGCCCATTCACCATGCCTGTCAGTTCCTCATGGGTGAAATAGTCACCATATCTAATTCCACTCCCAAAGGGGGGACCAAGCCCAGCCTGTGAGATCCGAACTTTGACAGCCCAGGTACTGCAGGGACAGCAGAAGGTGCACCACCAAGCTGCGGCCTACATTTTCTTGGTCCTGGTGCCACAGCCAGGGGAGCCAAGGTAGGTGGATCACCTGGAATTGGCCTACCTTGTTGTGCTGTAGTAAATTATATATAAACATATGATAAAAATAAACATAACCAAACAAATTGGAAGAAATATAAAGGAATATAATAAGAAACACAGCAATAAATAGCATTAATGAAAGTATGTTAACAGTAAAGTAAGAAGATGTTATACATAAGGCCACCATAGGAGGTAGTTACAAATAATATATTAATATCAAATCATAATAATAAATATAGTCACCATATCTAATTCCACTCCCAGTAGGGGGACCAACCCCAGCCTGTGAGATCCGAACTTTGACAGCCCAGGTAGTGCAGGGACAGCAGAAGGGGCACCACCTTGCTTCCATGGGACCAGATGGCATCCCGGGTTGCATCCTACATGAAATCCAACAAGAACTAATCCCTCAAGTAAAACTGCTGTACAATCTCAGCCTCACTACAGGATATGTGCCCAAAGAATGGCGTACAGCAACAGTGGTCCCACTCCACAAAGGTGATCCTCTGCGGACCCTGGAAACTATCGCCCCATAAGCCTGACTAGCCTAGTCTGCAAGGCTATGGAGAGGATCATCATGGAACTCATAAACAGAGACATTGGGGATCTACAGACACTAGATCCTACCCAATTTGGCTTCGTCAAGGACAGATCCTGCCTTTTGAACCTGGTCGACTTCTTTGAAACAGTCACCAAGGCCATAGATGAAGGGAAGGTAGTCCACACAGCCTATATGGACCTCACAAAGGCATTTGACACAATACCCCACTCAGGCATCATAGATAAGCTATCCAGCCTAAATATAAATGCCTATGTCACAAGATGGGTCACAAACTGGCTCAGAGATCCCACAGAGTCAGAGTTGCTGGAGCCATGTCAGACTCAAAACTAGTCACAAGTGGCGTCCCACAAGGTTCTGTCCTGGGACCTCTCTTGTTTGGCATTTACTTTTCTGAGGTACAGGCCAATGTGGGAGGACTATGGCTCACCAAGTTCGCAGATGACTGCAAACTGGGCGCCATAATCGACTCCCCAGCTGACACAAACATCCTTCAAAAAGGTCTCGCAGAGATGGATAACTGGTGCCAGAGCCATGGTCTAAAGCTAAATGCCAAAAAGTGTATAGTCATACCCTTTGGCAAAAACAATGTGCCCACAAATTACCACATAGGTGGTAACCCATTAAGTACAGAGAAAGTAATTAGGGATCTGGGGACCCAAGTTGATAGCAATCTCTCCTTCGGCAACCACATTGTCAAAGTGGTTAGAAAGACCTTCTACATAGCCCACCTCATCATGAAAGGATTCACATCTAAATCAAGAGAGGTAATAGTGCCCCTTTATTCATCCCTCATCAGGCCCATCATAGAATACAATGCCCCCTTTGGGATGTACCTTACCCGACACCTGCAGCAATTAGAAAGACCTCAAAAGTACCTCACCAAGAGGATCAAGGGACTCAAACAGATGCCATATGCTGCTCGGTTAAAAAAACTCCAGCTCTATTCAGTTGCATACCGCCTACTTCGAGGCGATCTATGCCTGACATATAAAGCTATGTCCAACCCAGAATTAATGGACATGCTCCACCTCAGTAAATTTAAATCCCTTAGAGCCACGCGCTTGAGGGACTTGAACCTCAGCACAGAATAAATAGAACATGCTGGAGGGACAGATTCATAACCCAGAGGCTCCCTTCGCTCTGGAATAGAATTCCAATTCATGTTAGGCAGAGCACCTCACTGACACTCTTCAAGAAGAATCTTGATGAGTGGATGGGGGATCGTAGGTTTGTCCCAGGGATTACTTCCGTGTCACTATTAGACAGAGGCACAGTAAACTAATCTTTAAAAAGGGCACAGTATACTCAAATCAAGGGGTGGCGTAAGCCAAACACAATTGGGCTAGGCTTATGAATGCCCCAGGGCAGATAACCTAGTATGAACCTATAATTAATAAATAAAAGAAGGGAAGGGAGGGGTGAGACAGAAAAAAAGACATTAGTAACTTCTCAGGTAATATTACTACACAGACTACTACTACATACTTTTACATAGCTAAGGTTTTAGTTTTGAGTACAATGACTGCAAATATTGTATATATGACATTGCACATACATAACTCTCAACCTGTTAGCATGAGACATTATGGGCCAAGGCTTACAAAATGGTGGTACAAAGGCACAACTACAGGGAACATTTTTACATAGAGTGCCCATACATTAGTAGCAAGGTGTTCTGATAACAGATTTACCAGTAACTTGCATTCCAAGTAATATCTTGTATCTGCTAATCAAGGATCAGACATATGGGGCAGTGGTGATTACATTCTGGAAAAATTGTGACAGATGAGAGCTATGTTTGGGTACTCTAATTACACTAGACAGCTGGTCATTTGTCAGTTGGCTGCCATGGGATTAGAACCCACAAGCACTGACTACAGGAATAATGTGCACTTTATTTGAATATAATGAATTCTCAAAACACCATCTCCTTTAAGACTTATTGCAAAATTTTGTGTGAAATAATACATTCACACACATGCATAGCTGTGTGTGTTATCAGATTGGAAACCAAATGCAGTGGCCACATGAAAAATGAGCACTTTATTTGAGAACATTAGTTATCAAAGCACCATCTCCTTTTAAACTGTAATGTTTAATGTCACATGAACTTTGGCAGTCACACACATGTCTGGCAGTATAGGGCATCTATTAACCTAACTGTATACCCCATTCATTTACTGAGTGCTATCTACAGCATATTTCAGGGAAAATTATCAGAACTACATATTGACAATTAATCTGGGTATTGCATTATGGGGGGATTTAATAAAGCAAACATGCTTTTTTTTCATGTATGCATTGCTCCATTCTGCTTACATGGCCGTGAACATTTTCAGATTCAGTAAGGGCTGCTGAGTGGCGCCCAAATACGCACCAACACGGAACCTTCCATGGCATGAAAATCACCTCATAAGCAGGTGAATCTCATGCAAATGAGGCAGGTAGAGTGATCCAGCAAGCAGAAAGGAATCTCCTCAGACCCCATGTCAGTGTCTGTAGTATACATGGAAAAATTCCATGTACAGGAGTGTAAACAGACAAAAGGGGTTGAAAAATAGATATTTGCACAGAAATATTATACCACATACACCTATGACCGAAGTTATCATTCCGTATGTCAGTAAAATGAAAAGAAATAAGTTAAATTAATTTTTTGTTTTAATAATCTGGGCATGTTTGTGCAGTGAGCTGCACTGTGCAAAGATGCTTTATAGAAAAATAAAAAAAAGTGGAAAAAACAAATTAATTAGTATGTGACAGAAATGTAGTGCAGGACTGTATATGGAGTCCCTACAATGGTGCACTGGTGCTATTGCTAATGTGGTTGGACTATGAAGAGTGTAGTTTCCAGGCTGTGGGCATGGATGTATACAAGTGAGGTGGAGGTACTGAATAGCAGAAAGGAGTAATTGTGTCCACATATGTTTTTCGTGTAGGGCTAGACCCATGTTACTGTTTACACAGGAGGTAGCTGACATTGGGGGGTTGTCTACTGACTTTTAAGCTCATTGTAGCTGAGGTGCACATGTTTGCCCCTACAGGGGCTGTGTCTACTAATGTTTAGGCTTTACCTTCCCTACATGTGTTTGTGTGGTGCGTCACCTCACTGAGCGTGTTTTAAAATTTGTATTTAATTAGCTTTGACCCTTGTTTAACAACAAATAAGGTCATGAACTGATGTTAATTATATTGCAGGCAGGAGCAATGCATCATAGTTACCCAATAATACACTCTGCACCTACAGCAGAGCTCTATAAAGTATGAATACACCCTACATTCTGATTTTTCCCTAGTACTCTGCACCATTGGAGTACAGGCTTGGGAATTTTAACTGAGAGAATGCTATGGGCTGCTGCAAGTCTGCTGCACCTCTATGTGTTAGATGCTGAAGGCAATGCTGCTACTGGTGCTGACAATGGACCTAGAGAGAGAAGGAAAAGAGTGCTCAGGCCCAGTGTAGCCTTCCAGGAGCTATATGAGCTGGAGAGTGTAGAGCGCTACAGGGTGGACAGGAACATACTACAAGAACTCACTGAGCTCTGCTGCCCTCAACTCAGAGCCAGATCCAACAGAGCAGAACTCATTCCAGTGTAAACAAAGGTACGTGCAGCCCTTAGGATACTAGCTACAGGTACTTTCCAAAGACCAGCTGGGGTCATGATGAGCATCTCACAGGCATCAGCATCCAGGATACTCCACCACTTCCTGGATGCCATGTTACTACATGCCAGTGAGCATATTTCTTTACCCCTCACCACTGAGGCGAGGGCCAGCAATATGCAACACTTCTACCATGTAGCACTCTACACTGATGTTCTGGGTGCCATAGATTGCACTAATGTGAACATCACGCCACCACCTGGTGAGGAGGGTAAAATCTACATCAACCACAAGGGGTACCACTCCATCAACTGCCAGGTTGTGTGCAATGCCCAGGGGGATTATCATGAATGAGTGTGTTGGCAACCCTGGCAGTTATCACAACTCCCATATCTGGCACACATCACAGCTATATTGGATGTTTGCTAGGGAAGACATCCCATAGGGCCATTTACTGGGGGATGCTGGCTAAGCCCTGGAACCATGGATGATGACACTCATCAGAAATACACACACACACACACACACACACACACACACACACACACACACACACACACACACACACACACACACACCAAAGAATGCCATAATGAGGCACATGCACAAACTAGGAACATCATAGAGTGTGGGTTTGGGCTTCTGAAGTCACAGTTCCAGTGCCTCAATATATCTGGTGGAGCCCTGCAATGCATACCTCAGCCACATGTGCACAGATATTCACAGTATGTGCTATGCTACACAATCTGATCCTGTGGAAACAGCTGCAGCAAAATCAACAAAGTGAAGGGATACACAGCCCACCCACCAATGCCTAGGTCACCACAGCCACAGTCACAGTCACAGGAGGACTTGGAGGAGGAACCCCCTACTGATGTCCATGTAGGCAGACATAGGCATGCTCAGTACACACCCTGGCTTTAGCTAAGAGACTACACATACCATATTAACTGACAAACTAGGGACCTAGAGGCTAACACCTTACTCCTACTCACATACGAATATTAACATTGATGGCAGCCAACTCACACATCCTGTACCTATCCATGTATTGGCTGTGTACTGCTTGCATCACACAAATTGAGCACTGAAACAGTCATGGCAACAGCTGCACTTGCAAGGTAAGTCCATAACCTATCATAATAGAATGTTATGTTATGTTAGGTCATTGTGGCTATGAACGGGTACATTATGTAGGCAACTATCATGGGCTATTTGGACAGACATTACATCCACATGAGACTACTGACACTCATTCCACTAACATGTCACAATTTGTATTCGGTAGGCCTCATGCATGCAATATTCATGCAGTCTTACTGCAACAGCTTACTGGTACATCATTCAAGGGACATGTTAGAAAGGGAGGTTAAATGATAGACTAGTGTGTGTCCTAGCAGAAATGGGCTTTTGTTCCCCACCCCTCAAAACAGCAGTGTCCCCATGTAACTGCCATAACACCAAATATATGCTGCATGAGCATTTTACACTGTTAGTATGTCACGCAGCATCAGTACACTAATGTGCAATTTGAACTTACATTTTATGTGTTATTTAACTGAAAAAAGCAAAGTACATGTTTATGCAGGTGATGGTGTGATGAATGATCCCTTATTCACCGAGCAGCTTCTGTGGCTCAAAGGACCAAGACAGGAAGCTTGTGTGATGGTGTCTAGGGTTCTAATCCTAAGGTGTTCAGATATTTTGCACATTAAGTAGCAATAACTATATATTTGTACAGACGGTGACTCTGTGTGTGTGCTATACCAGTATGAATCTATTTTGCAAATTAATTACACATTTGCATCTGCACCACATTTTAATACCTGTTTAAAAAGTCCCTCAGTAACAATGGATACATTATTATCAGAATTGTTAAGGCTGGGACTTGAAATCATATATCAGCATGCATATGTAGAAAATACATCTAGCATCTCCTGTAACATGATATACTATATAACAGTTGTGAATGAGAAATTGTGCTGTGATATGATTTATATGTAATTGACAGGGCCATACACAACACACTGATCAATAAACAGAACTAGGTACTGATGCACTCTTGATAAGATGGATAGTTGCATGGCTTACATATAGGACATGGCAAATGTCATACAGCAATTGTACAAGTGATATTTTTGGTTACTGTCAGGGTGTCCCATAGGGCTCTGTCCTAGGCCTAAACTAAACTAAACTAGATTTGTCTGTCAACCTATCTTTGTCATCTGAGTTGTTCTATAATCTTTATGCAGATGACTTGAAATTGGGTATACTGATTAAATGTGTTACATATGGGGCATGCCTGCTCAATAACTAGGCTGAAGGAGCATAGCATGCAGTTAAATAAATCAAAGCGTAAACATATGACATTTGGAAGACATAAATAGAAAGGTGAATATTAAATACAGCACACAGTGATTGAAACAGCTAGATCCAGCTTGGAGTTTTCCTAATCATATCATAATCATACTCCCAGCCTGGAATGCAGCTAGGTGTGGGCTGGAGTCAGTTTATTCAACAGTAAGTCTCTTGATGTAAGCAGTGCACCTCTCATTTGCACATTGCTTTGCAATGTGCAAACAAGCCAAAATGCCACTGTACATGTTCACGCACTTAGTTAAGCAGAGCACAAATTGGTTGTTCCTCATGCAATTTTGTTTAGAATATATATGTGTTTTTTGTCTGTATTGCCCTACATACCCAGATCACGGGGATTAAAGCTGCACTATGACACTTATAATGTTGTACAAAGGATCAAAAGAAATGGCTCAACATTAGATAATGCACCTACAGAAATGTGGATGTGCATAGACTAAACATGTGTTGCAATCGTAGGACTATTAGGATATTTGAAGTTCACAGTTCTGGCAGTCTTCTTCCACATCATGTGTAAATGATACCACATTTGACAGCAGACCAAAATTTACTGCAAAACACACATAACCATGAGTCACACCTGTGTAGTTGCAAACATCTGGACAGTGTTAAGTCATACCGCATCTCCCTAAGAGAGCATGTGAAACCCTTGAAATGTATGACATGGTATATGAATATGTGAATGTATTGTGAAGTCATATGTGTGTATCTACACCAGCAACAACACCCACATTCTCGACAGCCCTCTGTGCCTGCTTGATTTCACCAAACACACATCAACACCTGAACAGTTGGTGTAATATATTATGTCGTGTGCTCACTCATTGACATGCTAAATTTAGTTTTGACACAGGCTTTCCCATCCAAATCAAACAGACACATATGCCCAATATGGGTACTTTTGCCACATAACTAGGCTACAATTCAATTTTCTGACTGTTAGGCTACTAGCTGCAGATGGCAGTAGTAAGCAATGTGACTCTGCAGGCCTCCCAACCTGTTAAACATGAGCATTGTTTATGTTTTCTAGGATAACTTCACCTGCATTCATTTACAAAGCAGACCTGACCTGTGTTAAGTGCAATAAGTGATATGATTTGTAGTGTGTAAGACTAGATAGGTAGGGATTCTAGTCTCACTCTGGTCCAATTCGTGTGTTTGTGTATGTGTACCTCCCCACAAAACAAATGTAAATCCCACACTTTCTACCAAATTGCAATGGTTCTGCATTTTTTGGCCTTTGCACTTGATGCAGGTCTCCTAACTCTTGTCCTCTGCAAGGCCTGCTAATGTCATCTACCATAAGAGGACCTAAAGCCATGATAATGTCAGACTTAAGCTGTGGAACATGCAAGAAATACTGTGATCTGTGATGTGTAAAACTAGATAGTAAGGGGTTCTAATCTCACTCCAGCCCTCTACATGTCTTTGTGTGTGTTTATGTGCATGCTGATATCATCTACCATAGGAGCACCTAAAACCATGTTAATGTCAAACTTAAGCTGCGGTGTGTGTAATAAGTACTGTGATCTCTAGTGTTTAAGACTGAATAGGTAGGGGTTCTAATCTCAGTCCAGCCAACTTGGTGTGTGTGTTTGTGTTTTCTGTACACATCAATAGGTAGTAGTAATGTTCTTACTGCAGCCAACTTGGTGTGTGTGGATGTTTGTCGGTGTTTTACATCAGCCTATCATTGGAAGTTACTAGGCTAATGTCCCTAAGCCCCTTGTAATCCTAGCCAACATTTTACACTTATCATGATTAACACCTATTTCTCCTATCGAAGAGGTACACAGGTGAAACCCCCATGGTGTAATTATGGTCACAGATCCAATCATATATATTGCATCTGAAAAGGGCCAATGAGGTGCTCTACTTGGTGTGTGTGTGTGTGCGTGCATGTGTGTGTGCATTTGTGTGTGCGTGTGCGCTGTCCAGTGTTCTGTAAACCTCAATAGGAAGTAGTAATATTCTTATTGCAAAAAACAAACCAAGAACCAATGAACCACAACCAAAAAGTCAACGGAAACGAAGTCCAAGCCAAAACAAATTTATTAACAACTGCAAAACTCTACCATATACGGTTCACCATTGAACTAGGCTTCGTCCCAAAATTCGGACTTCTTCAGAATGGTTGAACCAGTATCAAACACACTTAAATATGCAATGCAATTCAATTAAACATTTAATTACATAAAACAATTAAGCGCAATCAATTATTGTTGTCAAAACCCTACAAAAACTGGGCTGTAATACACAGTAAACCAATGTTGCCTATCTAACCCTATCATAAAAAAATGATAAAAATTATGTGGTAAAACCTATATGAAAAAATGAAAATGAAATGTATGAATATGTGCATAAAATACTAAAAAAACAATGATTGAATAATAAATGAATGAAAAATAAGTAAATAAAATGAATGCGAAATGAAAAATATATGTATACGTAACATGAAAAATAAAAAATGTATGTGAGTAATACCAAAAAGCAAAAAAATATAAATAAAAATCAAGAGTAAGAATAATAAATTAAAATTCACCAATGATAAAACTGGTGTGTAAAATTAGTAAATTTATAAAATATTTTAACGTATCAAATTTAATTCTGTCCCATAATGTCTCAACCTAAGTAAAGGCTTAATAGAACTGTAATCGTTGAGTCCAGGGTAGTTGTGCGCATTCAACCTAAGCTGCCATTTTAACTCAAACATCCAAATGTAAGTCAATAATCCTACCCTGTGGATCAATTGTCACTTGTTGTAAAATACAAAATTTGAACATATGATCGGCGTTACCCACCAAGTGTCTTGTTAGGGCATTGGTAGTTTTGACGTGTTTAATGTCCAATAGATGTTCCTTAATCCTTTCCCTAAAATGTCTACATGTCTTGCCCACATAAAAAGCAGTACAATTCTGACATTTGCCAAGGTAAACCACATTTTTAGTGTAGCAATCAAAGTGGCCTGAAATAGAAATAAAACAATTATTAACCACTAACCTACTACCTGTTAGCAAGATTTGGGAACAAATCGAGCATCTTCCACATTTGAAGTTACCAATACTTCTATTAGTGGAAGGCCCCTTAACCAATGAATTCATTTCGAAAATATCCTTAAATGCCAAATCCTTTCTATAAACAAACATAGGTTTCTTTCCAAAGTGTAACATGAAATCTTTTTCCATCTGAAAAATACCCCAATTCCTATAGATAATCTTTTTAATAACATCAGAATCCCTATTATATGTGGAAATAAACATTAAGGATGAGTTTGTCAAAGAAGCTATCTTTGTGTCCACATAACTGTAATCATAATGGTTGTTTTCTGACCTAAGTATAGCTTGAAGCACACCACTGTCTCTTATGTTGGATTTCCCTACGTACATCTAAACATAATTTTTCTGGGTAACCTCTGTTCAAAAACAAGGAAACCATAAGATCTAACTCATCCTTTAAGTCATTGTCATCACTAACCATCCGGGCTGCCCTAACCATTTGGCCCTTAACAATAGCCCTTTTCTGATGGTTAGGATGCCAGCCGTTATACTGAAGGTATAAATTGGAAAACGTGGTTTTCCTATATATGTTAGATTTGATGGTACCATTTACCTTATCATAGGTCAGTCTAACATCCAAATAGGTAATGGTGTTGTCATTAATTTCATGAGTAAATTGCAGAAACCAAACTGTGCTATTAATATATTTAATAAAAGCCTCAAGGGTGACCGAATCACCATCCCAAATAATAAAAATGTCATCCATAAAACGTGAATATAACTTAACAAATTTGTAAACTCACTATGAAACAAGTATTGTTCTTCCCAATAAGCCATGATGTAGTTGGCATAAATAGGGGCGCATGCGGCACCCATGGCCACTCCAGTGCCTTGTCTAAAATAATGCCCTTCGAAAAATAAAAAATTATTACATAAAACCACCTCCATGAGTTTGACAAAAACATTAATCTGGTCCTGCTCATATACCCCTGTCACCAACAACTGTTCTTCCAACCAGGATAACCCAATGTCATGTGGTATAACTGAAAACAAATTGCAAACATCAATAGTTAAAAAAGAAATATTCCCATTAACTTCCAAAGTTTTCACCCTCTCCAAAAAGTGCCAAGAATCCTTGGTAATGTGGGGAAAACTCCTAATACCCAATTTCATATGATGGTCCAAGAACTGACTAATAAAGCACACCTTACTCCTTTTACCATCAACAATAGGTCTGAAATGCACATTGTCCAGTCCTTTGTGAATTTTGGGTATGCCAAAAATACCACTGACCACAGGGAATGCATTCTTCATGTATTCATATTCAACTTCAGTCAATTCACCCTGAAACAACATATCCTCTAAAAGAAGATCCACTTTTCTATAAGCAATATTAATTTCATTAATACTTGTTTCAATGTAATTGTCATCCATTAGCATGGACATCATAAGACTGATGTAATCATTATTGTTCACTATCACTACTCCATTACCTTTATCAGGCTTCATGATTCGTATGTTCCTTATCCTGCCTAGATTATCCATCAAGGAATAGTCATCCTCAGTCATGTTAAGTTGTGGTTTACCTTGCCGCTGTCTAAAATGATCTCTAATGTCAAATTTGCACATTCTTTCAAACAAAGCCACCATCTGATTCAGGGGTGGATTAAATACACTTGGTTTGGAAATGCCCTTGTTGCTCACCAAATTACTAACGTTGTTGTCAGCACCAAAATAAGCCTTTAAATTCATTTTCCGTATAAACATTTTTAAATAAATTAGTGTGTTGACCAAATTTCCATTCCTACATGGAACAAAATTAAATCCTTTGGAAAATAGGTCGACATACTCATTGCCAAATGAAACACTAGAATAATTATACAATTTAAAATCATGCATACTGTTTTCCAACACAGTGGGACAACTCAAAATACCAAATCTAGTTTGGTTAACCAGCACCTCTAAATCATCCGTACTTATTTGATCAATGTTACTACCAAACTCAAAATGTTCAGTACTCTTTCTGTCACGTTGTTCAAAAACTTCCTGCATACAATGTGACTGATGAAAATCAAAAGTATCATTAACCAAAATTGAGGAAATATTCAACTTTGTGTGTGTTTATGTGTATGCTGATATCATCTACCATAGGAGCACCTAACACCATGTTAATGTCAAACTTAAGCTGCAGTGTGTGTAATAAGTACTGTGATCTGTAATGTTTAAGACTGAATAGGTAGGGGTTCTAATCTCAGTCCAGCCAACTTGGTGTGTGCGCTGGTTGGTCTGGAATAACTGAGACCACACTTGATAAAATGTGTATCACTGTTGAATTCTACGTCTTCAACTGAATCACCAGGGTCATTGGACTGCACACAAATATCATCAAACACTAAAGTGTGCGTACTCATATTTAACAATATATCATAACAGCTGTCAGTTTCCAACACTGAACCGTTACCTTCATTGTCATCAATGCCTCGCACTAATGCATCACAAACATCTAAGTCATCACTAAAAATGTGCTGACCCTCGTCCAAAACACCAACGGAGGCCAGCGTTACCCCCATTGGTTTAAAAACACTACTACCGTACTCACTGTGTAATGGTACCCTATTTAAATCAGAAATAATACTAAAATCTTGATTATCACCATTCAACTTTGATTAAACTCCATAATGTCAGATTTACTTATGTCGTTCATAGTGTCAATATGAAATTCATGTGTAAAGGAATAATTTTGACCATTCACACTCTTGAACTCATCAGTAACCGACAAGGCCATCGGACACTGCTCAGAATCAATAATGCTGTTAATAACATTACCAGTACCATCATGAACTTCTTTAATGTGCGATAATCTGTCCGAAAGGCCAGGTTCAAGTATATTGACATCACCCCTATTGCCACCGGTACCAGTGTTGAATATCACTACCTTCACGTTTTCCAGGCCACTCTGAGGATTGATGGTGTGTTGACCCACTTTGGTCTGTGCTCCCACCCGACCAACCTCGCTCTCCTTGTAAGACAGTTCCCTGTTCCTGATCCTCTCTGACCATCTCACGCCTTCCTCTAAAGGGCTCCCACTAACAGTGTTGAAACCTTTAACACCTCCTTGCCCTTCCGAGGTTGTGACATCACTCAATTCCAACCTGTGATTGGTGGACCTGTCCTGGTTGCCATGACGACGGGACTCCCTTCCCAATTGCGGATATACGTTGCCATTTTCGTATACCTTAATATCCCGCTGTAATTTCTGGAGCTTTTTATTGTAAATGACCTCACAACAACGGTCTATGTCTTTTACAATATTGGAATAATTGGTGTAATATCGGTCAAACAGGTCTTTGGTAATGTTTTCATTAATAGTCTCTAATTCACCCAAAAAGGTCTCAATCTTAATCCTGTTGTATTTAACCATGATGTCCATAATACTTAACCCAGTTTTATTAAATAACTCCTGCAACTCATTAACCATATCAATGTTACCTTCGCACCCATTCGGGTACCTCCATACACGCAGGCCCTTCGGCACCATCCCAAGTTCAATATTTCTGGTTAAGTAACTGTTTTCAAGCTGTGTTCTCTTCAATTTGAATAACTTGGATTCAAACACTTTAAGCAATTCAGCTAATGTGTTGTCATTTGTAACTTTGGTATTAACAATCGGAGCACTGTCAGCTTTGAAACAAAAACACTTAGTTTTCCAACGCTTTATGTAATTAAATGTTTAATTAAATTGCATTGCATATTTAAGTGTGTTTGATACTGGTTCAACCATTCTGAAGAAGTCCGAATTTTGGGACGAAACCTAGGTCAATGGTGAACCGTATATGGTGAAGTTTTGCAGTTGTTAATAAATTCGTTTTGGCTTGGACTTCGTTTCCGTTGACTTTTTAATATTCTTATTGCAGCCAAGTTGGAGTGTGTGGATGTTAGTGTTTTACATCAGCCTGACATTGGAATTTACTAGGGTAATGGCCCTAGGACCCTTATAATCCTAACCAACATTTTACACTTATCACAATCAACACCTATTGCCCTTCTCCAAGAGGTACACAGGTGAAACTCCCATGATGTAATTAGGGTCATAGATCCAAATCGTACAGACTGCATCTGAAAAGGGCCAATGAGGTGCTCTGTTTGACATGAAGTGGAAGTCTGTTCCAAACGTGTGTTAAACTCTGCTAGACATTTCTCTCCCTCCATCAGGTTTTATTAATGTTGCATACTAGGTTAATTCATAACTGCAAGTAGCCTGTGTACCATCTGACTTAGGATGTGCAGCATTTCCAATAAAGCAGGATCAGAGATTGCCTCATATGCAAGGCAGAGATCACCTCTGAGTGGTCGGTATAAATTGACAGTGATTTCAGACAATCCCCATAGGACAGATGCAGAAGACTTGAATTTCCCTTGTGAGGAACCTTGGAGGTCTCTCCAATTGCCACAGGTGTTTGGAGAGGTACATACCCAAAGGGGAATTGCACTCAAATATTGGTCTGATGAGGCAAGAGTGCATGGAAGTTATACTTTCTTCTTCTGGAGACAATGCCCTCATGTATGACATGAGCAAGATAGAATACTCTTCTCACCACTGTGTAGACATGCTGATCTAGGTTAAGGTAGAAGTCAACATGTGTGACCAGGTCTCTCACCCCTGAGTATGTACTTAAAGTGTTGCTATTGCTGTGGTACATAGCAGGAACCTTTGTGTTACCAAAATGAATGACAATATATATATATTTGCATTGAGTTTAAGGCTAGGAGTTTGGCAACATATGGCAACAATCATCTGTTCATGTAAGAGCCTCAGGTAGTATGTTGACATAATGTGGAGATTCTATGATTGTTCCCAGTTTGCAGGCATCAGCAAACACTGTCAGCCACAGACATTTACTTTGCACTTGTACTTTGGAGAAATGGATTCCAAACAGTAGAGGACTCAGGACTGAACCCTGTGGGACACCACTGGTTAAAGCTCTGCTATTGAAGGTGGATTCCCTTAATTCAGTTATATGACTTACATCAGTGACCCAATTAACAACCCCTCTAACGATATCAGGGTTGATGCCTAGTTGAGTGAGTTTGTCAATGATACCTGAGTGGGGGATACTGTCAAATGCCTTATCTAATTGGAAATCTGTGCATACAGCTTATCACAATCAGCCAACTCCTTGGTGACTGTCTGAAGTCCACAAGGTTTAGCAGACATCATCTCACTTCGACAAATCCAACTGTGTAGGATCAAATGGTTGAAGATTAACTAAATCTTTGCTGATAATGTCCAAATTAATCTGCCCCATGGCCTTGCAGATATGGCTAATCAAGTAGTTTCTGGGGTCAGTGGATACACCATCTTTGTGCAACAGAAAAATGGTGGCAGTTTTCCTGTCAGCTGGGATGAAGACTGTGGTTGCACTATGAGTGAGAAGAGTTCTCAAGGGTGTTACTAATCCATGTTGGAGCCCATGTATGATGCATCCTGGGATGTTATCAGGTCTCATAGATGCTGTGTTTTTGTCCTTATAGAGGCCAGTTATAACCTGCTCTTTAGAGATACAAGGCAGGGGAAGGTGGTAGGGATATCATGGTGTACATGTGGAGTGTCAGGGGACTGAAGGTTTTGCAGAACCTGTTGGCAAAAAAGGTTAGCTATGTCTACATCCCCAGTATATGTGTTGTCATTAAATATGATTTTGGCACAAATTTGGGGCTTTCCTGTCAGATTACAGATGTAATTGTAGAATGCCTTGCAGTTGCCCTTTGTGGAGGCTAATTTGGACCCATGCTTTGATTTGGAGGACTTTACAGCAACTCTTATTTGCTTCTTTATGCTGAGGAAAAAGTGTTTCCTTTTTAGGGGGCTCGCTCTGTCCTACTCTTAGAGAGCAACATCTTCCTCTCATATTGTAAAGCCTGGGAATGGCAGTCGTTTACCAGGCAGGTTTGCTTTTCCATGAGGAGTTTCTTTTGCACGTATCAGGTACGGCCAATACAATCCAGTTATACATGTGTTTTTATAAAACATTGGTGTAGAGTTCAGCATAGTTGCCAGTTCCATCTGAGAGACGAAGTGCAGTGAAGCTATTTATACCATCCCATAAGAGGTTATAATCTGCTTTGGTGACATTAGTACTTTATTTTCTACAAGGGGAGTGTCAGGTGTGACACTTACTTTAAATAAAACCAATTATTTGTCAGATCTCACCAGGGAGGACCACACAGTGGGGGTATTACAGTGGTTCCCATATTGGTAAGCATCTTATCCAGTATGTAGGCTTCCCTTGTGTGGGTGTCAACCAGCGGCTCCAGGGCATTGTAGTTAATGAAGTCAAAAAACCTTTGTGCAAGTGAGTTTGAGCATGAGTAATATACCCAGTCGGTGGGTAGTTAAAGTCACCCAAAACCATGGTGTTCGAATGTATCTTGATAGACTCAAGTAAATACAAATAAACAGAGTGAGTGTCTTAATTCATGGAGGGGCTTCTGTAGTTGGCAATTACTTGAATAGGTAACCTAGAAATAGTCAATAGCACCTGATTTGTCTCCAGGCAATCATACTGTTTAAACAATCTGGATGTGTATGTATTCTTAATGAATATTTATATACCACTTCCATTAGTCTGCACACCTTCAGTTTGAGGTCTGAACATGTGGAAGGAAGTGTAGCCTGGTATGGCTGTGTTGCTCTCCACAGCCTTGAACCAGGTCTATGTGTCTGCACAAATGTCTGTGTCTTCCAAAGTGAAGACAGCCTCCAGTGAATTGAGTTTTGTGTTGACAGTTCTAGCATTTAGCAGCATAACCTTGAGGTTGTTTGTAGATAAAAATTTGAGATCAAGATTGAAAATTTGTAGATTGTAAATTTTGTCCTTGGGACACCACCTAAAAAGAGGACTATGGGGGTGGCAAGAGCCTTGATCAGTAGCAAAAATCCCAGAGGTGACAGATGAAGACCATCTCTGGCAAAGTCTTGAGCTCTGTTGAGCATTTCATTCCAGGCTGACAGATAGTGGATCCCCTTAGAATGACATCAGATGCTAAGCCAATTATTGAAGTCAATCATATTCTTTTTATATTGAGGCATCATCCCAGGTGAAGGTAAAATGAAGCTGAAGGCCAAGGACACACCTGCCTGAGACACATAGTCTGAGACCTTAGTCATATCTCTCTTCATACAGTCCAGAGAGGTTCATGACAAGTCATACACACCAACAGGAGCTATGATGTATTCATAACAGTACCTGCTGTTGACAGACTTGAGTGCTTGTGTGATATGGCACATCCTGGCACCTCACAGACAGCTGGCTATGACCTTTCCCTTATGTAGCCTGGTGAGAAGGATGTCAATGTGTCTCATGATGTAATCACCTATGACTAATATGTTTGATTTTGTTTTTTGCCTTAGGGGATTGAACAGCTAGACAGTGGTCAGTGAGCTATTATGTGTACTATTCTGCAGAGGTAGTATTATGTGTTGCATGCTTCTGTTTGTGAGGTATCTGGTGTGTAAGTGTTTCTGTTAAGGACCTCTGCATATGTTATGTGTGATGTGGGTTTGGGTGAAGTAGGAGCTGAGGTGTGCATGTTGGCAACCTGCTCATTTTCATATGTAGCAGCTGATGTGTGAGAGACCATAGATTCAAGGTTTCTAATATAGTTGTATCCCTCACATGTTGTGTTTGTGTGAACTAGGAGTAGAGGGTTGGGGATGCTGTCCACTTCTATCCAACAGTTAGTGATAATGCATTTATCAATAGATTATTCCTTGTGTATACATGACAATACGCCATGGTTAGGCAGTGGCCTGACAGAAGCTGTTATGTAACATGTTCTGACCCTCATGGCATCATTCTAAGGTAAAACAGCACCAGACAGTATGGAATAACATGGTAGATTGTGTATGCTGCTTTGCCAGGCATGTAGCACTTGCATGAACCATAATCCTGTTATTAGGCCTTGTTATGTTGCTGCAAGCATGGGCACAATCAGTAGTCTGTGGCTGACTAAATTTGCTGATGACTGCAAATTAGGAGCTGTCATTGAATTCCACACTGACACAAATGCTATCAAGGAGGGGCTGACACAGACATACAGTTGCTGTCAGAGCCATGGACTGACAGTAAATACCAACAATTGCACAATACTATGCTTTGGGAAGTTCTCCACCCATGGTAACTATCGTATTGACAGCACACCTCCAACAGTTGACCCAGTAGTCAGGGACTTAAGGATACATTGGTAGTGATCTAGCCTTTGACTGTAATGTGTCTGTAATATTGTGGAAATCATTCCATATTGCGCAGCCTATAAACAAAGGTATGGCAAGTTAATCCAAGGAAGCCATTGTTCCACTGTGTTCAGCATTCATCACTCCTATCATTGAGTGCAATGCCATCTTTGGCATGTAACCAACCAGGCATTTCTGACAACTGTAACATCCACAGAGGTTCCCAGTAAATGACTACAAGGTGTACATAACATGTCCTATGCAGACCACATCAAGGCCCTATCCATGTATTCTATCTCCTACATGCTTTGTAGGGGAGGTGTATGGCTGCCATACAGTGATGTGTCAGACCCCATTGTGGACCTCCTGCATATCCATGAAACTAGCAACATAATTACCTGCTATCCAGGCCTACACCTTGCCTGTGGTATAAACGGGACATGCTGGAGGGACAGGTATATAACTCAGAGACTACACCCTACACAGAACAGGCTCCTCATCCATGAGAAGCAGAGTTCCACCCTTACGTAAATGAAGTACAGGTTACGCAATTGGAAAGGTAATAGGACAATCATACATGGTTTAGGACCAATGTCTCTAATGGACACAGGGAAACTGGAGATGGTTCATCTCCCACACCCTGGCCTGTAGATGTTTCAACTCCCAAAACCCTGCTTACCCTTATCCAGGGTGTCTGACCTTGTCAGAGTTTAGGAATGCATGGTTAGGCTTCAAGATGCCCTTGTGTTCGTTAGCCTATTAAACACATATGCACTCATAAACTCATGAATCTATGGTATTTTACCTTTCTAATGACATTTATTTCTGTGTTGCCATTCAATCCTGTGCTCTGACATCGATGGTTTGCTTGTATATGTGTATGCAGATTCACTTCATAACACTGAAAGCTCAAAACACTGAAAGCTCAAAACACTGAAAACTCAAAACACTGAAAGCTCAAAACACTGAAATGAGTTTTCAGTGTTTTGAAGTTTCAGTGTTTTGGTCTTCTATATTATGAAGTTTTCTCATCTTCAGTGTTTTGAGTTTTCAGTGTTATGAAGTGAATCCGTGTATGCATAGATGTATCCTACAGAATTACAGAATCCTGAAAGTGAATCGTAAACATTTCCATGAGACACTTCATTGTGTGACTACACAGCCATTACAGCAGTATACATGGTAATGTACACACATTATGATTTTAAGCTAATTGTAAATGGCAATGTACAATATCTGTAAATGGCCAGTACAAGTAGCATGTGAAAAGCAACAAAGGATGACACAAATTCATATTACTGTAGATAGTCACCCTGTGCATCAGACACATGGCTTTATTTCCTGCATCCATGAGAAAGATGACAGGGATGTGGCACAGGTATCACTTGCACAGGGTGTGGTATGGAGGTGCAGGAGGCCTAGGCTGACCCAACAGGTTGGCAAGCATGTGTGAGTCAGGAAGGGAAGTAGGCAAGATGGACCATGAAAATGTAGCATGTGTCTGTAGGTGACCCAAATTGGTGTGTGTGTGTGTGTGTGTGTGTGTGTGTGTGTGTGTGTGTGTGTGTGTGTGTGTGTGTGTGTGTGTGTGTGTGTGTGTGTGTGTGTGTGAACACAGCTAAGCTCAGTGCTAGCCCTACATGTCTGTATGTTGGAGAGCTGTGAGCCATACATGGTAGAGCTGACAGTTCTTTGTCTCCACCCTGAACATGTGGACTGGCTCTGCCAGGAGTTGCACTGGCACCTCCATGCCCAACGTCAGATGCTGTGCTACTATCTGAGGGTGACTACTGTCTGCTGATAATGTGTCCTCCACTGGAATGCCCAGGACCACAAGTCCATGGCCTGCTATGTCTTGGTGTGGACACCACTCCCCCTTTCAGAGTGTTGGATGTACTGACACTGTGGAAGCATGATTGTGAACAGCCAGGTTGACTCTCAGCAGATGTAGTTGCTGACCTATGTCAACAATTCTGACACTTAACTCCAAACAGACATTCCATCACAAACAACATGCATTCCAAGACAGATATTGTGTGATCTGTCTCAGACCAATGTCTTTCTACTGCATCAGTCAACCATTCCAGGGTATCAGCAACACAGTAGAGGCACTGACAGATGTCAGAAAGTGCTGCATTCATAACCATGAGCATTCTTCGGGAGCTTCTTTCAGAACATGCCTGTGCCTCCATGATAGCCCTAAACATATGCTGAGTGACACGTGATGAGACACGTGCAACAGTTGGAGGAACAGCAGACCTCCTATGAGCACCCTATCAATCCGCCTCTGTGAACCTCGGCAACTATTTGGCTATGGGCAGTATTAACACTCACTGCAGCCACAGTAGCCACACTTCCCTGTTCAATGTCCCCACCCTTTGACTGCCCAATATGTAGCCACAGGTGACTGGGTATGTGTAGGCATGCTGGCTGTTACTGTGATAATGAGGGTGGACAAGGGATGGCACCCTCTGTGTCAGATTCATCCCCTGCAATCCTAGCTGTGCCTCAATTTGGCCACCATCATCATCAGAGTTTGAGGAAGAGACACTGACATCAGGTTGTGAAGGGGACAGAGTCCAGCCCCCCCCCCCCGGTCACCTATGAGGAAAATGGAAAAACATTGCATTAATCCTTGATCTACTGTGCTTTGCATTACTATGTTGCAATATATGTTAAGCTGTATGCACTGCTGTCACTATTACAGACTTGTCTAACCCCCAACCTCATATAGTAGGACATGAGGACAATATTGTCTAACACCAAATCTGTAGTTACTTGCAAATAAAAGCTCCTTTAACAAGGATATCATGATAAAGACCTAAATGATGTATACTGTTGACATTTGGAAAATATTTGCACAGTTGACATCTGGCAATCTGTAATGCCCTAACAAGACTGTTGAATCTATCACTGTGATGCCTCCTACAAGGCATAGGTAAGAGTCTAAACTGTGTACAGTCAGAAAATATATATACAGTTGGCAGGCCTGGGATGACACTTTAGCAAATACATTGCACTAAATATACATCTCTAACAAAACAGTGTTGTGCTTACCAGGAGCAGAAGTACAGCCTCATCCAACTCCTGATGATCCTGAAAAAAATTTAGGGAGAGGTAATATAAATAGCACCACATGTTACAGTATAACAGGGTAATACACCCAAATATCTGACATTTACAGTAGCTACTATGTTACCTGGTATGTTGGCCACAATCTGAGCACATTACTCAAACTGTAGCTAATCTCCCCCCACAAAAAAAAAAAACCTGACACCCACATAACACTTTGTACACCCTGACAAGCCGAATGCTACAATATTCCAATGATGATCCAACTAAGCATACCTGGACACTCCCCTTGTTTGGAAATGGTGACACCCACATCCATGACATATTGTGTGATGGATGCCCAGGCACTGTCCTGTGTTCCTAGGTTCACAAGGAATTCCTCAGTGACCGACAGTGGTTGTTCTGCATCAGGCTCTCCACCAGTGACAACACAATCCCTTCAATACACCTTAAGGGACCAGAATGGACTGAAATAACTGAATTAAGCCAAAGGGTTTCTAGGTGCTATAAAGTGCATTTTAAGTTTTTATTTCCTTGTTTCTGATTCAGTGATTCTCTGAATATAAAGTTTGACTAAGGAAAGCACTTCAGTCTTACTCTTCAGCTTTGCTTTATCCTGCATCCCTTCAACACACTCCAGCTGAGACAGGCTGCACTATAACAACAGTGGAAGAAATAATTGAAGTTGGGTGTTTCAGAAGCCATTTTTTTTTCTAAATGTTTTGAAGAAGATTTTAGAATTTGTTTCCCAAACTTTTGATATAAAGATGCCCCAAACAAAAATCTGAACTAAGGAAAGAAATTCAGTCTTACTCCAACTTTCCTTTTTCCTGCATCCTTTCCACATACACATATTAGGAAAAAGGTCAGTATAATACCCATGGAATAAGAAACAAAACTAAGTTGGTGGTAGTGGTGTAGAGGCCACTAGGCTAGGAGATGTTATGGAGTTATAGATGCTTCAAGGTGCATTTTAGAGCTACTTTCAAATTTTTTGCTCCAAAGACAGTTAAAAAAAACATTAATAAGAAAAGAAATTCAGTGTTTTTTATAGCTGTGTTTGACAAACAGTTTACAATAAAATAAAAGAAAACAAATGTTTGTGAGGATGCATAAATCGTATTCCTATTTGTAAGTAGTGCTTGTCTCCCTACCTTATCAAACAATAGGTCATCACTTTCTGTTGTAGCCCTCTGACAGACTGGGAAGAAGTCACAAATAAGCCTAGTCACTTTTCAAGTAGATACTGTCAAACATGCAAATAGCATGCCTCGTCACCCTCACTCCAAACAAAAGACTGATAACTTCTGTGTACCATTTTGATGTCACACTGGGAAAAACTCAAAATAACAAATTGAACACAATAACAGATTTCAATCTGTTACTATTAGATGTAGGCAACAGCATACCTCATTGGTCATCTCCAAAAAAATAACTAGCTGTACGAGTCCAATGTTTGACTCTCAGGAAAATGACAATCACTTTCTTATATTCTAACCTGTTGCTCCTAAACAGTTCACTGCCTCAAGTCACACTATGGTAATCCTCTGAACATACCTCTGAGGACTGTAAGCTAATGAGGGGCCACACAGCTACCAGAGGGTCTGATGGTCTAGCTGTTCTGTGAAGGATTTTATGCCTTATTTTGGAAATACATTTTTTACTGCTACCCAGAAGAGAGTTATGTATATGCTCAGCAATACTGTGTGTGCCCATAGATAAAAATCATTGGCAAACAGACACGCACACACTACCCCCCAAATGCCAGTTCTATCATACACATACACACATACTGACTTTGGTTATGACAAGCCAGGTTTACATAAGATTGACAATCATGGAAACACAGACACACACACACAGACAGACACACACACACAGACACACAGACACACAGACAGACAGAGACAGAGACAGACAGACAGACAGACACAGAGAGAGAGAGAGACAGACAGACAGACACAGACAGACAGACACAGACAGACAGAGACAGACAGACAGAGACAGACAGACACACAGAGACACACAGAGACAGACAGACAGAGACAGACAGAGACAGACAGACACACAGAGACAGACACACAGAGACAGACACACACACAGACACACACACAGACACAGACACACACACACACACAGACACACACACACACAGACACACACAAAGACACAGACACACAGACACAGACACACAGACACACACACACACACAGACACACACACACAGACACACACACGCAGACACACAAAACATGGATTAACTTGCACTGACACAAGGAAGCCATGCAGTCTCCATACAGAAGAAGTCCCAGCCAAGAACTCAAATAAAGCTATGCAGTGTGAGATGCTATCCACTGTGCCAATAACCAGTTACTTTCACACACAACTTGCTTCTGCCAGAGATAGCTGCTTATCATGCACAGTGCTGATGCTTGTGATGAAATATGAGAGAAATGAATATCCGATTTATTACACTTAAGTACCCCACCCATATACATAAGGCACAGCAATACTATTTTTATACAGATTTTAGCAAACATTGTTTGACACTAGTCCTACCATGCCACAGCAGAGAGTTCCATTTAAAAGTGATTAAACAACAGTAGGGTAAGTCACTTGTGGTCATAGTTGGCTTCAATACCAATCAGTTATACTCACTTTACTGTAAATAATGGACACAATAAAGCATTCTATCTTACTTCACATTGTACAGTCAGATCAGCAATGGTTTCAACTTGGAAAATAGCATCTGGGTCAGCTACTTTTATCCAGACAGCTCCTAGCCCTACCAAGTAGTTAAAGCCACTTCTGTATAAAAGTTTAGATGTCTGAGAAACAATGATGGACACATAATGGATTTCAATAATGAAGTTCAGCCTTTGTTCTATAATGTGGTAAAAGTTGCTTTATACAAATCAAACTAATCCTGCAAAGCCAGAATAAAGAGCAGACAGCAGTCAGTCATTTCTCTGCAAACAGACCCAGTAATTATATGCGACTTGTCCATGTACATCCCACATTTCCATCTCTTATAAAATTTAAAAAAATGCTCTCTCAACTTCTCATACAAAGAATAAGTGACAAACCTAATTATGGAAAAGGCTCCAAATCATGGAAAGCTTTCTTTAAATATTGCCTTTATATACTTGAATAATGGGTTTACATAGACCAAGGTCTTCAATGATTTACCAGGAAAATACATGTTTTATGAGGAGCAGATTAAAATATGAGACATTTATAAGGAGATTCCACAAATATTTCCTGAAAATAGAATTTTGCTATTAAGATCATATCCTGAATAATTATGCACACAATGGATTCTTATTCCCCCACTTTCTCTCTCTGTCTCAGAAACCATATCTTGAAATACTCTTGTGTAAAGAATGGGCTCTTGTTTACCCTCTCTCTTTTTCTCTTTCTGTCTCCCGAATAGCCAAACAAATAGCTTCCACATAACTTACTAAAACATCTGTACTGTGGAATGTCACATCTCTAGCAGCCCACAACCATCATCACATTCCAGAACATTTTCTGAAAAATCAAGTTAAAAAACACAGGATAAACAGCTGTAAATAGTTTTGTGAATAATAAAAGCTATTAAAATGATAAAAACAACCATCTTTAAATCAGGAAAATATGTTCCTTTCAGTGATAGTCAGTACATTTGGTCTATAAACATCAGTACCATAGTTTAATATAGCAATAACCCACGCCTGGGTGTGGGTAATGCTAAATTTACCCACGGTTGGCGTGGTTTGGTCCCAGGCGGCCGAGGACCAACCAAAGCCAACCGTGGGTAATTAGCATTACCCACACCAGGCATGGTTGCTATTATACATGACATTATTTAAGAAAAGAAACTGTTACTTTTCTTAAATAATGGCATAGTATAATGCCTGTTTACTGCCCTTCCGCAGATATCTGGCATCCGCGGCAGTTCTGATGTACTGCACGCGCAGTACATCAGAGTTGTGGGCAAAAGCAACGGAGAAAGCAAGATCTCCATTGCTTTTTTTTGTTCGCTATGTTAAATGAGTTTAACATAGCGAGACATTTAAAATAAGCAACGGACATCTCCGCTGCTTATTTTAACTGTCTCGCTATGTTAAACTCATTTAACATAGAGATATTAAAAGCAACGGAGATCTTGCTTTCTCCGTTTTTTTAAACACTGTCTATGTTAAATGGGTTTAACATGGCGAGACGCTTTAAAATAAGCAACGGAGATCTCCGTTGCTTATTTAAAGCTGTCTCGCTATGTTAAACCCATTTAACATAGCTAAACAGTTTAAAATCGAGTTATACTAATGGAAAAAGTCCGGGACGGACCTTTTTCCATTAGTATAACTCGATTTACAACGGGCACGCTGGCCAATCAGCGTGCACGTTTTGGGGGGATCATGGTATAATATACACATAAATTTTCTTTGAGGTAGTCACAAATTTTCACATCTCAGAAACTGTATATCCTAAGCATGTATTTTCACTGAACTTTTTTTTAACCAGACATGAGCTTTCTATCTCTCCTGGTTCTTATTTGTTTAAATTTACAGAACTATGAAAACCATGCCTAAAGGTATAATTAGCAATATAAATAACATTAACTATCTCTCAAAATGTGCAATTTAGAGTGAAAGTACCAATGTCATGTCAGTTTTCTTAATCAAGCTTCAAGATTTTACCTGATGTGGCAGAGCCTAGATGGCCAATTGGAAGCAGCACTTTTTCAGAGCTCCACAAAAATAGCCTAAAACATGAAAATATTCAAGTTAATCAAACAAAAATAATTAAATATTATTAGTAAATTTCTGAACTACCTGTATACCAATTCTGACAACTTTTCATCAACATTCTCCTGTCAAAACAACTTGGAGATTATTTTTTTTTCTTTGGGGAAATGAGTAACTCAAAGAACTCACACTCTGAAGCTGCTTTGAAAAAAGAATTACAGTTGATGTCTTCTACACTGCGAGAGTTATCCTTGAAAATGGATGGATTTAAGGACAATTTAGAAAATCTAAAAGAAAAACTGTCAAAAGCAAACTGATGTCTTCAGAGAATTACTACAACAGCAACAAACTAAAATATCAGACATTGAAACTTTCCTATGTGATACAGAGGGGAGACTAAAGGAAGAAGAAAATCAAAGTGAATTTCTTTTGCAGCAAAACAACTGCTTAATTAACAAGATAGATGACCTGGAGAATAGGGAAAGGAGAACAAATATCAGAATTCGTCTCCCAGAGAGAACTGAAGGTGAGGATATCATTTTATGTTTAAACTCCTGGCTGTCTGAAATTTTAGACTTAAAAGTAAAACTATCCAGTGGCGTAGATAGAGCTCATAGAGCCATAGGAAGCCAATACCCATCTCACCTACTGCACCTACAAGATCAATTGTAATAAAGTTTTTATCATATCTAGACAAAGAACTTGCCATTAAACCAGCTTGGAGAAAAAGTCCTTTAAAACATATACAATATCAAATCAGGTTTGACAATGACTATTCAACCAGACTACTACACTTGAGAAAAAAACCTGGCCACTTGTGAAACTACTTAAACAGAACAAAATAAAAGCTGAACTTGCATATCCTGCTAAAAATCAAGATTTTCTCTTCTAATGAAATGAGAACTTTTAATAATATAGAGGAAGTATCATCCTTCATCAAAAACAACATAATTACAATTCCAGAAGAAATGGACTGGGCATCATCCAATTCCTTGAAAAGATCCCCTGAAAAAAATTCCTGGACTGATGTAAAAAAGAAGAAACAAAGGACTGATACAAAAAACAAAATAGCCACCATTACTCTCAAAGCATCTACTAAGGTGTGAGATACAAACAAATGAACACAAAAACATATGTATAATTAACTAGTTATTCAGTTGTCTCACCCTTTCTATTTTTATTTATTTCATCTTATACATATTACTAAAGCCTTCACATTGAATACTGAATAGAAAATAATAATTTTACTTTAAATAGCTTTCTTTTTTCTTTCTCTTTGCTTTTCTTTATATAAATATTTTTTATAAATATTCTAATTTAGGGGAGAAAAAGGGAAACAATACTAAAAGTAATGAGAAGCAATGATGCGACTGTTTAATAACTTGTCAACTTGGATAATATGTAAACTGAATATTCAAGCCTTAATGACATCTGCGTTAGAGTATATATGAAAAAGTAATGCTTTCATGTAAAGGATTGTCTAAAGAATGTGATTAACAGACATATAGCTGTCAAACAATTGTGCACTGAATTCATTTAACTGTAGCTAACTCTCATTAAATATGACAATTTCAAATACGTGACATTCTGAGAAGCTGTGAGTTGTTAACAATTCATCTTTCAGGGGGTCGCACGCTTCTGAGAACAATAATACCTCATGTAGATGTCTAAATAAATACATCACATACTACAGGATTGGGAGGTAGATGAACTGTTTAGTTTTATCACATATATTTTGAATTCATTTGGCGTTAACTTGTCTCAGTTAAACACATCATACTCAAAAGTGTAGAGTCTTGAGAGGCTGCGAATGGTCAATTACCTGTGAGAATGTCACGAGCCTCCGAGAGCACCAAATCACCTTGTAGTTATTCAATCAAGCCACCTACTATAAGACTGGGAAGTATAAGCATAGCCTACACACTATTTGATGAAATGACCTATATAGTGAAAAAAAAGATAAAAAGGAAAAGGGAAGAGGAGGAAACATATATAAAAAGAACAAATCTTACACCACCTTTGAAGGCATGTAAGCCTTCAGAAGGGTCACTATCTTTTTCCTTACTAATTTATGTAAATAAGATAAGCAGGAAATTGAAAAATAATACCTTTTAGTTGTTCCATAAACAATGAAGATCCAGTAATAAGTGTAGAAGTTATGATAATGAGGAAATGCAGAGATAAAACATTTATGCATTTCCTCATAATCTTAAAGAGACAGGCAGTCTTATAAGCATGTTGAAAGTGAGAACATATTAGAATGAGAAGAGGCAAGGTATTGTAATGTCAAAAGGCCAGAATTAGACATTATGATTAAAGACTGAACTTTTTTAGACTCACTCTTAACTGTTCATTCACACAGTAAAAGGATTCATAGTATCATTACCAACTAGTCAAATAATTCCCTCTTGATGGTGATAACATATAACTATGTTGAACTGAATATTTAATATTATATTTCAATATTTCAGCATAACTAAGCTCTGCTTTATTTTTTTTCTGCATGATGTTGTTGACTTTTGAATAGATATTGTGTTATGCCATATACCAGTATGTAATACAAACAATACACAATGGGTATTAATTTAAAGTTATTCTGCCCAGAATATTTTCTTGTTACAGCTTTACTGATGAGTAGATATTGTGTTATGCCATATACCAGTATGTAATATAAGCATTACACAATGGGTATTAACTTAAATGTATTCTGTCCAGAATATTTTCTTGTTATAACTTTAGTGTTCTTGAACGATTTATAATAGTTTGTATTAGCACAAACTGTGGCACAAACATCTAACTTTTTTTTTACTATGATTCAAAATATACAACCTGTTTAACTGAAAAAGGAGTATGCAAATGTCAGCCAGAATATTTGGTTTCTTTTCTGTAACTTCAATGTTCATGACAAATCACAGAAAATGACATTTTATTATACACAAAGCTGTAACTTGTGCAAAACTTATCAATGATGCATCCTGTGCTTTACATGATTGCAAACCTCTCAAATGTACAGATTTTCGCAGAATGCCCAGATTTTTGCCTCATGTTTTTGGTGTGTTGCTCCTAAAATCTGTACTTTTCTGGCAAATAGCTGAGGATTGAAGTAACTAAATAATGACAAACATTTGAGTTTAAGACTCCACGTTCTTCAGAAAATTCATACTAATTCTAAACCTATTATTCTATCAACTTTCTAAGTTTGCAAGAGCAATATTTAAAATCTGTCCCTATTTCTCCCTCCATCATTTTAGGCTTTGTCCAGATTTTTGCTCTAAGAGGTTGAGAGGTATGTATGATTGCCAAAAGTATCTTAAGCAATTTTATTGTGCTTTTAATAATTTTGGACTTCTCTACAACTAAATTATAGAGATATAAACCTAAGAATGACACACAGGGAAATTATGTTAACAAAATACATATAGAAAATCAGTGCTGCCATAACAATGTTATATTATAGCAAGTATATAGAATGACATTAGAAAGAGAGAAAGAAGAAAGACATAGGAGAGGGAGAGGGAGAGAAGAAGAAAGCATAAATGGCACCCACTACCTATATATATATATATATATATATATATATATATATATATATATATATATATATATATACTTATACAATATATTTTACCATTCTTTAAAACAGGATATAATCTCCTAACCATTTCAATGGTAGGGATTCACTTTTTTGATGTGAAAAACTATATGATAACATACAGACAAGACTTCAGACTAAGATATTTATTGATGTGAAATGTATATAATTGTATATTTGAAATGTAAAATAATACCTAGTTATTCATACATAATTATTAGTTATTTACTTGATTAATTCTATCCATTAATATATAGAGCTAGAAATTTCATCATATGAAAAGCTACCCATAAATACATTATATATTTCTATGTTACATGGTTTGTAAGTCATGCAGTATGATACGACAACTATGAGACTGTTGGAAGATTAAACTAATTTACCATAAGAACAAGATATTATATCAAAGTCCACTATAGACAAATGATTTACTTGAGAATAATCATTTGTAATGTTTCAACCAACAAACTCACTATCTACCTAAAACGCATATACAGAGTGAAGAAAACTACATATAACTTTTGCAATAAGCAATAGAAAGTTTACTAAGTGATATATATCTTTGAATAGTGAATACAATACATTAACATTTTAGACAGCGTCATCATATCCAATATGTATTGATTATATACAGTGAAAACGTATTACTTAATGGGTGATGACATATAACTCGAAATATACAAACAGATTCCATATATATCATAATTAATGTTAGATATAATTGATTATATGTTTAGCTAAATACTGATTTACTTTTTTAAATCCAAAAGTTCTCCAGCAAAAACCAACATGGAGCTCAAAGAGAGTTTTTTTTTTTTTTTGCTAAGTTATGAGGGATAACCTGATAGATTATTATTCATCTATTAGGTTAGGAATGTTTATCATTCCATGTATGATAGGAGATTTTCTGAAATGTTGGATTAACTTGTTATATATATATATATATATATATATATATATATATATATATATATATATATATATATATATATATATGTTATACTGATTTTTTTATTGGCCTGAAGTAGAATCTGTTTTATGTCTCTCAACAAGGAAAATCAATCTGATCATAATACTTAAAAGAGATAAGAACTTTATTCAATTGCAATGTTATAGAATAGCTCTGAGTATTAATCATCTTACAAGTAATTTATGAATTAATAGACCAGGCTGTAATGCAAACTGAGGTTTTTATTCTCATTGATCAGTATTATTTTAATAATATTTTAATAATAATTCTGGTCAACAAGAATAAAAACCCAGTTTGCATTACAGACTGGTCTATTTGTTTACCAAGTTATTTTAATTTTGGGTGTATTAGATATATATAATTTATGCATTAAGTCAAAATATATGGACTTAACACTACTTTCACTAAACACTAATGGTTTGAACAACCCAAAAAGAGTAAACATACTAAGATACTTAAAACTAAACAAACCACAGGTAATCTTTCTTCAAGAGCCTCACTTCAAAACAAATGACAAATTTATATGGAACCCAAATGAATATTTAATGTTATCTCATTCCTCATATAAAACAAAAACCAGAGGAGTAATAATCTTGTGGAGGAAGAGGGTTACTAATCCTCAAATAATTTACAAATATGAAGATAAATAAGGTGTTATAATGATTGTTATAGTGAAATTCAACAACAGAATTTGGACACTAGTAAATATATAGTTGTTCCCTGGTATAGGGACAGGAACAGTTAAAAAACACCTAGACCTCATTAGCAAAACCTATAAAGGCAACCTGATAATAGGTGGAGATTTTAATTGTATTTTGGATAATTTAGAGACTACTAACAAGAGAAATCTATGTCTTACTTTTATAGCAAAATTACTGAAAAAATTGGACAGAAAATCATAATCTAATTGACACATTTAACTTTAAAGAAAATAATTCACTATCATATTCCCATCAAGACTACATGTTTAGTATTCAAAAAAGAATAGACAAAATCTTTATATTACAAGAACTAAACACAAAAATAATTAAATTCTTAATAACCCCCTGCCCTTTATCAGATCATAGTTCTCTTATACTCAAACTTCAAGAAGACTTCAAGAAATTAACACATATAACAAGAATGCCTGCTTATATCACAAAATTGAAATAATTTAAACCATGGCTAGTTTCAGAATTACATTTTTTTATAATAAGTATTCTGAAGAAATCAATATAGTCATGATATGGGATACTTTGAAAGCCTACATACAGGGTAAAACCCTTACATGGTTCAAAAACAAATCAAAAGAATGGGAAACTGAATTACATAACATACAAAAACAACTTGTAGAGATTAATAACAAGGACTCAACAAATTCTTCTATTACTAGAAAACAATTGATAAATGAAATAAAAAAACATGAAGTTCTAACTCATAAAACTAATTTAGCATTAGAAAAATTAAAACTAAACTCATATTCTACATCTCCTTGACATGTGCACAATCTAGCTAGGAGAATTAAAAGACAATCCAGAGCAAATAACATCACTAACATTATTCACGAGGGACAAAAGGACAAAAAGTATCAGATATAAGTGATATCCTTGATGCTTTTAAACATCATTATACTCAACACTATGGAAATAGCAAAACCCACACTAATCTATTAAATTTAGAATCACATTTTCTTAAAATTAAGACAATACCAGAAAAACCAAAACTAGACATTCAAAAACAAATCTCACACAAAGAAGTTACAGAAATTATTAAGCAAAGTAAATGCAATAAAGCTCCAGGAATTGATGGTAGTATAATTTAACTCTATAAAGTTTTCCCAACATCCGTAACTTAAATTTTTCATAAAACCCTATTTGAAGTCCAAACACAAAACATAATTCCTCCCTCATGGAAATACTCATGAATAACATCTATCATAAAAGAAAACAAAGATCCTACACAATGTAACTCCTATGGACCAATATCTCTACAAAATATTAATTACAAAATATATATAACCCATATTATAAAAGAAGATCAAACAGGCTTCATATATAACAGACACACTTATGATAACATCCAAAGAATATTAACTCTTATTGATATTTTAAATAGAGAAAATCAGGAAGTCCTACTAGTAGCACTAGACTTAGAAAAAAGCCTTCAATTCATTAAACTGGGATTATCTATTTAAAATATTAGAACTTTATGAATTGCCTCATTCCTTTATCTCACTGATAAAAAATATTTACAAAAACAATGTAGCATATGTAAAATTAGGACCATTCACTTCTGAATCTATAGTACTAACAAAAGGAACAAAATAAGGCTGTCCCATGTCTCCCATTTTATTTGCATTAGCAATTGAATTATTTGCTTCTTCAATCCGCACCAATTCTAAAATAAAAGGTATGGCTATATATGGACATTATAATTCTAAAAGTATGTTATTTGCAGACAATGTACCTCTTACTTTATCCATCTCAAAAGAATCTATAAAAGAATGAAATACACAGGTTGAACATTTTTATTTAACCTTAGGCCTTCACTTTAATAAAACAAAGTCTAACTTTATAATATTACACAAAAACAATGATTTTATAGTAGATGGAAATAACATAATTGGTAAACAAGTCTCCTCTTTAAATTATTCAGGCATCATCTTATCCAAAAATATAGAAGAAATCTTAACCCTAAATTACAATAACATCATAAATAATATGAAAACCTATGTAGAAAAATGGAACAACATGTATCTAACCTTTGAAGACTACAACTAATAAAAATATTACTTCCAAAAATCCTATACATAGCACAAGCTATTCTGAAGATATCAGATAAACACTTCTTAAAAGAAATAAATGCACTTCTATTAAAATTTCTATGGTATCCTAACAGAAATAGAATAGCATTCACCCACCATATCAGATCATGGAAACAGGGAGGGATTAACTTTCCAGACACAGAGACCTACATTAAAGCTTCTAACTTAAGAATTATCATAAACTGGACAGATCCAAATTATTCTTCCAACTGGAAAAATCTACATACTATTATTTTTTCAAATGAAAACTCCTTAATAAAAAATATGCTAGAAGATCAAAATAATAAATTATGGCATATTTCATGTATTGGCATTCAATATACTATAGTAAAACCTACAAAATTAAAATTTACAAATCACATATTTGAAACATTTAGAAAATTTGTTTACGCCAATACAGATTTAAAATTTGGATGGATTTAATAACTCCTTTTAGTATCACAAAAAAATATTTAATAAGATACTTAGGAATGTTTTTACTACGTGGGAAACAGTTTACCTGCTGGCAGCAATGTATTAACAATCAAAAAGTAAATATATAATAAGTACTGTAGAATATGAACAGCCAAAGCATGTGTTGGGGGGAATTGAGTATGTGACAGTTTGTATGTGTTAAAATGTACTGTGTACTGTGAACTTTGAATGAACTCTGAGCAATGAGAAAGTACTGAAAAACAAGAGTCTGCCTGGAAGTAGGAAATGTGCCTTTTATGGAAATACATCCAATTTTCTTTCTCTGCCCAGAGATATGATGATGTGAATTGTCTTATGTTTATGGGTAAACCTTTGATTGGTTAATTGCCCTTCATAATGATCTAATTAGTTCATTTTTTTATATTTTTGTACTGTCAGCAATATCACCAATATATACGCTTGTTTATTCCTTTGCTCTGGGAGTCTCCCTGATACTTTCCATGAGGCTCCCACATGTGTGTACTGTAGTTAATAAAAACCACTGAAAGAGAGAAAGAACTATCTGTCTTCATTTTTAAAGTATTGTGTAACGTAACAATTGGTGCCGTTTACTCAGATCTGAATTGAGAACAAGCTGCAGCAGTCAGGAAGTGGATGAAATACTGCTAACAAAAGGGCCCATAACAGACTTTTCTGTTTCTGCAGTGTTTCTTTCATTTCTCTGTATTTGCCTGCCTTAAAGATTTGAATTTTTTTTATTTTTATGCAGGAAAAGATATGATTTCTCTCATTCAGTTGTTTTGAGGTAAGTGGCATGCACTTCTCTTCTGCTATTAAATGTGCAGTATGAGTGCGGGTTAATATGGAAATACTGGTGACATACTTATGAAAGGAGGAATGATAGTGGGGTAACAAGACGTTTATATAATGCCTTAGCTAAACCTGTGTTAAACAAGTATAGCTTACTGAGTGACAATGGGAGCGAGTGCGGGAAAAATAACGGAGCCAGAAAGAGGTACACCAGCTGGTTATATGTTTTATCGTGTCTCCCGGGACAGTTGCATGTTTTTAAATCAGTGGATCGCCCTTACTAAAAATGACGGTGACCTTGCTTTTCCCGAAAATGGTAGTTTTAATAAAGATATATTGACTAATTTGCAAAAGAAATTAAAAAAGAAAGGAATAATACCAGGGCTGTGCTGGGCAGCTTTTAATGATTGGATGTGTGAAGCTAAAGAAAGGGAAAAAGACTCGGTCATCAGTAGTCGTAAGGATAATCAAAAGAAAGTAAAAGAGCAGATAAAGGAACTACGACATACTGCGAGTAATCTAGATGTAGCAAATGGTAAACGCTTAAAGGAAACGCCCTTTAAGGGATTATATCCTGTACAAGAATTAATTAAATTACAAATAACTGAATCATCTGAAGATGATAACCCCTGATTCCCCCCACCCCCTATGGCTCCTCCACCGCTATATCAGCCTTCACAGGTTCAAGACGGAGCAGTGAGCTCCACAACATAGGGCGAAGGCCGGCAGGGAGAAGAGCAGACCGCACCCGACTTTGGAAGCAGAAATCAGGCAATGGGAGGTCAGCCTAGCATGCCGCTTATAGAACAACCTGGCCAAACAGATATAGGTAAACTGTCGCCTAGACTAACCCATTTGAAAACAAAAAAGCAGCAGAAAAGAAAAGCACAGATGCTTTTTGACCCTAGGTTTAGCCAGCCAAAAAAATATCACAATAAAAAAGCCGTATATTTACGCAAGGATAAATATTACAAACAATGTCCAATTGTGATTGAAGACAATGACGGCTACACTGGTCCAGACAAATCTAATTCAGATTCCGACTCTGAATCGGGCACTAGCCCATCAGATGAAGAGGGAGTATTCCCATTAAGAGAAGTCTCAAACCCAGCACATGCTAGACATGCAGGACAACTGGCTACTTTGGTGGTACCTAGGGCATGGTCAGCAGCTGATTTTCAAGCAATCACCAAATCACTTCCGCCTATTCGTAATAACCCAGCGTAATTTCAACGTGTATTGGCAGGACATATCTGTTTGCAAAATCCTACCATAGAAGAGGTTAGAGTTGGACAGTAACTCCTGTAGGGAAGATTCCCATCTAGTGTTAAACTTTTTGGCTACACGAGGGTTTAAAGTAAATAGATCAGAATTACAATTCTGTCAGGAAAAGGTGCAGTATTTGGGACATATTACAATGGGTTCTTATCAAATACTCCCAAATTGTATAACTTCTATTCAAAATGCCCCACACCCTGTAACTCAGAGGCAGCTTAGAGGATTCCTTGGCCTAGCAGGATACTGCAGACAATGGGTGCCTAATTTTTCAGAAATTTTGGCCCCTTTGTTACAACTCCTAAAAAAGGACATTACCGAACCTTTACCCTGGACATCACAACACGATGAGGCTTTTCAGGTAATCAAGACAGCCTTGGTAAATCCTCCTGCCTTAGGGTTGCCAGATTATTCCAAACCTTTTGTTTTCTTTTGCTGTGAGCGAAACAAGACTGCCTTGAGTCTCCTAGCCCAGCAATGCACTGGAGGCTACCGGCCTATTGCTTACTACAGCACTCAGCTAGATCCGGTTGCCTCTGGTTACTCAGCTTGCTTACGGGCCATGGCAGCCGCTGCTGTCTTGGTTGACACGGCAGATCCACTAACCCTGGGACATGATACTATATTAGCAGTCCCACATGCAGTTCAAGCGTTACTTTTGAAAACAAAAACACAGTATCTTTCAAATGCACGTCTTAAGTATGAATTAAGTTTAATAAATAACCCCACCCTGTAAGTCATACACTGCCCACCACTGAACCCTGCATCTTTAATACCAACATCAGATGAGGGTGAACCACATGATTGTCTGCTTGTAGCTAACTCTGTTCTTTCTCCTGGGTTACACTTGTATGACACTCCTTTGCAAAATCCTGATTTGGTTCTTCTTGTTTATGGATCCTGCTTACAAACAAACTCTGGAAAATTCCAAGCAGCTTGGTCAGTCTGTACTCTGACTGAAGTTTTAAGGTCAGCACAGTTACCCCCAGACACTTCCTCGCAGGATGAGGAACTAGTGGCATTATTGAATGCATGCAAAATAGCTAAGGACAAGTCTGTTACTATATATACTGACTCCCGTTATGCCCATGGTGTTGTTCATGATTTTGGTATACTATGGTAGGAACGAGGGTTCTTAATTTCTTCCGGGGCACCCGATAAAACCATTTTTATATCAATAACTTGCTACAAGATTTATTGTTACCGTCTGAACTTGCTGTTGTTAAATGTGCAGCCCATCAATCTAATGACTCTTTTGAAACTAAGGGCAATAATTTAGCTGACTGGGCTGCTAAACAGGCTGCTCTCACAAACTGTTCAGGGACATTTTTTGCAGCCTTTGCAACCAATGGTCACTTTTGATACCACAGTGTTAAAAGCTTTACAGGATGAAGCTCCAGAATCAGAAAGGAGAACATGGCTGGCTCAAGGTTGATTTAAATGCTCTGATTTCATTTGGCAACATCCAGATGGCAGACTGGTCTGCCCAATGTCCATGTTAAATTCTCTTATTAAAGCGTATCATTTGCCAGCTCATGTTGAGGTACAAGCGTTAATAAAACAAATCCAAAAGGATTGGTTTGCCCCAGGGCTTTCTGCTTCTGTACAGCATTTTTTGAGCACATGCTCCATTTGTTTACAGTATAATATTTCAAAAGGCACTATGGCTCCCGTACAACCACTTCCAAAACCATTGGGACCATTTTGCGCTTTGCAATGGGATTTTATTGAACTTACACCTTGTGCTCATTTCAAATATGTTCTAACTGTTGTTGAAGTTTTTTCTGGGTGGTTAGAAGCCTACCCATGTGCTAAAAATGACACCATTTCAGTTGCTAAGAAACTTTGTTATGAATTGGTTTTGGTGTTCCTTGTCAAATATATTCAGACCGTGGAACACATTTTACTGCTCAGTTAATTGATTCACTGTGTGAAATGTTAGGCATCATTCTAAAATTTCATTGTCCATATAGACCACAGGCATCAGGTATTATTGAGTGCATGAATCAGACTCTGAAAACCAGACTGGCAAAAATTACTACAGAAAAGGGCCTCACTTGGGTACAGGCCTTACCTTTAGCCCTACTCTCTATGAGAGCGCAAGTACATCCTACTAAAGATCTTTATCCTCATGAAATCCTCATGGGCCACCCTATGCATATGCCCATGACTCCACCCTTTTCTGAGTATGATGCATTTGATCATGATATTCTTAGATATTGCACTTCTCTTGTTTCTTTTTTACAGTTTCATCAGCGGGTATCAGCGGCTCAACATATTCCTGATCCTTTCTTGTCCTTGGCACTACAACCAGGAGATTGGGTGTACGTCAAGTCATTCTCTCGAAAAACAGCACTTCAACCATGCTAGAAGGTGCCCTTCCTGGTTCTACTGATGGCATCATCAGTGGTTCGACTACAAGGCTCACCCACTTGGATTCACATATCGCACGTCAAGAAGGTCATTCCATTGGAAGGTCAACAACCTTTACCTTTTGCTACTCCTGATTCTCCACCTATTGCTACTCGTAGTCAAAGTCATACTGTACCAGCACCTGAAAATGCCTGACGTTTATCCATTTGGACAACCTCACCATCCGGACAAAATACAGGTGCAACCACCATTTCCACAAAAGTACTGCACAACTATTTTGGTGGTTATTCTTGTCATTTTTACTGTGGCCATTTTTGTTTCCTGCTCCAACGACGCATCATGCCAAATGAGCTACATGCCATCCACCTTTCAACACCTACCAGGCCATTAAACATGTCTATGCTTCCACCTTCAATGTTTCTGATTGCTGGATCTGTGCAGCTCTTCCCACGTCACATGATGGCCTGCCAATGACAGCTAATCCTTTACCTACTGACAACTATTCAATCATCCTCTTTAATACTTCTAGGGGATTGTGTAAACAAATACATTCAAATCAAACTGTAGCTCTGACTTTAGCATACCAACAGCAAGGCATTTTATGCCTAAAACAAAAGGGAATAAAGAAAGTTGGTTCAAGTAATTGCACTATAACAATTCAGAGAGTATGTGCTGTTACTAACTACACAGCTTTGCAGTCAATTAACGTTATGGCATGGGACAGGTCTATGTCCTATTCAGCGTGGTGGGCCTCTGTATCTGCACCATTCATGAATTATTCAGATTGGCAGATGTGTAATGTGACTGAAACAATGTTAGGGCCAAAGAAGGTATGGGTCTTTGAAAATAGAACTACAATGACAAATTACTCACAACTATCACATCTTAAGTTAGAGTTAGAGGATGTATTCTCTCAAGTAGTGTTCAATAATAATGTTACCACTAACATTTCCACTATGCTCTTGGAAGAAGGGTTGTATTTTATTTGTGGTAGAAAGGCATATAAGTGGTTACCAGGGAATTGGTCTGGTAGCTGTTTCTTGGGTTATTTAGTCCCAGTCATCTGACATGTATCTGCTTTACCTCAAGGAAAAATTCGGAACATTTGAGAGGTCAAAAAGTCTATCAATCCGGTAGGTCAAGTTGATGCTTCATGGAGGTATCATCATGATTTAGCTCATGCTGGCACTAAAGGACTATCCCATATGGACTTGGGTGATGATGTCATATCATGGGCTGGCATAATTCCATCATACGGAGCAGTGAAATCAATTTCGGAACTGAGAAAGCTATCTAAATTGCTTGAAATATTAAGCAATGCTACATTTTCTGCCTTAGAACTAGTGACTGATGAATTGACTGCTATGAGAGCTGTAGTACTCCAAAACCATATGGCTCTTGATTTCACCCTAGCGGTGAAAGGAGGAACTTGTGCTTAATCCAGGAGGAGTGCTGTATGTTTATTCCTGATAATCGGCATGAAATTGAAAGCCATCTTGAACTGATTCAAAGAGTTTCCGAACTCTCGAAGGCCAAAGAGGCTGATAGTTCAACAAGGCATGGTTAACCAACCTGTTCTCAGGCTGGGGAGGTGGACTGTTGAAGTTGCTCTTATTAATTGCAGTTTTAGCAATTGTTGCTTTTCGTGTCTTATTTCTAATCAAAGCACTGATCTTGAAATTAATGGCTTCAAAAACTGTGAAGAAAGTGCCTAGGTATTATATCCCTGAAGCTATGAATGTAGATGAGGAAATGACAATGTTTTCTAATAATGAAAAGACCAGTAGCATGGTTATGCTAGATTTGGGACAAATGTATGATAGGTTAAATGGTGATGCTTACACAGCATCAAATGGGAGATTGTATAATTGAACAGCCAAAGCATGTGTTTGGGGGAATTGAGTATGTGACAGTTTGTATGTGTTAAAATGTACTGTGTGCTGTGAACTTTGAATGAACTCTGAGCAACGAGAAAGTACTGAAAAACAAGAGTTTGCCTGAGAGCAGGAAATGTGCCTTTTATGGAAGTACATCTGATTTTCTTTCTCTGCCCAGAGATATGATGATGTGAATTGTCTTATGTTTATGGGTAAACCTTTGATTGGTTAATTGCCCTTCATAATGATCTAATTGGTTCATTTTTTATATTTTTGTACTGTCAGCAATATCACCAGTATATAAGCTTGTTTATTCCTTTGTTCTGGGAGTCTCCCTGGTACTTTCCATGAGGCTCCCACACGTGTGTACTGTAGTTAATAAAAACCACTGAAAGAGAGAAAGAACTATTTGTCTTCATTTTTAAAGTATTGTATAACATAACAGTACATATGATCTCTCTTCTTCTGACTGGCTAGTCCTCCAAAGTGTACTGATTTATTCTCAAGCTCTATGCAGAATACTTAATAATTCTTCTTATAAGGTCAGACCCAAATGTATAAAATATTTGAATGAAATTATATATGAAAATCCCAACTGGAAAATATATCATCAAAACTATACAAATTATTAATAAACTATAATGTTAAAACTCAACAGAATTATTGGAATTTCATCACCAGAGGACATTCAATAAATGTGTCCATGAAAAGCAAAGCTAATTTATTGTATTCTATTAAACTAATATCCAATATACAATTTTGGAGAATATATATGTGGAAGTTTCTGCATAGATCATTGTATACACCCAATAAACTAGCCAAATTTGGTTCTGCTAATAATGTTACCTGTTGGAGATGTCTACAAATATGTAAAACAGATTGGATACATATACTCTATGATTGTATTAAAGTCAAAACATTTTGGAAGGATATTAGTAACTTTCTACAAGCTATATTTACAGTTACATTTGTATTATCCAAGTCTCTAGTTTTATTGAACATTAATGAAAAAAACAGAAATTAATAAAAATGATGTATATTTATTATGGACCATACTTGCTAGGAAGTGTATTTCCAGAAAGTGGAAATCCAATGCTGAACCATCCTTTGAAGACTTTTTAAGACTATTGAATGAAACAGCATTATTGGAAATTAAAGTAAAGGAACTATGGATTACTCTAAAGTTGTGTAGCAACAACCTATGGAAGAAGATATTATCCCTTATTGAGACATTAAAAATGAACTCAGACTCCTCTTGAATGACAAGAAAGAAGGAAGAAAATATTTATTCAAAGATCATATAAATTTGATTTAGATTGGTTTACATTTTAATTTCACTTCAGGCCAAATGTAAATAATGTATATAGACCATTACTCTGTTTAAATTATTAATCAAATATTAATTAAATTACTTCTAAATCTTTGAAAAATTTTAATAAAAAATTTTGGAGTAAAAAAAAATATTTCACCTGATGCCATACAACAGTTTTAACCAACTTGGAAATATAAATACATACGTAAATATCACACATCGTTATAAGAACCAGCAAACTAGCATTACATCCAGTGTAGTTGTAGTATACTGTAGGTATACAGTGATGATATATTTTCTGTCTCTCCATGTCATTTCACATTGTGCCCCTCAATAACATTCAGCTCAGTTATATATAAAATATTAAAATGAAAAAAAGGCTTCCACCACAACGAAAAGTTCACTGAGAAATTTTGTTCAAATGTAGGCTTTAATAAAACGAAGAAATAAAAAGCACAAATTGTGCTGTTCAAGTTGCAGGTCAAACAGGATAAGCGCTTTCAGTTAAAAAACCTTCTTCAGATCCTAGTGTGTCTCTTCTGCGGAGGTTAGTAGTCACACTTCTTCCTTCTGTACTCTGCTTGTTGCACAATAAATCCTTTAAATTCTTCTTGTTTTTATAACCAAACTTAGTTGTTTCCCCTACTATTCTCTTAATTTTACTGTCAGCAGTTAAGACTGGCCAAAATAGGTTAGGAACTTGGAAATGTGGCTTTTGCAAAGCTTGCAGCCACATTAAATGTTCCAACAGTTTTGTTCATCCGGTAACTAACAAATGCTATAAGTTCTCTGGTTCTGCTAACTGCAACACCAAGAATGTTATATATGTTGGCACTTGTAATTTGTGCCAAGCCTACTATGTAGGAAAGACCAATAGAAAGTTTAAGGAATGGATACTTCGCCACCTGTTAGACATCAAGAATAAAATAGTAGCCAATGCCCTATATGGACATGTGTCTGAAAATCCAGGGCATTCATTTAGCTTTATGGTCATCTCAAATGTGACTACTAACCTCCATGGAGGAGACACTGTCAACAAAACTGAAAAGGAAGAAAGCAAATGGATCATGAACCTCAGAGCCAATTTATTTCCCGGGCTCAACAGAGTAGTTCCTATTAAACCTATTTTGAAAGAGAGAAGCCTAATTAAGAAATGAAATGGAGGCTTAAGAAAGGCATGCATCTGATTGCTGAATGTGATTGGTTGAGCAATTAAGGATCTTTATTTAACAGCAGTAAGTCAAGTCTACACACTAGGATCTGAAGAAGGTTTTTTAACTGAAAGCGCTTATCCTGTTTGACCTGCAAACTTGAACAGCACAATTTGTGCTTTTTATTTCTTCGTTTTATTAAAGCCTACATTTTAACAGAATTCCTCAGTGAACTTTTCGTTGTGGTGGAAGCCTTTTTTTCATTTTACTATTTTTGCCTATTAAGGCTTCCTCTGGAGGTGGTTTTTGGTTTGTTTGTTTGTTTATATATAAAATATAACTATAGGTATGAATAGTAAGTGACAAACAGTGAGTGATTTCTTCAGGGTAGGGTATTCTAAATTAACAATCTTAATGCCATGTTCTTACTTATATCATTCTCTTTCTAATACTGCCAATTACCAGTAATTAAGGCACACAGTAAAGAAGAGAGACCAAAAATGTTTGGACACTATACTGACCTGTGGACATCAACTACAAGGATGCATAAAAGGCACTATAGGCTTGAATGACACAAACAGAAACTGTTTCCAAACTGAAAATAAAAGAGAATAGCCAGAAACACGCACAGTAAAACAGAAATATAGTGCACATGCAAAATGTCTTCTGTAAAAAAAGTAACGATAAACACTCAGTTGCAAATTACTTAGATTTATACATTCCAATTCTTCTATTAAAAGAGGAGGAAGTAGCCAGGAATGTGCAATGTTTAGTTATAAATACAATGGAAATATTTTTTTTCCATCTCTGTGTGGGGTGTATGCAACCACCAATTACTGTCTTATGTTTGTTTGTCTTTTTTCAGCTTTTCCAGATAAGGGGTCGCCACAGCAAAACTCCGGTCCGCTAATGATTGGCAGTAGATTTTTTTATGGTGCCGAGTTGCCAGCCTGATGCCCAACCTTCAGCAAAGGCACGCCCATTCACACATGTCTTTCGGAGGCCACTCAACCACAGGGAGGACATGCAGACTCCACACAGAAGGCACTCCCCACACACTAGCTAAGAATCGATCTTATAATGTACTTAATTCTGTAATGAGGAAAACTGACAACTATTACCAAAACATAACTGAACCAATAGGCCGCAATGTCTGTAAGTGCATTGGTTTTATTTCCGAGCTGGAAAATGTTTCAGACTCCTGCAGCACTAAGGCAAGCAGACAGCTTGCTACAGAACATATCTGATGGAGTCAGATGAGGTCTTAGATAAAGCAGCAGATGAATGACACAAACAATAAGGATTATAAAGATGAATCCAACTGCCACAGCAACTCCATGGTAATACATTTCTGTTACTTAATGTACAAAAAATAAATAAGATGTCTGCTCTGTGGTGACTGTAGATTCATTTAACAGAAAACTGAAGATTCCTGCCAATACAACTGCAGCTAATAATAAAATATTGTCAGAAACTTCCAAATCCTGCTCCATCCCAGTATTTCTATGCACTTTTTGGTTAAATGGTATTACATTTTTTTTTTTTACTGGCCACCCTTTTCTATGTTTTCTAAGAGGTAAAAGAAGTGTTTACTACCATTTTGGGCTGCAGGCAGATGATCCACCCATTTACCAGTTTCTGAGGAATGTAAAAGAAGTTACGAGACAAAGGATGATTTTTTTTTAAGATTACGTTTCACTTTGTTTACTAAACTACCTCACTCACGTAAACATTATAAACCAGATGTCTCTAGACACTTTTGCAGGACAAACTGAGTACCTGACATTAGTATGTCCTGCAAATGCATACACTTTTCTATCTGATTATATGCCAGCCTCAGGAGAAAACAGTTCCCTCATACCACTGCTTCCATCTCCATTCAAAGCTACCACCCTCATTTCAGTTTCATATGGACAGGAATATCAAGGAGTAAAATGCTCAATGAATTTGACCAGCCAATATTCTCCCTCAGACATTAACTTCTTCCTTAAGGAGGACGAGCCAGTCAAACCTGGAGTAAATCTGAGAAAACCTACCCAGTCATCTATTTATGGAAGACATTGGATCATACTGTAATTCATCAGCCAGAAACTCCCCCTTCTCTTGAATGCCTTCATCTGCTGGTTACACAGTATGATCCGATGTCTTCCATAAATAGATGACTGGGTAGGTTTTCTCAGATTTACTCCAGGTTTGACTGGCTCATCCTCCTTTAGGAAGAAGTTAATTTCTGAGGGAGAATATTGACCGGTCAAATTCATGGAGCATTTTACTCCTTGATATTCCTGTCCATATGAAACTGAAATGAGGGTGGTAGCTTTGATGAATTTATCTGTACATCACATTTTGTTTGTTTTTTTCTAGTATTGCCTGAGGTGCTTAGTTTACTGAGCTATTGGAGGTCTAGGACAAATGGATTGTAAATGGGACTGCAAACAAGGCACAGGTCCCCCTCATTATGAGTCTGTAAGACAGAGAGTACAGGGACAGAGCTTCTGGTAATCCAAGTTCTTAAGACTTGAGAACTTTTGTTATTAAACTCTTGTGCATTTTTGCAAGGGCCAGAACCATCAACAGAGATACAATACCAGGGGGAACATGACCAAGAAGGATGTGACCAACTACAACAGGTAGTAATGAAGCCAAGTATCCTTATGAATACATGTGGGGATTACAAAATTTATAACTATTCTAGTTTTGAAATTGATGCTGAGCTATTTGATATTTTCAGTAAAGGTTTAAATTTTGTCCCATCGGAATGCTTAAAGCTGGCAGAAACCCTGGTAGACCTTAAACTCTATACGTGAAAGTTAAATCTTGCCCTACTGTTCAGTGGGGATGGTCAGCTAACCGATCAAATGAGAGCAGCAAGTACCTTTAACCCACCTATGCATCCATTATTAACATTATTTGAGCACATGTGTGAATTTGATATAAGAAATTTACACAGAAACTGTAAAGGGCAGAAAAGAAATTTGTCTAACAAAGAGATGGAAGCCTTGAATGTAATGAAGTCCCTACCTGTCCGAGTAATGAAACTGGACAAAGGAGGAGGCCTGGTAATTATGGACGAAAGTGACTATAATAGTAGAATGGAATGTGTTTTAAATGCTGGAACATATGAAATAAAAGTAGTTCCTTATACTATTCTGGCATGTCCAAAAGTCAGTTTCGGGTTTACTCTCCAGTCCAGCTGGTGAATCTGGGAATCTTGAGGCAATGTTACAACTGCCTTATGTACACAGACCACCCTCTCCTCCTCCCAACAAGCTCAAATATATGAGAGAGATGCAACTATATAGCCAAACTGCAGGCTGAGCTCTCTCAACCCAGTACTGGTGCAGTCAGTCAGGAGGAGAAGGTAACCACACACTCCAGAAATCCAGTCTCACATAGACCTATTGCAACAGCAAACCAAACACATAAACACACAAAAACATACGCGGAGTCTCTAAATAAAAATCTGCCCAAGTAGCAAAGACCTCCAAAGCAGGCATCCAAGCAACTGCTACCCCACAACAATACCCACGTATCACATAGTTCAAAAAGTCAGTGTGCCACACAGTCACAGCCCTTAAGGCTAAACACACCTAATACATTTGTAATAGGTGACTCTATTGTCAGACACACCGACGTCCCACTCACCAGGCTGAACAAGGTGAAGGTCACTGTAAGCTGCCTGTTGGGTGCTAGGATCCGCCACATAACACAAGCACTCAGGTCACTCCAAAGCAAGTACAAATATGACTCTGTCATTGTCCATGCTGGTGTGAATGACCTGAGATGTACCTCCCTGGACTACATGAAAAGAGACAGAGGAGCTCTCTGATCATGTAGCCCAGGCCAGTATGACCCTGACCTTGAGTAGCATCTTACCCTCACCAAGAATGATGCCACAGTATAAAGACAAAATGAACAATTTTAACAATTGACTAAAGTATTGGTGTCATTCAAAGGGGAGCCAGTGTCTGTCAGCCTGGGATGACATGCTCGACAAGCCACGTTGCTTTGCTAGGGACGGCTTGCACCTGTCACCCCTGGGCTTTCGAATATTGGCCAAGGCTTTTGCCACCCTCATAGTGCCTTTTTTAGGCAAGGCTCAAAAGACAAACCCACCTCCATAGACAACACAAGGAAAAAGAAACTAAGGGTAATGCTGCTCAATGCCAGAAGTCTAAACCTCAAGATGCATGCACTCGAGGCTCTCCTCAGTATGGAGAATATCGATATCTGTGCAGTAACAGAAACCTGGTTCAAGGCTCCCGAGAGCACCCCAGCACTACCAGGTTATACCTCATACCATGCTTTTCGGCCCCAAAACTCAGACCAAACCAGAAAAGGAGGGGGAGTATCCATATTCATCAAAGATACCCACACCTCCAGGTTAGTGGCACTGCACGAAGCATCTGAGACCATTCATGTGCAACTAACAGTGGGCAAAACTGCCTTTCAGTTTGTAGCCTTCAACAGACCACCCTCCCAAACTCAGGAACTCCACGCAGCTTTCCTGAGAACACTGGAGAATATGAAGGTCTCTCCAAACACCATCATATTGGATGACTTCAACTACCCAAACACAGACTGAGAGCACTACTCAAGCCTCAACACCCTCGCCCAACGGTTCCTAGAATTTATAAACTCAAATGCTATGGAAAAACTGGTCACCACTCCCACAAGAGGGGAAAACATATTGGATCTGATCAGCACCAACATGGGGACTTTATGTTCCATACCAGAGGTATACCCCTCATTGGTAAGATCTGACCATAAATTAATCTCACTGGACATCCATATCCCATCCTGACCCCCAGCCAAGGAAACCAAGGTGAAGAACTTCTCAAAAGCAGACTTCACACTTCTCAAAACCAAGGTAGAATCCTTCAAAGCCCCCAGGCCAGTGGAAAATACGGCCCAAACTGCAGAATCCTTTACGAACGCATTCTATGGACACCTACAGGAATACATGGATCGTGCTATCCCAAATAAAACAAAGACTCACTCCTCCAAAGGCAGAGACCTGTCTGGTGGACCCCAGCCATAAATAAGCTATACAACAGAAGGAGGAAGCTACTACATGATAGAGCAAAATCCCAAAAAGGGAAGGCATCTCTGATCGGTACTAGCAAGAAACTATGAACCCTCATAAAATTATCTAAGGCCAGCTTCAAAAGAAAAATTGCACAAGATGCTAAAGATAACCACAAGGCCTTCTTTAGTTATGTCAGGAACCTGGGTGGCAACTCCCAGATATGCTCTGAGATAGTGCAAAATGACAAAAAATACACTGAACCCACAGACATTGCCAACATCCTGGCAGACAGGTTTAGTGCAAACTTCTCCCCCCCTTCCCCCCCAAAAGAACAAATGTCTATCCCAACAGAGTGCAGCCTCCCTGACATCACAGATGCACAGGTGAGAGCTGCCCTCTCCAAAGCAAAAAACACAGCATCCCGGGCTGCATCTTACACAAGCTCCAAGAAGAACTGAACCGTCACATAAAGTCACTGTTCAATCTCAGCCTTACTACAGGATATGTACCCAAGGAATGGCGTACAGCAACAGTGGGCCCACTCCACAAAGGTGGTGCCACAACGGACCCCAGAAACTATCACCCTATAAGCCTGACTAGCCTGGTCTGCAAAGCTATGGAGCGTATCATCATGGAACTCATAAACAAAGACATTGGGAACCTCCAAATACATCAGATCCAGTCAACAAGACCAGTCAGGAGACCAGAAGGCCACCACTACATAACAGGGATCACATCCTCTGACCCACAACCCACACACAATACCACAAACACACCTCCAGACATAAACACACCAACACACCACACTACCCAAAATCATACACAACCAAACACAACACCAAACACAGCCAACCTGAGAACACAACACACCAAGCACAGAGACACCCACAGTCACACACAACAACACACAACAGGTCAAAACACCACATACCCGGACACACTATCACAACGCCATGGTCAGTCACACAGTCACAGGACCTGGAAGTCGCAGTAGGAGAATCACACAAGTCAAGCCTGACCCGATGCAAGGTCACAGTAAACACAGCACATACAGAGGTAAGCAAACACTCAGCACAGTACTGCGACTCAGGACTTAGAGCGCGTGGTCTAGACTCCTGCTCAGACCTTGTCTGACCTGGAAGAGACATTGAGGATATCTGCCCTTTGAGCCTGTAGCAACCTGAGATTGACCTCCAGGCAATGTATACACTGACCAAGAATGATATCTCCATAATTACAGGCATAAGATGATCAGCTTTACCTTGAGCAGTATCCTAACAGAGGTGAGATGATCACACAAGGCAATGTCTGTCTGCCTGGGATGACATGCTGGACCAAACTCACTGAACATCACTTGGGCTGCCTGTCACCCTGGGATTCTGCCGTCAATGCTGGGCCTTCCACACCACCCCTAGTGGCTTAGGATACCTGTCACCCCCCTGGCTCAAGGCACCTGGCTAGGCTCTTAGGAAAAAAAAAAAGGGTAATGCTGCAAAATGCTAGGTCTAAAACTCCAAAATGCACTAAAAAATAGAGAAGCTCAATTCCATCACATGATCAGGCCTCTGTCTAAAAGGTGACAGCTTCAAGGCCTCAGAGAAACCCCAGCACCATCAGCTTTTACCAAATTTAAACCTAGGTCACCCCAAGGAGCACCCAGCACCATCAGGTTAAAAATCAGGGTATCAATAAAGGACACTGGACCCACACCACTACCAACAGTGGGAGGCACTCCATGAGACACATCAAGGTGCAATAACTGTGCTGCAAGTGGCAGCATGCAAGCCACATCAATTAACCATAAAACCCCTACAGACTGCTCAAACCCATGTGGCCTCAGCACAAAACACCCCACCAAACTCAGGAACCCTATGGCCTTCCTGAATCAACTAGACTTCAATTACCCTAATATAGACTAGGAACACTACTCTAGCCCAAAAAACCCTAAAGCCTAAAACTCCTCCAAACCCAAACCCAAAAGATAATGGTTCCAAAAGGAACAAAACATAAATGTAACACACTAAGAAACATCATCCAACATCACATCATCCACACAGCAGACTCATCAACACTCACACATCTATGTCATGGAGAATCTCAAATCGTCCTCACTGGTGAGATCAGATCACCAGCACCATCATGCCAAAAAAAAAATTGTCGAGAACTTCTCCAAAAGAACTTCACACTTCCTGAGAGCTAGTGCAGTCAGAGTGGAAAGAAAAAAGCAACGTGCTCACTGACAAAGGCACAAAACAGTACCTAAACTGGCTGCAAGGCGGCAAAAAGCAAGACAATACCAAGCAAGACAGCAACTGCCAACTGCAAAAAACAAACAGCAAAACAAAAAATAAAGGCAAAAAAAGCACCACAATGACAAAACTCTACAAAAACAAAAGGAAACAACACAAAAAGGAGAAACTAAACTAAAGAAAAAACAAAAAAAATAAAAGTAAATAAAAAAAAATCTTAAAAATAAAAGTAAAAAAAAAAAGAGCTCTCATAAAAAGACAAGCATAAGGCCAAAGAGAAAAAGCAACAAAAAGACTAGCTCTCTTAAGATGTTGAAAGGAAAGGTTCCCAGATACACTCAGAACTAGTTCTCAATACAGAACTGCCACATGTGATCCTACAGACATTGCCAACATACTGAGACACCCCCCTAAAATCGCCTCCCCACCCCCAAAAGGAGACCCCCTCCCCAAGACCTAGAGCCACTCCAGTGCTGCCCACCAAAACAATGAGACCTGCCCAAGCAAAACAAAAGCATCCATGGCCAACTCTCCAGTCGGTCCCCGGCTGTCGGCATGGGACCGCTGTGAGCAGCAAATTACAGCTGGGGCACCCAACAGATGTATCTGGCTTCTCTTATCACTATCTTCTACCTCTCTGTGCCTGTGGTCCCACTCCACTTTACGCAGTGCTCCACGACCCCAAGGAATTCCCGGCCCATTGGCTTGAATGAGAAATTACTGCCTGCAAATGGACAGGATTGGATAGGACAGCCAAAAAATAGAGGATCATAGACTTGCATTTGCAGGATCCATCCAGTTTTCTTGTTAGCTTTGTTTGATCATGCCTCATGCCTTCTCAACTTGGTTGACTTTCACAAAGGAGCCAAACTTTTTGAAATGAAGGCAGCCAAGCCATTGATACAAGGGCTGGCAATACATGATAATACCTCGGGTATCATTGAAAAACTCATCAGCCCTTTAACAAAATGTTAACCCAAAAGAACCCAATGAAACTGGCTGGTGACATACATCACAAGACAGAACCAAACTGGCGCCATGTCACAAACAAAGCCTGTCACAAATCAATGCCACACACCAAAAGCCTCAGCAGACTGCAGTACCTGGGCCCACTCTTGTTTTTCCTCTAGTTTCACAATGTCAGGGGATACAAGAAACAGGAGACTGCAGACTGAAACACAACTGGAAATACAAACTAGAAAACACACATATCACAGATATCATCAAGAGGTCTCACAGAAACAGATGCCTGGTGTGCATAAGTATGCCAAAAAAATAATGCCAAAAATGCAAAAGTCATACCCTTTATAGAAAAACAAGGTTACCCCATCCAGGCAAATATAGCTGCAAATCAGAAGCACAGAGAAAGTTACTGATAGTAGTCTGGGGACCTTGGTTAGTAGTTGTCAAAAGACACTACATTTACTAATCATAGTTGGAGAGACCTACCTTCATTGCCTCTCATATAGATCAAGGATTCTCATCCTCATCTAAGGTCAGGTCAATCTATAGTAATCATGGAATTCACCAATCCCTGACCGACATGTGTATGCCGACCCTTTGAAAACCCGCAACTCACCAAATGCAAAGGCCCTGTCCTAAAGGACCAAAGGATAAAGGGTCTCAAACATCTGTGCTAAGCGACTGAAAGAACTCCAGCTCTACCCTGCCTGCAGCCTGCTGCCGTGACCTTTGCCTAACAAGGCATACACAGTCATGTCAATGATGAATTTGATGAATATCAAAAAAAAATCTAATCTATCAGAGGCAGAAGAGGCGGAGAGACTTAAAAACTCGCTGGGCTATTAATAGGCGTGCTGGGATAGGATTCACACCCAAAGACTCCTATGCTGTGGAACAAAAATCGGTATATATGAGGCAGAGCACCTGCACACTCCTTGTTCAAGAGAGAAATCTTGAATGGATGGGAGAGATAGAGATATACCCCCAGGGATTACCTGTCACTGTCACTCAACAGGCAGGCAGCAGCAAAATAATGGGTATAGTTCCCCATACTAAAGGGGTGGCGTAAGCCACAAAACTGTGGGCTAGGCTTGTAAATGCCCTCGGGCAGATAGCCTAGTATGAACCTATGAACCTATGAACCTATAAATACTGGATCCTACCCAATTCGGCTTTGTTAAGGGCAGATCTTGCCTCTTGAACCTGGTCGATTTCTTTGAAACAGTCACCAAGGCCATAGATGAAGGGAAGGTAGTCCACACAGCCTACCTGGACCTCACAAAAGCCTTCGACACAATACCCCACTCGGGCATCATAAATAAGCTCACCAGCTTAAATATCAACCCCTATGTCACAAGATGGGTTGCAAACTGGCTCAGGGATAGAACCCACATGGTCATAATTGCAGGTGCCATGTCAGACTCTAAACCAGTTACAAGTGGCATCCCACAAGGCTCAGTCCTGGGGCCTCTCTTGTTCGGTATATATTTCTCTGAGGTACAGACTAACACGGGAGGACTATGGCTGACCAAGTTCACAGATGACCGCAAACTGGGTGCCATAATCGACTCACTGACTGACACAAGCATCCTCCAAAAGGGTCTCACAGAGATGGATAACTGGTGCCAGAGCCATGGCCTAAAGCTAAATGCCAAAAAGTGCATAGTCATCCCCTTTGGGAAAAACAAAGTGCCCACAAATTACCACATAGGTGGTAATCCATTAAGTACAGAAGAAGTAATTAGGGATTTGGGGACCCAAGTACATAGCAATCTCTCCTTTGACAATCATATTGCCAAAGTGGTTAGAAAGACCTTCTATATAGCCCACCTTATCAAGAAAGGGTTCACATCTAGATCATGAGAAGTCATTGTGCCCCTCTACTCATCACTCTTTAGGCCCATAATTGAATACAGTGCCCCATTTGGGATGTACCTTACCCGACACCTGCAGCAACTGGAAAGACCCCAAAAGTACTTCACCAAGAGGATCAAGGGACTCAAACAGATGCCCTACACAGTTAGGCTAAAGAAACTCCAGCTCTACTCAGTTGCTTACCGCCTACTCAGAGGCGATCTGTGCCTGACGTATAAAGCCATGTCCAAACCAGAATGAATGAACATGCTCCACCTCAGGAAATCCAAATCCCTTAGACTTACACACTCCAGGGACTTAAACCTTAGCACAGAAATAAATAGGACATGCTGGAGGGACAGATTCATATCCCAGAGGCTCCCCTCACTCTGGAACAAAATCCCAATCCATGTTAGGCAGAGCCCCTGAATGACTCTCTTCAAGAGAAATCTTGACGAGTGGATGGGAGATCGTAGGTTTACCCCTGGGATCTCTTCTGTGTCCCTACTAGACAGAGACACAGTAAACTAACCTTAAAAGGGCTATCTTCTGTGACATACTATACAGAGGCAGAGTCAACTAATCTAAAAGGGTGGCGAAAGCCAAACATACTCTGGCTAGGCTTATAAATGCCCTAGGGCAGATAGCCTAGTATCAACCTATGAACCTATTAATGAAATGAATCTAGCTTACAAACTGATTAATAATTCATCAATGACCTGTTTATTGAAGGTATGGTTGATTTGAATATTTGTAATTACTTATTGAACTTGAATCCCAGTATTCCCTCATTGTTTGGTCAACCCAAAATCCACAAAAACCTGCACAACCCCCCAATTAGAGCTTTGGTCAATGTGAAATCATCCATTACATATGCATGTGCTAAATTTGTTGATTCCCTCTTGAAAAAGTATGTAGCGATGGAAGAACAAATTTGTAAAGATTCTTGGGCCTCTTTAGCTTCTGTTGAGAATTTTGGTTTTCATCAAGATGTGATGTTTTTAACAGTCAATGTTGTTGACCTTTATTTGTCTATACCACATGAAGTTGGTATTGACTGGGTTGTTGAAAGGTTGTTACATCATGGCGATGAGTGAAAGGAGATTAGATTATTTCAAGAGTTAATGGACATTATTTTAAAAAATAACTATGTAATGTTCAATGACAATATTTACCAACAAGTAGTGGGTGTAGCCATGGGGTCACCGTGTGGAGGGAGCTACACTAATCTAGTAATGGCTCCGTGGGAACACCAGATAACCTTTTGTGACAACAGGTTGATGGAGAAGGTAAAGCTATATACCAGATTTTTGGACAATGTTTTTATTATGTTTAAAGGTTCTGTGGATGATGCTAAAGAGTTCATACAGCATTTGAATGTCAGTACATCATTTCTGAATTTCACATTTTCAGTTCATGAAAAGGTAATCACCTATTTAGATGTGGATTTAAGGAAAGAAGAGTGTGAGAATCGGTATGTAGCTAGAATACACCACAAGAGCACTTATTCAAACACTATGTTACGTTACACTAGTTGCCATTCCCCCACATCTGAAGAGATCTGTGCTTAAAGGCCAATTAGTTAGAGTGGCAAGAATGACAACTTTTATGGTCAGCTTTTTGGATGAATGTGAGATTTTAAAAAACATGTTCATCAGCCGTGGTTATCCTGAATACTTAGTACTTGAACTAATAAGTGAGGTACAAACTAAAAGAAGTACAGGTTTTTATCGACCTATCCTCACTGGTGAACAGAGAGTGAGTATTGTACACTCTAGTCCTGTTAATGAACCATCGACGTGTGTGAATGTAGAGCTAGGAGAAGTTGAACCATGCCCAATGGCTACTAGTGCACGTAAGGAATTCAAAAGGAGCTTTATTACGGTGTATAATTTAGAAGCGAGTGATTTGAGATGGATCCTGGACAGAAATTGGAACCTACTGTATTTTGAGAAGGGGCTAATTGAGAAGTTGGGCAATTGCCCAACTTTAATTTTTAAAAGAGGTAGGAATTTAAAGAATTTTATGGAGGCAGAACTAAGTATCTCACACAGAATAATGGGTACTTACAAATGTAAATCATGTAACTACTGTAAATTTATTTCAACAGGATCAAATTTCAGTGTGGGCAAAAAGAAATATCAGATGAGGGGTAGGTTTAACTGTAATTCCAAAGCAGTGGTATACCTGGCCTCCTGCCAGCTATGCCCTGTGTTTTACATAGGGAAGACTGACAGGAGGCTGACAGATAGGATATACGAAAATGTATACAATATTAGAAAGAAAAACAGTTTAAATGCACTGGCTAGGCATTGAAATGAAAACCCCACCTACAGTTTTTTGTTTAGGGTAATAGATCAAGTCACCCCAGTTTTAAAAGTAGGCCCCTGCCATCTTCTATTAGAAAAGTGTGAATTAATATGGCAGTTAAGATTAAATTCTTACACAGATCCAGGTTTGAATGAAATCACTTCACTGTCATGTATTTTAAAACTGAAACGTCTTTTGCATTAAATTATATTTAATAGTTTTTAAGTATATGTACAGTGTCAATAGATAAATTATATGACTATTTTTAAATATGTTGTATTTTATATGTATAGTATAATTAATAGATTGGGTACAAAGAGTGAGCAGCGTCCTGAAACTACTTTGGCCAGTAAGCTTTTTTGTTATTTAAACTTTTGTGTATTGCAATTGTCATAGGCTGGTTGTCATGTCAATATTGTTTTTAAAAATGTATTTAACTCCCTTGTCCTGCACAGCTGATTTGTCTGATGAAGTCTACCAAATTGGCAATGTAGACAAAAAGTGCTTCACTTTTATCTGGATTAAAGCTTTGTGGTTTAATCATTTGTGCACTGGAGCTGTTATTTTATTTATTGTGTTGGTTTGGTTTGTGTTTTTGCTTAGTCTACTAGTTGTACCAAGTAGAAAGATGTACTAACTGCAATTGTCATATAATGATGAAAGGAGGGAATCTGTCAACCATAGTGCCAAGACCCCTTACTGCATTTTCATTTATTAAAGTTGTGCTTTCTATAGTCTATGCTGAAGCTAACATTTGCTTTCAGAAAGAAGCAATACCATATATTTTTACTATTAAATGTATCCCATTTTCTGTACTCCAGGTATTAACCAGTGCAAGCACTTTCTTTTTTTTTCAAAACAGGTTTATTGTTTTAACATATAAGAGAAATATCATAACAATTTTATACAAGTAATTAAAAATAGGTATTATTATAATATTCAACAAAACAACTAAAGTATTTACAAAGACATCCACTACAATCAGATCAATTAATTAAACTAAAATACCATGCTATTGAAATTAGAATTTTTTTAACAAATTTTGTAAATTATCCCCTACAATATAATAAGATGTTTTTCTAGTTCTTGTCCTAATTGTGTTTATTTCCATATGGCACACTATATTCATAACATTTTTAAATTCATTGAATGAAGGAGGTGTATCTGAAATCCAATTTCTAGTTATTATTTTCCTAGCCACTGCTAGAATAGACCATAACAAGGGAAGCTTAACCTTTTTAACACTTTGAGGTACAGGTGTGTTGAATAATATAAGAGATTTACAAATAATGAAATTATCTGTAAAAAGAGCCTGCAAAAATTCATTAATTGACTTCCAGTATTCTTTCAATTTTATACAGTCATAAAACATATGAGCCCAGTCAGCATTAATTTCTACATTACATCTCTTACATAAATTATCTTTATTATTTATTTTATTCATCATCAAAGGTGTATAAAAAGATCTATGTAAAAATTTCCATGTATAAAGTCTCCATGTATAAGCAGATTCCAATATATATTGTTTATCTTGTTGATTTGGTGGGTCCCCATTAATAGAAGTGAAATAATTCCAGTATGAATCTACACTGTAAAAAGTTTCTTGTCTGATAATTTTATGTATGTATGAAGGTTTACCTTTATCAGAAACTTTATGTTGTAAATTTAATATCAAGTAATCAATCAGTGTTGGAATTGATTCTTTAACTGTTATAGACATTAGATCTATTTTATTAATGAGATGTTGTCTAAAGGTCTGAATCTCTAACCAGCAAGTTTCTCTTAGATCAAATTCTTGTTTTAAGAAATCTAGATTTTTAACTTTATTATCAGATATCAACTGATACCAGTACTTTAGATCATTATCTATAGCTAAATGAGTTCCTTCAGAAGTAGATGACAAAAGCATACCCTGAGTATACATTATAGGGAATACAATAAAATTCCATTCCCTATACTTAGGGTGCATGAATATAAAGTTACGATAGCTAATAATAATATTTAATGGATAACAAACCATATGTTTAGGTGTAATAGGTGACATACAAAATTCCTTTAGTAACCATAACATGGAGTTATTTACAATCATATTTTTATGTGTTAAGGAGATTTTCATGAAGTGCATACTAATTAGCTCCCAATAATCTTTCCATTTTGCAACATATGACTGATCTATTAATAAAGTAATAACTTTTACAATAGAAGAGATAGTATATAAATTAAAGTCTGGAAAAGAAATACCCCCTTGAGACCAGCTATTAG